>NW_020664746.1:13116-14851 GCF_002925995.2 Terrapene triunguis | reverse complement strand
TTCGCCGTCCCGGGCCAATGGGGGCAGCGAGAAGCGGCGCAGGCGAGCGATGTGTTGGCCACGGCTTCTCGCCGCCCCCATTGGCCCGGGATGGCGAACCGCGGCCAGTGGGGGCCGCGATCGGCCGAACCTGCCGCGTCAGCAGGTAAATAAAACTGGCCCGGCCCGCCAGGGTGCTTACCCTGGCGAGCCGCGTGCCGAACGTTGCCGACCCCTGTTTTGCTGCAATAGTCTTCCAACAGATATCAGGGAAGTTAAAATCCCCCATTCATACTAGCTCATGTGTGTTAGCTAATCTTATTACCTGCTTGTAGAATGACTCATCCACTTCCTGATTTGGTGATCTACAATAGATTCCCACCAGAACATTGCTACTGTTCTTTCCCCTTGTTATCCTCACTCAGTGACTCTCAGTAGGTCTGTTGCTCACTTCCTCTTGGACTTTGGAGCAAGTGTATACATTCTTGACATACAGCGCAACACCTCCTCTTTTTTCCCCATACCTATCTTTTTGGAACAAGCTATGTTCCTCAATGCTGGTACTCCAATCATGGGCCCTGTCACCATTTTACAGATGGGAAACAGGGGCACAGAGAAGCTAAGGGTACACCTACACTGCAAACCCCAAAAAACCCTGCAGCAGCAAGACTCAGAGCCTGGGTGAACTGACTCGGGCTCACAGGGCTCACACTATAGGGCTAAAATTAGCTGTGTAGCTATTCCCACATAGCTGGAGTCTAGGCTCAGACCCTCCTTCCTTCCCAGGTTTCAGAGCCCAGGCTGTAGCCTGAGCAGGAATGACTACACTGCTATTTTTAGCCCCATAGCATGAACCCGAGTCAATTGACGCAGGCTCTGAGACTCGTTGCTGTGCGGTTTCTTTTGCAGCATAGACGTACTCTAAGTGGCTTGCCCATGGTCATACAGGAAGTCTGTGGCAAAACAGAGAATTAAACCTGGGTTGCTCAAGTCCCAGGTTAACCACTAACCCAGCCTTCCCCTCTAGGGCTGCCGAGCCCCTCCTATACTAGCTGAAAAAGTGTAAAATGGTGACATCTACAATGGTTTCTTCCTGGTGTGAACAAGAAGCCACAAGCATTGCAACAGCACTGGTTCAGCCAGTTCTCCCACCCCCTCCCCAACAAAGCAGTTCAGCAATTACCAAAAAGCCACTTCTCTCAGTAACAGTGATGGGTTGTAGGGACAGGTGCTTTCTAGGATGCTGTTTCTAAACAATTATAATTTTCCTTTGCTCAGCATTCATAAATAACCCATTAATAAGAAACAAGTGGGCAGAGTCCCAGCACTTATGAACAGCTAAACAAACGTGTGCAGTGCCAACTTTTATGGGCAATAATAAAACAATGTGACAAAGCTATCTCCTCCTCCTCCCATGTCAGGGTTGAAGTGTGTACACAGGGGACAGCATGATATCCCCAGTCCAGGGCCGACTCCAGGCACCAGCTGAGCAAGCTGGTGCTTGGGGCAGCAGATTGTTCGAGGCGGCATTCTGCCCAATCCTAGGGCGGCACGGCCGCTTTTTTATTTTTTGTTCCGCTCCGGCCGCCCTGTAGGGGGCGGCGGCGTGGAGAACCAGAGCGCCCTGCAGGGCAGTCCTCTTCCTTCCCTCCCCGCCGACCGGAGCGGAGCCCTCGCAGCAGGCGGCAGGAGGCGGCGCAGCGGGAGGGGCCGCATGGCAGTGCCCCTGCTGTAGCCCTGGCCGCCCCCTTCTCTC
>NW_020664746.1:0-13016 GCF_002925995.2 Terrapene triunguis | reverse complement strand
TTTTTTTTTTGCTTGGGGCGGCCAAAAAGCCAGAGCCGGCCCTGCCCTAGTCTGTTGATAAGTAGAAGCCATTAGCCTTCAGGGCTGCCAATACAACATTTTTTGTACCTGAAAAATTCATGGTTCATTTTGCTCAGTTTCACAATCATAGGATTTTAAAAATAATTTAAAAAATATTAAATGTCACAATTTCAGATATTTAAATCTGAAATTTCACCGTGTTGTAATTGTTGCTGTCCTGACCCAAAAAGGAGTGGGCGGGGGGGGGGTGTCACAAGATTATTGTAAGGGGGATTGCTGTACTGCTACCCTTACTTCTGCACTGCTGCTGGCAAGGCGGTGCTGCCTTCAGAGCTGGGCGTCCAGAGAGCGGCGGCTGCTGGCCAGGCACCCCAGCTGGGAAGGCAGAGCTGCCACCAGCAGCAGCGCAGAAGTAAGATGGCATGGTATGGTATTGCCACCCTTACTTCTGCGCTACTGCCTGCAGAGCTGTGCCCTTGGTCAGTAGCTGCCATTCTCCAACCATCCACTTCTGAAGGCAGCAGCGCAGAACTAAGGATGACATGGTATGGTATTGCCACCCTTACTTCTGTGCTGCTGCTGACAGGGTGCTGCCTTCTGAGCTGGGCACCAGTAAACAGCTGCCACTCTCTGGCCACCCAGCTCTGAAGGAAGCACAGAAGCAAGGGTGGCAAAACCATGACCTAATAACCCCCCCCCCCCTTCAACTGCCTTTTTGGTCAGGACCCCCAATTTGAGAAACACTGGTCCTTCCCCCCCACCCCATGAAATCTGTATAGTATAGGGCAAAAGCACACAAAAGACCAGATTTCACGTGAGGAGACCGGATTTCACGGTCTGTGACATGTTTTTCATGGCCGTGAATTTGGTAGGGCCCTATTTATTAATGTCTGAGCTTCTCACATGGAAAGCACTATGGAATTATGGAAGTTAGAGATTATCTATCTGGCTCCCTGGGGACAATACAGGATTGTTCCTTTCAGTGCAATTTCTAGTCCTTTGTCCAGTCTATTTTTAAAAAGTCCCAGGAAATGGAGTTTCCATCACTTCCCTTGGGAGACTGCTCCATAGTCAAATACATCCTGTTGATGGGAAGTCTGTCCTGCTATTTAGCATATAGTTAGAGTGCAAAATGTAATTATTATTATCATCATTATCAGAAATAAATTAATTTTCCTAAAGAATTAAACTCAAATATAAATACACCGGACCAACTCCTGGGATTCTTACTCTGATTTAAAATTATAGTCAAACAACCTCCATTGTCTTCACTGGAAGTTTTGCCTTAATAAGGGAGGAATACAAACTGAGTAAGGACTGCCAGATGTGGGCGAAAATCTACATCTTGACAAAGAAAGAAGCTGGAAGTTCCTGTTCACACAAACTTTCTGTCTCCTGAACTTCAGCTGGAGATTATTCTCGAAGAAGAGAAAGGACTATCAGAGGAGAGAGGAGGCACCGCAAATTATTTCTTCCTCCCTTTCTCTCTACCCATGGCATCCACAATGCCTGAAGAACAAAGGAAATAGCTCTGGACCGGGGGAGGGATCCTGACTGAAAAGAATTTAGCCAGCAAGATCACTGTAACATGTGGTGAGAGAGACTTTTGCTTTGAATTCGCTTAGCTTGTTAAGTTAGGTATTAGTTGTGTTTTACTTTTATTTTCTTGTAACCAATTCTGACTTTTATACCTCATTACTTGTAATCACTTAAAATCTATCTTTTATAATTAATAAACTTGTTTTGTTGTTTTATCTAAATCAGAGTGTTTAGACTGAAGTGTTTGAGAAAGTCCATTTGGGATAACAGGATTTGTGCATTTCATTTTCTATTAATAAAATGATTAACTTTATATGAGCTTGTATTCTCCAGAGAGAGTGGGCAGTACAAGATGCACGTTTCTGGGGGAAAGTCTGGGTCTGGGAATTTACTGGTGTTGCTCTGCAGTGTAATTCACAATTGATTGACTATAACACTCATACAATATAACTGGGAGTAATTTACATGCTGGAGGCTGTGTGTGCGGAGACCAAGACTTGTAACTCTCATGGCAAAGCAGTATAAAAGGCACCCCAGGTTAGAGAACTAAGGGGACACAGCTGTTCATCGGTCCAGATTGTACCCTGTGTAATATCACAACTTCTACTTGCTATTACTAGACTCTTTATCCTTTGTTAAATAAGCTTATATTTGTTTTCACTATAAACATATCTAGGTGCTGTGTGTTAAGCAGAGCGGTGACCTGAAGTGTAACTGGTAAGCTGGGCTGGGCTGCTCCTTTGGGAGCAGCAAATCTGTGAATACTGTGAGTGTCCAGTGGAGTAGAGGCTGGACACTTCAGGGAGATGTTTGGAGGGCTCAGGGGTTGGAGCATGCCTATCGCTAACCAATAGAGAGACAGCGGGACCTGTGTATGTATAGAAGGGAGTGCCTGCATTGCCCGTGGCCAGTGGAGTTGGGGAATTGAACAATGGCAGGCACAGACAAGGCTGCCTCACATCACACTAAACACAGATGGTAGTGAGGTGCCTCACAGGTGGGAAGCATCACAATCAGCTCTTCTCTCTAATAAACCAGAACAGCAGGAGCAAACCAAGGAGCAAACTACATTGTTGTTTACTTGTGTCACCAGTGAATTGTGACCCCTGAACCTTTTGTACATTGCATGTGCCAATGATGTGAAATCAACATTACTCTGCCAAAACAGGAAGTAGCAGATAAGACATGGTGCAACATAAACCTTTCCCAAAGGTTGAGCAGCAGTTCAGTTCTTTATGTTTTATAAAGCACAGACTCTTACAAGTACAGTTGACAAAACTATTTTTTGCAAGTTTTAGCCCTTTTTTCTATTTTATGAACCAATTCTGCATTTCTGTGAATGCATCTGTTATCGCTAAATATTTACCTAATAATTTGGAAAAACAATTTTTAGCCTCTGGGATGTTTGCACACTGCTCACTTACACTGTTTGTTATTTGAATTGTGTAGTAATGGTGGTATAGCTTCTGCTCCCTGGCTGAATGACTGAAATTTTAAAGTCAGAAAATTGAGGATGAAAGACAAATAGCAAATTGCAATTAATATGTGTTTCTGAATGAATTTGTGGAAAAATAATTACTTGTGCTAACATTTGTGTAACTCCCAGGATTCATGAGCATTTTAAAAAAATACTGAGCGGTCATCCAAATACTAACAATAACATGACAACAAATAATATTACAACCATGGAGCAAAGTACAGATTTGCAAACTCTGCTTTTTCATTAATCAGCCAGGTCAAATTACCAGCATTAGTAAGTGTTACTCTAAAACTGACTGGGTGCCTATTTTGTTCTTGAAGTCCAAAAAGCGAGTCCTGCTTCCTTATTGTCTTTTGACAAGTGTACAGAGTTTAGCATATTCTGTTTGTGGTGTTCTCTAGTCTACAACTGCTGAACTGAAACATTCAAATTTCTAGGGCATATATGCTTGACAGCAGAGAAAATGCAATCCCCACTCGGGGCATGCTCAGATATCACCAAGGTATACTGCACAGTTCATTTAATCGAACAGAAGCCAGCACAACCGAGATGCTGATTAAAGTGAACAATTGCAGAGGATTTCCTATTATGCTAAGCTTTGAAAGAAAACAGTAAGTAACGTAAAGGAAATGAGTGTATTTGCTCAAACTGAAAAGGTCATCCAGTAGCAACTCTTCAATGCTGACATACATGTTACAATTCAACTTTGTTTCCATCATAAGTTATAACTTCCCAAAGTCTGCAGGAAGAGGACAGAAAGATTGCAAGATCATTGGGTGACTGTGGGAACATAACTGACCGTGGGTTACACACACCTTACAGCAAGACATCCTCCTTTAAGTAATTACATACAAAATAACTGTGTCACAGCATTGCAACTTTTGCATTTTCCCATACTGATGCAACTTCATTATGTCAAATGATCCACCTTCTGTTGGTGTCAGGATGATTCAAGACCCCCATAGGAATGTCCTGCAAACCCAGTTTAATAGGACCTGTGAAAATTGGTACTCTCCTGTGAAATGCAGAACAGGTGACAACCCTGTAAGTCAGAGAGAATCCAGTCAGGTGTCCATTCACTTTGATGTAACACAGAGTTCTATATTGGCCAAACCGGACAGTCTCTACGCAAAAGAATAAATGGACACAAATCTGACATCAGGAATCATAACATTCAAAAACCAGTAGGAGAACACTTAAATCTCTCTGGTCACTCAATAACAGACCTCAAAGTGGCAATTCTTCAACAAAAAAAACTTCAAAAACAGACTCCAACGTGAAGCTGCAGAACTGGAATTAATTTGCAAACTAGATACCATCAGATTAGGCCTGAATAAAGACTGGAAGTGGTTGGGTCATTACAAAACCTAAACTTAATTTCCCCAATACTAATTTCTCCCTACTGTTACTCACACTTTCTTGTCAACTATCTGTAATGGGCCACTCTCTTACCACTTCAAAAGTTATTTTTCCTCCCTTGGTATCCTGCTGTTAATTGATTTATCTCGTTAGACTGACCTAATACTTGGTAAAGCAACCCCCATCCTTTCATGTATTTATACCTACTCCTGTATTTTTTACTTCATACATCTGATGAAGTGGGTTCTAGCCCACGAAAGCTTATGCCCAAATACATTTGTTAGTCTCTAAGGTGCCACAAGGACTTCTGTTTTTTTTGTTTGTTTGTTTGTTTTTTGCTGATACAGACTAACACGGCTACCACTGAAACATATCAATCACTGTGAATACAGCAATATCTTTGATTCAGAATATCACCATATAAGAAGTGAGACAAGCTAGGTGATTAGGGTGACCAGACAGCAAATGTGAAAAATCGGGACGGGGGTGTGGGGTAATAGGCACCTACATAAGAAAAAGATCCAAAAATCGGGACTGTCCCTATAAAATCGGGACATCTGGTCACCCTATAGATGATGTAATATCTTTTATAGGACCAACTTCTGTTGGTGAGAGAGACAAGGTTTCAAGCCACACAGAGCTCTTCTTCAGGTCTGGGGAGAGATATTCCCAGCATCACAGCAAAATTCAAGGTGGAACTGATTGTTTATTGTAAGTAGTTAGCACATACTGTAAGGGACCATACAAGGCAGAGTGGCCCATTAACAACTGCCTGCAGTCTGCAGACATAGGACAAAAAGAGGGGGTTAGTTGGTTACAGATTGTTGTAATAAGCCATAAATCCAGTGTCTGTTCAGTCCATGATTTTTAGTGTCTAGCCGAGTAATGAAATTAAGTTCCCAGGCTCGTCTTTTGAAAGTGTTGCGCAGATTTCCATTGAGGGTGACGACCGATAGGTCAGATATAGAGTGATCACTGTGTGAAAGGTGTTCACTCACAGGTGATATGGTGTTTTTGTCTTTTATCATTTTCCTGTGTGAGTTAATTTGAGAGCGTAGTGATTGTCTGGTTTCACCCTCATAGTTGTTATTGGGGCATTTAGTGCACTGGATGAGGTACACTACATATTGCGATAGGTGTGTGTAAGACCCATGGATCTTGAAAACCATGTTGTGGGGGGTGTTGATCATTGTAGCAGTCGAAATATGCCTGCAGGTTTTGCATCTGTTGTTCTGGCAGGGTCTGGAGCTATTTTGAGTTGGTTTGTCCTGGTCTGTGGGGAGCTTGCTTCTGATGATGAGCTTGGAGAGGCTGCAGGGTTGTTTGAAGGCTAGGAGTGGGGGTTCAGGAAAGATTTCAGGATGGGATCCCCATTGAGTATGAGTTGTAGTTGTTTGAAAATATCCCGTATGGGTTCCAGTGTGGGGTGGTCGGTGACAATTAGGGATGTACGGTCAAAGGGGGTTTTATTTCTGTGTTGAAGAAATACTCTCTCGGGGTATTTGGTTGACCCATTCCATGATGCGATCTACTTCTGTGGTGGAGTGGCCTTGTTTGGTGAAGGCAGTTTTAAGCGTGTGAAGGTGTATAGCCCGGACTCACCCATCTTGTCTCTCTAATATTCTGGGATTGACATGGCTACAACTACACTCCATACATATGAGAAGTGAACAGAACTCCTGGGTTCCATCTACAAAACTACCACTGCCTCACTGTGGGGCACTGGTTATATCACTTAACCTCTCTATCACTTGGTTTCCACATTTGTAAACTGGGAACAATAACATTTAACTATCTCTAAGGAAGCATTATGAGAATTAATTAATTTCTGTAAAGTGCATTAAGATCCTCAGATGAAAGGTGCAAGAGACAAGGTGTCTGGGCCTCTAATTAGGCAGCACTCACACACCCAATGCATGGACACTGCCCGAGGTGGAGTGTGACCAACCAGATGCGGCCAAGTCATCTCTAGTCGCAGGCCATGACACTCTGATTAGGCAGTGCTCACACACCCAATGCATGGACACTGCATGGACACTGCCCAAGGTGGAGTGTGACCAACCACTCAGGCGTCAACTTTCGTTGGCGCCTGTGGGTGCTCGTGCCCCCAGCCCCGCCCTGACGCCACCCCTCCCTGCCCCTATTGGACCCCTCCCCAAAGCCCCACCCTGACCCCACCTCTTCCCTGAGCACGCCGCGTTCCTCCTCCTCCCTCCCAGCGCTTGCTGCGTGAAACAGCTGTTTCGCGGAGCAAGAGCTGGGAGGGGAAGAAGCAGGACACGGCGGTGCGCTCAGGGGAGGAGGTGGAGGTGAGCTGGAGTGGGGGGGGCGGGGCTGGAAGCTGCCGGTGGGTGCAGAGCACCCACCAATTTTTCCCCTTGGGTGCTCCAGCCCCGGAGCACCCACGGAGTCAGCGCCTATGACCAACCAGACGCAGCCAAGTCATCTCTAGTCGCAGGCCATGAGGAGCAGGTCCTTAAAAGGGGAAGGGGCCATGTGCTCAGCAGTGCACTCACAAGCTTGTACCTCCCATGAAGGCCCTTTGCCTGGACCGCCTGGCCAGTGGTTCGCTGCGTTGCCTCGGGAAGACTTACCTTCATCGCACCATCCATCGCTTTGCTGTGGGACACTTACCTTGAAGGATCCTGACATCTCCAGTGCCGTGTCTGTCCTGGGAGCGTGAGTATGAGAGTGTGAGTGTGACCCCCCCGCCTTCTTTAGAGCTTAGCTATCAGTATAATAAACGTGCTGCTTTCTGCCAAACTCTGGTGGGTCATTAGTCCTCCCTAAGCTTACTAGCTGGCCCAGTTTCGGGTAACAAATACTACTTGTAAAAAAAGAAAGGAGAAAAAAAAAAGAAGCTACTTGTACAGAGTGTTACTGTATCTCACAGAACCTTATGAGATATAACTAAAACACCAGATGCAGAAGACTCAGCAAACACTAACTGAAGGCCAGGCTGGGAGAACAGAATTTTGATCTATGGTACTTGTACAATTCATTAGAGAGTTACATTTCTAAAGACTGGACACAGCATGCTCCATGGATGGGGTGTCCATTGAGAAAATGCCATACCCCAAAGGCCTGCAGACAGAAAGATGGCACAGTTTTTAGCCTTTAAACTGTGGGGTCTGGTGGAGAACAGGCAACAAAAATATATGAAGGACTCAGCTCATGGAGGGACTTTAAAGGTCATGAGTATGACCCTTAAACAAATGGGAAATGCTGCCTTTAATCAGGGCACCAGTTCACTTCTGTCTGGAAGCTTTACTGCATGCAAATCAATGTAGATGGAAGTCCAGCAAGACTAAGGTTAAAATAATTGATATCGGCTTGCTATTACGGAGGCCTGAATCGGGGCAGTGGATTGGATGATCAACTAATGAGGAAAGGATTAAAGAACTAAATACACATAACTTTATGAAACTAAGACTATGGTAGAGTATGATACGTTTCTATAGTGCCTGTGGGGTGTGAGAGGAATTGGTTAAGATGGTTCGAGCTGGGGAGCTGGGGGATGACCACAAATAAAGGGATGAAGTGACATATACGTAGAAATAGGCTGAATAACAGGAAATGGTTTCTCACAATGAAATCTGCTAGATAGTTTTATAATCTTCAAAGGGAAGTAGTGGAAGACTTGTGCTGGTTTCAATTGACTGAGCAAAGCTCTGGAGAATCAACTGTAGGGAACAATCCTTCTATGATCCCTGGGGATGGACAAGAAGAGTAACGTGTCTTTTTCATCTCTAATTTCAGATCATGAAGTCCTTACTCAAGTAAAACTCCCAGTGAAGTCAATTAAATTTCGCCTATGTAAGGATCTTAGAATTCTTTCTATAATTCTACCCAATGTACCCAATACAAGGCAAATGTGTTCTCGTTTGCCAGAGTTTATCATGCCTTTTGGTTTTCCAAAGTTCAGTCTTCCACAGCAGACACTGCTACGCTATATCTGCTGGCAATATGTACACACATGGGTCATATGTACACACACATGCACAGTAGAAACAAGGATAGCTGAAAGGGTCAAAGTCTTTGGGCCTGAGCCTGAGTCTCCTCCCATTTAGTTACATCAGTTTTATACTCGTGTAACTCCGTGGAGTTGTACCTGATTTCTGCTTGGGTAATTGAGAGAATAATCAGACCCTCTTTCTTGAATAATATTATATGATGGGTTTGCGTGGTCAGACACTTCACACCTGGTGCATTTGGCTGCTTTCACTGCTCATCATCACTGCCATTGTCTGGAGTACGTTGCCTGTGTGAAGTTTGTTATGAGATGGCACGCAATGTGGTGCCCCTCAACAGCAGGACTTTTTCTTATGTCATTACTGAACTAAATGAGGGACTCTAACAAGAAAAAACTACCCTTCAAACTAACCAAAAGTGATCAGTTCCCAGTGGGGAGAAGGCTTCACTGCAGTCCACAACTTCTCCTTTTTCAATTCCAACGCAACATTTACGGTCAGCATGTAGCGATTTAGTGACTTCTGCAATCCAAAGCAGACACCAGGACTGTATAGTCAGCCCAGTGTTCCAAGAGACTTTCATATTCAGAATGACTTGCCATTCTGCCCCATTGCCCCATCAACAATGCTGTGCGGTTGGAGAACCATGGCCTCCCACCCATAATAGACCTGCTCCGAGAAGAAGAGAGAGGGAGCACAGTACATCTTGTAACTGAACTGAACTCAGCCTGGCTAGTTGGGAAAACAGGAAATGACAACAGAGGCTTCTCATTTACATAAAGTTTGAACCATGAGTCATTTTTTCTTCCACAGCTTCAGCTTGTCACTGTGACGAGCTTTTGGGCGGTAAGTGAGCACATCGGCTGCTGGTCACACGTTCACGCAGCATCCATGTGACTTGATCAGTGTCTGGTTCAGGGAAATGTGCAAACGTTAAGAAGGTAAAATTTCCCTGTGGTGTGGGGAAAGTTATGTGCATGGCTTCTGTTATTGTTGGTGAGAGTTATTCACTAATAGCTCAAGTTACCCCAAGCTGACTGCTTAAACATAAACCTTATGTATCCATTCTTGCCTACCTATCCCCTCATATACATTACTTTGCCAATTTCCAAAGGGTCTTACATTAATTAACATAATTTATTTTCACACCATTTTACAGATGGGAAAACTGAGGCATGGGGCTGTCTTGCCCAAGGCTGCTCAGAAATTCACTGTGAGAGTTCCAAAGTGAACACAGGAGTCCTGGCTTCCAGTTACCTGGTTTCCAGTTACCTGGTTTAGGGCATCCATGCAGAGAAAGGCAATCTCATTTCTCCCTGTAAGTATAAGAGGCCAATATGTTTGTGATAGTACAACTAGTAATAATTGGCTAAATTCATCCCTATTGTAACTCCTCTAAAGTTAGGGGTAGATTTTACTCTTCAATATTTTATTTTCAGACTTTGATGTTATTGTCACTGCTCTTACAAGCAACAACCATCTACTGGAATGGAAAGGGCACAGCAGGCAATTTCCACTGGAGCAAATGGAATTGGAAACCTCCCTCTATCTTATGGTATATGAGTGTGTTTCCATCAAGATTTCAGGGAGGAGACTGAGTAAGTAGGGGTGAATCTGGGAAGTCACCAAATTATTTCAGAATAAACCTTAAAAAAAAAAGACAAACTTAGAAATGACAGAAACAGAATTTAAATGAGAGTGTGGGAGGCTTCTAAAAAATGCAATAAAGGGAAGCGAAATATAAATGTGATGAGGGAAACATTCTTTAGGATTTGGGGGGGGAAAAAATTAATAGAATGGCCATCTTTGTGAACTGCATACAGATCGCAAGGTCAGCTGGGCCCCTGTGACCTACTGATCCATGGATTTTTAAGGCCAGAAGGGACCATTAGATCATCTAGTCTGACCGCCTACACAGGCCAAAGAATTTCACGGGTACCCCATGACTACCATTTTGGCAGAATCACAGGGTGACTGGCCCACTCTACCTCTGACTTTTTAAAGAAGAACAATGCTCCTGCCTCACCTGTAAGTATTCAAGGGTATGTCTATACAGCAAAGAAAAACCCATGGCTGGCCTATGCCAGTCGATTCGGGCTTGTGGGGCTTGGGCTGTGGGGCTGTTTCATTACTGTGTAGACTTCTGGGCTTGGGCTGAAGCTTGGGCTCTAGGACCCTGCGGGGTGGGAGGGTCCCAGAGTTCCTGGGCCCAATAAATGGCTACCAGAGCACAACTGAAGGAGGGTGCTTCTAAAGATAAGAGCTACCACAGAAACTAGTAGCAGATGCCTGACTACTGACTGATCTCTCCAAGCCTGCAGAAAATGGCTCAGCTTGAGAGAAGCTGGCTGAGGCCTGCAGCTGGCCTGAGTCACAACCCAGGTCCGGGAGGAGAGCTGTGGTACTCCTGCATGTAAGGAGGGTAAGCCTACCTGAGTTATTACACAGGCCAGTAAGAGGCTGTGGGATTCCTGAACTTAGGAGGGAATACCTGCCTGCCTACACTGGTACCGAAACTTACAGAAGACAGGGGTCTTGAGGGTCTAAAGAGTTTGTATGCTATATGAGAGTTAATAAATAAGCCCCACAAAGAGGGAATCTTGGTGTAAGTACTCTAGTCTGGAAGTAGAGCACTGTAAGAAGGAGAGAAGGAAGGCAGTGGGCCTGCAGGGCCATGCCACAAATGGGCCTGCTTGGTGGATGGTGCCCTGTCACAGGCAGACAATAATATAGTGTAATAAAATGTCAACTTTGGGAGTATTTTAGTAGCATGGAATCTTCTGAGCCCACTTATTTCTTGCAGGATCTGATTCGATGATTTGATAAGTTCAGGAAGTCTGAATTCTTCAGGATTCCACCAGTTGTGAGATGTTCCCTTTTGATGGTCCTCACAGGGGAGGGGTGAACAGTACATACACCCTAAATTGTGGCACAGAGGTACTGCATTAACCTACAATAGCTAAGATCAATGCTTGCAACTAGTCTAGTCCCTACATCAGTCAGTTGGAGCTAGGGTTGCCAACTTTCTCATTGCTGAAAACCAGACACCCCTGCCCTGCCTCTTCCTGAGGCCATGTCCCTCACCTCCCTGCTTTTCCCCCCGAGGACCCTCCCCTGCTCGCCGTCAGGAACAGTATCCCCGATAATGTCATGGCAAACCTGGTGGCTGAACTTTGTGACTTTGTCCTCACCCACAACTATTGCATATTTTGGGAACAATGTATACCTTCAAGTCAGTGGCACTGCTATGGGTACCCGCATGGCCCCACAGTATGCCAACATTTTTATGGCTGACTGAGAACAACGCTTCCTCACCTCTCGTCCCCTAATGCCCCTACTCTACTTGCGCTACATTGATGACATCTTCATTATCTGGACCCATGGAAAAGAAGCCCTTGAGGAATTCCACCATGATTTCAACAATTTCCACCCCACCATCAACCTCAGCCTGGACCAGTCCACACAAGAGTTCCACTTCCTGGACACTACTGTGCTAATAAGCAATGGTCAAATAAACACCACCCTATACCGGAAACCTACTGACTGCTATACTTACCTACATGCCTCCAGCTTTCATCCAGACCACACCACTGGATCCATTGTCTACAGCCAAGCTCTACGATACAATCGCATTTGCTCCAACCCCTCAGACAGAGACAAACACCTACAAGATCTCTATCAAGCATTCTTACAACTACAATACCCACCTGCTGAAGGGAAGAAACAGATTGACAGAGCCAGAAGAGTATCCAGAAGTCACCTACTACAGGACAGGCCCAACAAAGAAAGTAACAGAACGCCACTAGCCGTCACCTTCAGCCTCCAACTAAAACCTCTCCAGCGCATCATCAAGGATCTACAACCTATCCTGAAGGACCATCCTTTACTCTCGCAGATCTTGGGAGACAGGCCAGTCCTCGCTTACAGACAGCCCCCCAATCTGAAGCAAATACTCACCAGCAACCACACAACAAAAACACTAACCCAGGAACCTATCCTTGCAACAAAGCCCGTTGCCAACTCTGTCCACATATCTATTCAAGTGACATCATCATAGGACCTAATCACATCAGCCACACTATCAGAGGCTTGTTCACCTGCATATCTACCAATGTGATATATGCCATCATGTGCCAGCAATGCCCTTCTGCCATGTACATTGGCCAAACCGGACAGTCTCTACGCAAAAGAATAAATGGACACAAATCAGATGTCAAGAATTATAACATTTAAAAACCAGTCGGCGAACACTTCAACCTCCCTGGTCACTCAATTACAGACCTCAAAGTCACAATACTCCAACAAAAAAACTTCAGAAATAGACTCCAACGAGAAACTGCAGAATTGGAATTAATTTGCAAACTGGACACCATTAAATTAGGCTTGAGTAAAGACTGGGAGTGGATGGGTCATTACACAAAGTAAAACCTATTTCCCCATGCTGATTTTTCCCCCTTCTGTTACTCACACCTTCTTGTCAACTGTTGGAAATGGGCCATCCTGATTATCACTAAAAAAGGTTTTTTCCCTCCTGCTGATAATTGCTCACCTTAATTGATTACTGTCATTACAGTTGGTATGGCAACACCCATTTTTTTCATGTCCTCTGTTATATATATCTTCCTACTGGATTTTCCACTGCATGC
>NW_020664745.1:0-3350 GCF_002925995.2 Terrapene triunguis | reverse complement strand
GTCCCGCCAGAACCGCATCGTTACACAAGGTAGCCATCCAAGATCCTCCAAGAGCGCTTCCATATCTTTAACAACAATCTCACCCAAGCTCCCTGGAATGGGACTTCCATAAAGGAATTCCAAAATGGACTTCACCAGCAGATTGAGAAGCTGGAGACATGTTTGAGTGCTGAGATGGAAAAGGAGATAACCTGCCCAGGAAATGGGAACCTCCTGCTCACTAGCCTGAAACTGAAGAGATACTTCCAGACAATAGACGATTTCCTGAAAGAAAAGCAATACAGCCTGTATGCCTGGGAGATCATCCGTGCGGAAATATCCAGATGTCTTCTAATTCTCGACATACTCACAAAAAGACTTTTTCCTAGAGAAACTCAAATAATATTCTATGAATAAAACAGCTGAAGAGAGATGGGTCATAATTTTATAAGTCTTATTACATAGGGCCCAATCTTTCTCCCATAGGAATTTTACCAATACAGCTATTTCAAACTCATGTTAATAAAACTGTTTTAGAGTAGCATATAGTTTAGTGCTTCCTTACCACACACACAATATTCTATATGAAAAATATACAAATATATCATAACTGATAACTAATGACAAAATATCATCCGTTGATAATTAACCATACCAAATATAACTTTGCCCAGTAAGCATCTGTTGAGGAGTGGACTCACCCCTGTGGTGCCTCCTGCTGGTGACTTCTGGGAATTAGCTCGTTCCAGCTCCGGAGCGCCCTCTGCAGGGCGGTGATCCGCCTGGCCTCTGGCCCCCGTGTCCCTCCCTGGACCCCAATGCTCTTTTACCTGGGGTGCTGCCCCCTGGCAGTACCCCCCCCCAGTCTTAGGGTCTCCCCCTCCCAGGGGAACCCCCACCCACTATCCCCACTTTGCCTCAGTCTTGGCTACTGCCCAGTCTTCATCTAGCCCCCATTCACTGGGGCAGACTGCAGTATCAGCCACTCATCACAGGCAAAGGGGTTCAGACCTGCTGCCTCTGCCTACCCAGGGGCTGCCCCCTGCAACCCAGTACCTAATAGGCCTTACCAGGCCTGCAGCCTGGGGCTTTCCTAGGTCAGAGCTCCCCCGGCTCCCTTGGCCTTTCCCCAGCCCTGCTCCACTCTAGGCACTTAGTTAAGCTCCCTGCAGCCAGGCCCTTCTCTCTCTGAACGCAGAGAGAGATTGTCTGCTTGAGCTCCTGGCTCAAGCCTTTATAGGGCCAGCTTGGCCCTGAGTGGGTCGTGGCCCCAGCTGAGCCTGCTTCCTCCCAATCAGCCCAAGCATCTTGCCCTTCCAAGGCCCTCCTCCAGGGCTGTTTTAAACCCCTCAGGGCAGGAGCCGGTAACCACCCCATTACAACATCTTAGTTGGGGAAAAGAACAGCAACAAGCCCACTTTTAACAACTGCCTAGTAAGAGAAAATTCCAATCAGGACACCAGAAAATTGACCGTCTGTGTGCACACACTTCTATCCCACCATCTAATTCTCTTGGCCAAGGCTACTTATTCTGCTTTTCTTTGTTCTGTTTACATTTCAACAACTTTGGTTAAAAAAAAAAAAAAAAAAAAAAGTCGCAAGATCATAAGTGCAGTAAGGATTTATGGTTTGACATCCGGTTAGAAAAAGATGGTCTATATTTGGCATTTGAAACTCTCCATGTTTGAACCATTCCCCTTTTTCATTTCAGCACATGATGCTTCATGTAATGATGTTATGAAAACAGCTGAATGAAACTACACCTCCACTGGAGTGGTTCGTCTCTAAGTTGATTCTACAAGCAGTTCCTTTCTAGACTCTTATCAGTCTGTCTTGCATTAAACAAGGGACCGACTCCTACAGAATTCCAATTGCACAATTCATACACTACTTGCCATTACCAGATTGATTTACTCACATGAGAAAATGTAAAACAAAAGATATTGCTGAAAATATGCCAGAAGACAACGTACTATTGGAACCGAAGGAGAAAAACCTTATGATTTCCAAATCGTTGATGTTAGCTGTTTGCTGTGAATTTTCCTTGGGCTGCTCTTAAAAATGAAATCTCACCTCTGAACTATAACAAGCTTCACTTCAGCATAACAGATGTGAACCAGGTCAACTTCCAAACAAAACAGAAGGGTAATTTTCCTGTAAAGTCAGAAAGAAGAGAGGGACTTTATGTGGCCCAAAAAGGTTCTCAAGCCTTGGCAGAAAGAGACTGCCAAGTGGCCATCCAGGAAATCCTCGAACAGATTTGCTACATCTCGTGTCAAATTCCTTCTTAAGCTGCCTGGAACGACAGTCCCATTCAAAGATCCGAACATGGACTCATAAGCAAGTGGAGCTTCTGGAGGACTGTTTTGCTTCAAGCATAAAAAGGAAACAAGAGCATCCCAAATTCTAGGTCATGTATAATTAAGTGCACTGGAATTATAAAACTATTGCTACTATATAGTCTCCTCGTGCACTGTGAAAATATTTTCAGATCATTTTACTGGATTTGAAACAGTATTTTGGTGTTGATCTACTTTTATTTATTGATAATATTTATTTATTGCTCTTATTTATCGTTTTCAGATGAATTTTATAATATTTATTGTATAAATATTTATTTATACAAAATAGCAGCCTACCGCAGTAGTGATTTTTATTCATTCTATATTTAAAAAAGCAAAGATCCAATAAAAATCTTATCTTGTTCTGCCTTAAGACTCCAGTTCAGCAAAGGACTTGTCAACATTTGGCTAAGGTTAAGTGCACGAGTCTTATGTTCACGTGTGGAAGTACTTTGTAAACATAAACTCCGATTCAGAAGTGATTCCATAGGAAAATAGGTATGGTCAGGGCTGCCGAGAGCAGGTTCGGGCCCTGGTGAAAATTTTTTTTCGGGCCCCCCAGCAAGGGCGGACTGGCTAAACTGGGCTGACGAGAGCGGGGAGGGGAAGCTGGGCGCCGGGCCTCCTTCTGGACCACAGGGCCCCGTTAATTTGTACCGGCTTCCCCCACTTCTCCTCAGCCCTGGGTATGGTAATTAATTTTACCACTCCAACAGACCACAAACCACAACCTCAGTTCTGCAGCTTTTGCATTTCTGCCCATTACTAGATTATTTTTTCCCCGAGCACTTTTAGTTGTGGGTGTATGGTGCAGTAGCTCATTGTGATGAAATAGGCTGGTTTGGTAAGGGCCAATTAAAAGGGGTGATAGAGAGATTGGTATTCCAAGGGGAAGACTTCAGGCTGTCACAATACAAAATTGCTTGCCCCCCCCTCCCACTAATGAGATGTGTGTGTGAACTTCCTCCCAATTAGTCAGGTTTCCATATACTCAGCCTCCCTATCCACCACCTTTCAGACTTGTGTGGG
>NW_020664744.1:2777-5763 GCF_002925995.2 Terrapene triunguis | reverse complement strand
ATACCAGTGGAAACAGGGCACTGTCATTTTTAACCTCCATGTAGCTAGTCGAAGTAAACCCTAGGTGGGGGGTAGAGTGTAGCTAGTCAAGGTCAACATCAAGATAAAAGTTGCCTGCCTCTTGTCACCATGGGGATTTTACATTGAGCTAGCTACTTTGATTTAAAAACACCCCCTCTTTCTGCAGTGAAGACACCGCACAGGCTAGTGCCCTAATCACTGGGCCATCCTTCCTCTCCTCAGGTGAAATGTTAGCCCCTTGAAGTCAATGTCAAAACTCCCATTGACTTCAACAGGGTCAGGATTTCACCCATTATCTCCATTTTAACCTCTTATTTGCCCTATGGAAGAAGCACTGGCTCTAGGTATCCAAAGTAACTTTAACATCAAAGGAGCGGAAAGACAAACAAGCTAGAGAAATGGGATCTAGATGAAATTGCTTTAAAATTGGGTACATAACTGGCTGAAAAAGAGAAGTTATCAATGGTTCCCTGTCAAACTGGGTGGATGTAGCTAGTGAGGTCCTGGTTAGAACCGGTTTAGAAAAACACTTATCAAGAATGATCTAGGTTTACTTGGTCCTGCCTCAGTGCAGGGGCTGGACTAGATGAGCTCTCAAGGTCCCTGTAGCAGGGTGGTCACCCTGCTCCAGCTCAGAAAGTGTTAAAAACCAGCCCTTGGAGAGGGCTGGGGCTGAGAGCCAATCAGGAAGAGGCGGGAGGGAGCCAATCAGAGCTGGCCAAGCTGGTATAAAAGAGGGCAGATCAGAAGGGGTAGTCAGTCTTTCTCCAGCCTTGGAGAGAGATGGACCTGGCTGTGGGATAGAGAAAAGGGTACCTTGGACAGCGCAGTGCTGAGGAAGGGCGGGAGGAGCTGGGGGCACTCCAGCCTGGCAAACCCCCAGGCAGAGGCCTTGCTGTCAGGGCCGGAGGAGGTAGGGCTGTGGGGAAGCAGTCAAGGAAGGAATAGGCAGCAGGTCCAACCCCCCGGCTGATGATGAGTGGCCATTTCAGACTGCAATTCACCCCTGAGAGAAGGTGAGATGAAAACTGAGGTGAGGTGGGCTTAGGGGAGTGGGGTTCCCTGGGGAAGGGAGGACCCTGAGTGTGGGGGTACTGTCACGGGCAGTACCCAGGAGAAGGGGCACTGTGGGCCAGTGAGGGACGTGGGACCAGAAGTACTGGAGTAAGTGATGGAGATTGACCAGGAACTGGTAGGGAGACACTGGCCAGCAGGAGGCGCTCTGAGGCTGGGATGAGTAATTCCTGGATGACCAGCAGGAGGCGCTGCGCTGGTGAGTCAGCGCTTTGCTACAGTCCCTTCCAGCCCTGCATTTCTAGGATTCTACACAAAGCATAAAATTAACCAGTGCCTGTGATAAAATGAGGGCAGCTGTGTTAAATGAGCTGAGAGGCAGGAATCCTCCATCCCATCTGTTGTCTTTACAAAACCAGGATTATGTTACTCCGAGAGGAGTTACACACCTAGGTGCCACAGTTACCCCACAGTAACGCATTCCAGAACTGCCAGTGAAGGGCCAAAGTGGGTGTCAACTGGAGGCCACACAGCGAATCCCCTTTATTTTAGCTAGCTTTATACGCACTCTGAGATTATTAATTATGTCTCCAACTCTCTCCCTATGGAAATCTACAAAGCCCACTCTCAATGTCCAATCAAACACCCCTCCTAATTCATCTGGATTTGTGTCAGGCATAACTAATTTACGCCTCAGGAGCTGAAGTGATGCAGAGATTGGTTTGACAGCGGGTAGCTGAAACCATTCCAAGACTTAGGACAGCTCTATGGTGAGCCACAATGCTTTATGTCACTACAGTATGAATGGTTCTTGCTCATCCGAAGAGCAAATAAAAGGACCTAATTTGAACACCACAACATGGAGGGCACCTCCATAGGAACAATTGCTATCAAAGACTAAGTTCTTGCCTGACACCTGAAAACAAGTGGATTTTGCTCAATATCCCATCATGAACCAGAAACATGGACCAGGAGATCCTGCAGAATTACTTTCAGTACAGCTGGGGTAGAATATTTCTCTCTGTACATACACACAATAAAAGACAGTATTTCATTGCTCAATAAATTTATTGTTCACCTTGATTATTAAAGTCTCATGATAGGCCACCTAATCGTAGTAAGTATAGAAACAAAGTTGAAATTTCACATCGTTAGTGGCAGTGTCCAAATGTGAAGTTATTGGATGTAGAACTATTAGTTTCTTGCTCATTTGTTAGGTATGGAGTTTAAATCAGGATCCCAGATTATGCATTCTGGGAATAGAAAGAGACACACCATAATTCCCAATGCAACTAATAAATTTCAGTATGTCTAATGTATTCAGGTACCCATAATGCATTGGGTGGAGCCTTGCCAGCATGTCTGATGCAGGCAAATCAAAGAGACTTTCACATTAGCAGCATCAATTTATTATCTCAGCCAAGCCCTTAATAAATATATGGGCACTTGGGAAAACACATGAATTTGGAAAATAAACCTGGAGGGTTACTGGCAATTGATTGGATCCTCCTATCACTTTCTAATTTAAGATTATAAATAGTTCAAGATTTCTGCGAAGCACAGCAGTGTAAAACATTCACTAGTTTGTTTCACTATGGTATACACTGGAAAAATTCTGAAACTGCATGTATGTCAGGTGACACACAACATTCAGAATGATGCAGAATCATCTGTTTATAATTTCTATTTCTCCCAAGTGTATAATGTTAGTGCTACACCAGCTCTGTGACTTTGCCCTCTGTGCTGGCTGCTATCTGATTGCTCAACTGTAACCACCCTTTGTGTCCTGGTCCATCTCCCACATGGCTGATCTGGGGAGGAAATGTTCACAACTAGCAGTTTTCTCCTTTCCTACCTAATTTAGAACATTGCACATTTGTACAGCATTTTGCAATACGCTGTTACAAAAGTGTCTCTAGAACAGAGGTCGGCAACGAGTGGCACGCGACCC
>NW_020664744.1:0-2767 GCF_002925995.2 Terrapene triunguis | reverse complement strand
ACTAGCTTGAGGACACCCCATGCAGAGGAGTCAGTCCATTTCAGAAAATTAAACACCTCCTGTATTTCCAAGGCTTCAGCTAGAGCAGGGCGTGCAGGGAAAATGCTGATAACTTGTTACTCTGTAGGCACCAGGAGGCAGCAAATACACAATAAAGGTGCAAAGCCAGTGAGGAAACCGTCCACTGCTTTCTATCTTGCATCTGAAGAAGTGAGGTTCTTACCTACGAAAGCTTATGCTCCCAATACTTCTGTTAGTCTTAAAGGTGCCACAGGACCCTCTGTTGCTTTTTACAGATTCAGACTAACACGGCTACCCCTCTGATGCTTTCTATCTGTTAACTGTGTGTCTCGCAATGACATAGGGCCCGACCGTCTCCCCCTGAGCGCCACACATGGGGGAGTGCTCCACATGCTGGTATCATTTCCTCCTGGTTCTTCTGGGGCATGGCCCCAGCCTTTTCCAGAGCCCCAACCACTCTTCCCCCGACCTGATACTGAAGAAGGCTGGGGGCAGGAGTGAGGAGGGCTCGGGACAGAGCTAGAGAGGATGCAAATTGTGTCCCCACTCTCCTCCCCCAGTGCCAAGGCCTCAGGCTACATTCATTCTCCCTGCCCCCACCCTCTTCACTGTGCCATCTCCCATTACAAAGCCACACAGAACTGGCCCCCTTGCCTGCATTTCAAAGTTAGATACACCATTTTCTGCAGCTGGGCTGAAACTCACCCCTGGGCAGCAGGCCAGCATGAGTCCTATGCACCACTAAGTCCCCCTGGAACTCTGTTTTTGCTTACATGGGAGGTAAGTGACACCTCTGCCTCATGCGGTTTCCCTCCTGGGTCATAGAGAAGGCTTTGATCTTTAGCCTATTAATGTAGCTCCCATTGGGACAACGTCTAAGTGGCAGAGTGTAGCTGAGAGGTCAATAGTGCAAAATAAAAGCAGTTTATTTCATGTCTTTGCAGTTCATAAATAAACAGTAACAGTTTCCATGCTGGTACCAACCATCTGAGACTCTCCAAGCACTTTACAGACAGTGGGGAATTTTAGCTTCATAATACACATGCTGGATAGATTAGCTGTATTATCCTCATTTTCAGCTGAGGAAACCAGGGTACTGGTAGAGGAAGTGGGACTTAAGTGGAAACACTTGCGTGTTTAACATTAAGCACATGGTTAAATGCTTTGCTGGCTCAAATGCGAGCCCTGAGCATCTTTCAGGATCAAGCCCTAATCGACTTGACCAAGCTGTTTTAGAGAGTCAGTGGCCGGGCACTGAACCCAGATGTGCAACCCCCCCCCCCCCCCCCCCCATACACACTCCCCCACAAGTTTAATTCAATGCAGAGGTTTTGTTTGTTTGTTTTTGATAAATTACTTAAGCATCTGAATTCATTGTAAAGGGTATAATTGTTACTTACTGTCATGGAGCGTATGTACCCCAGGTCGGTCCTGTAACCAAAGGGTTAACACAGGCACTGCAGCCACTGCTGATTGGCAGCCTTCCTGCAGCTGGGAGGATAGAAGGGCTGGGAAGCAGCATGGTGGGGTGGCTACTGCAGGAGTGAGCAGGCTGGACAAGGGATCTCCTGCCAGCAAGCAGTGGAAGAGCCGCCCAGGGACAACACCCTAGAAAGAGAAGACCAGAACAACAGGCAGAAGAGCCTGCAGAAACCCAGGGGAAAGTAGGAAGATGATCAGGGCACAGCTGGAGTTGACAAACCCTGATCCAGCTTATCTAACTTGAGGGCCCTGAGCTGGAACCCAGTGGAGTGGGCGGGCCTGGGTTCCCCTACCACCCCCCCGATGGAAATAAGAGCAGAGAGAGTTTTCAAGGTTCTGGGTACTATAAATATACTAACAGCCCTGCCAGGCTGAGTGAGCTCCCGTGCCATGTCTCCATCTGGCCAGAGGGGGCACTGACTCAGTTATCGCTAAGGAAGAGCATCAGAGAGTGAAATAGTCTCTATTCTGATGGCAGAGAGAGAACTGAGCCCTAAAATATAGCTTGGAATAGTGTGGCTGAAAGAATGGAGAGAAACATGAAATTTGCTGAGCAGCCTGCATGTGCCACCTCTGTGCCGAGATGTAGCCAGTTCAACTGCAGGGAGCGTGAAGTACAAACAGCGTAACAGTGTAGATGCCAATACACCATAATATAGACCAGTGTTAGGTTAGGGCTAAGCATAATCTCATGTTTGCTTACTTTTGAGGATTGTAAATAAATGTTAATGAGATGTCCTTCCCAATCCCCCACAAAGGAATGAATACACCTATTCATACATTTCCCCCGTTTTGTTAAAGGACCAGCTATGCAGCCGAAGATTATCCATGACCAGCAGCCTAAGCAGACGATTTTCCTAGGTGCAGAGATAATAAGCCACCTGGACAATGGTTCATGGTGTACCACTCCATACACTGGCCGTGTGGGAAGGAGGCCACGTAGGTATTTGAGACCACACGCTGTTTTGTATTACTGAGGTCACGCGGCCTGGTATGGGACACAGCTAAGAGTGCCAATCTCAGGTCAGGCTGCCAGAGAACAGGGCACGTACCCCAAAACTGTTATACTCTATCATAAAACTTTACCAAGGCAGTAATGTGTGTGCTTCCAAAGTACTATACTAGTTATTATGAAGCCACAGACATCCCCCCTCAGGCCCTGTAGCCCCTCCTGCACCACCCAGACAAACCAGACTTTATGACAAAAGGCTATTAAACCCACAATTCATCACACATTGGGTTATTCCAGCTCCAGAGAGCCAGT
>NW_020664743.1:12508-13770 GCF_002925995.2 Terrapene triunguis | reverse complement strand
GGGCCTGGTGTAAAGTCTGTTGATTTTGATGGGGCTCCATTGAGTTAAAGCAGCTGAGAATTTGGCCCAACATGCCATCCTAGGCCACCACTAGCCACAGTTACTTCGGCTGTGTCCATACTACAGAAGCGACAGCAGCACAGCTACGGCACTGCAGCTGTGCCTCTGTAGCACTGTAGTGTAGACATTTGGTACAGCGGTGGAAGGGGTCTTTCTGTCACTGTAGTTAATCCACCTGCTGAGAGGTGGCATCTAGGTTGATGGAAGAATTCTTCTGTCAACCTGATGGTGTCGACACTGCGCTTAGGACGACTTAACTACGTCTCTCAGGGGTGTGAATTTTCCACATAGCTAGATCTACCTAAGTTTTAGGTGTAGTCCAGGCCTAAGATTGTGCCTGTGTTGCTAGCTGCACCCAACTAGTTTCAGCCCAGCTGATGCAGTTAGGCAGATGCTCACCAGCTGTTCTGAATTGGTTTAAGAACTGTTGCACTTTTCCTCCTACACTTGGTTGTAATGCCCTCTGCGTACCCAAGAGAATTTTGTGCGTGATTCTTACTTATGCCACTCCTGTGCTTGCGGCGGGGAATAGAAAGGGTGGAGGAAAAGGTAGCTTTAAGCCACCTTTGTGCTCTATGCATTCTGGGACCATGCAGGGATGCTATACTTTATCCTCTGCTTCCCATGGCCCCTGAGAACCAGAAAGTAGCTGTAGCATGCTGCATTCTGACTACATCTTTGATCTGCCTTGCATATGAAGCCAAGTTCATGTAAAGCCCTTATACCAGTTCCACACTAGCTGTGGAGTGTCCCTCCACAGGGAACATTCTTAGGAGCCATTTACACCCACTTTAACCGCCTTTTCCAGGTCAGAGCAACATAAGGCTTTTAGTGTAACTGAGGCCTGCTCAACACCTGAAACTTCAGTCAACCATAAGCCAACCTAAGCCTCAGTGTAGGCAACACTAGGTCAACAGAAGAATTCTTGTCTTGTCCTAGCTACCAGCTCTCAGAGGTGGATTTACTACAGCAATGGAAGAACCCTTCCATCACTGTAGTCAGTGTCTACACTACAGTGGCACAGCTGCAGCTGCACCACTTTAGTGTTTCTAGTGCAGACATACCTTGATGAGACTCCGGTTTTTTAGAAGTACAATAGCAGGGTTAGAACACTTCTGGGGAAGGGAAACGTCTCGAGTATAGATGTAACAACAATCATCTTGGTTATCACCAAGGATCAAACCCATGATCTTGTAACTGCA
>NW_020664743.1:0-12498 GCF_002925995.2 Terrapene triunguis | reverse complement strand
TCATCTTGGTTATCACCAAGGATCAAACCCATGATCTTGTAACTGCATGACCCCCTACTGTTTGAGCTGAGGGATGAACTCCCATAGCTAGGAGCTGTGGCAGAACCAGACCCTCGGTGAACCATCCTAGAGGACACATAACACACACTGATCAATGAGCTACACAAGCAAAGCTTAAGTGAGTATTAACCAGGTGATGTGTGGACACACACCAGGCTTTTAGGGCCGAATGTATTGCTAACTGATTACAGACTCAGTTGAAAGTTGTGAGATAGACAGGGCTTAAGGGATCAGTGGAATTAAAGGGAGAAAACACTTGCTGGGTTTCAGTAGATCATCAACTTTGTATTCTGGTAGCAGGGCCGCCCAGAGGATTCAGGGGGCCTGGGGCAAAGCAATTTCAGGGGCCCCTTCCATAAAAAAAAGTTATAGAATACTATACTCTCGTGGGGGCCCTTCCGGGGCCGGGGACCTGGGGCAAATTGCCCCACTTGCCCCCCACCCCCCCGGGCAGCCCTGCCTGGTAGGAAGAAAGGATGGCCCTTGTGGCTAAAATGCTAGGCTAGGACTCAAATGATCAAGCTTCCATTCCCAGCTCTGTCCTAGAATCCCTGTGTGTGTGGCCTTAGTGTGTCACTTAGGCCAAGGTTTTCAAAATTGCCTTGTGATTTTGGTTGCCTAACCTGAGACCTTAAAGGGGCCTGATTTTCAGAGGGTGAGTACTCAGTACTTTTGAAAGTCAGGGCCCTTTTAAGAGGTCTCAAATCACGAGACACTTCTGAAAACCTTAGCCCTGCAGATGTTGACCTGATGTAATTGTCCTGCCTCTCTTTCTGTTGCTAGATGTTACCTTTAAATGCCAGACTGAGACTCCACAGATACAAGAGCAGATGGAGATGTGCAAAGATGTCTTTCTGCAGGTACGTGGAAGGGGTTTATTTGGGCTCTGAGGGTTTTCACAAAGAGTACACACAAAACTTTGAGCTTGAGAATTCTCTGCTTATCCAGGATTTACCACTGACTGCAGTGGGAGCAGAATCAGTCCAACACCAAGTGCTTTTGAAAACTCGACCGCATCATGCTTAGGTGTGTGACGCCCCCACTGTACATCAGAGTTCTGCAGTTAAGGCACCAGCCAGAGATACAGGAAGTCAGAGTTCGGTTCCCATCTCTGCCCCAGACTCACTGTGTGACTTTGGGCAATTTTCTCAGTCTCTCTGTGCATCGGTTCCCCACTTGTAGAAGGAGGATAATAATCCTTACAAACCCCTGTGAGGAAGGGAAGGAGAAATTCATTAATATGAATGAAAGCTTCAATACTATGTGAAATATCAGCGTGTCTGTGGGCTTCACCACACTTAGCCTTAACATGTCGTAATCTGTAGGCATTTTAGTGGGACAGCCAGCCAGCCAGAGGTCAAAGCAACATTGCTCTGCAGAACCATTAACCTTAATTGTGGGTGGCATTTCCATGGTTGCAGAAATAATCCATTTCCTCTGATTGTTCTGCAGGGCAGCAACAGTGAATTTTGCTCCTTCATGAATTCAACCTTAGTGAATTTGGAGACCATGTGTACCCAGGACAGAGCAGTATCGCTGCAGGTCAGAGGTTCTGCCCCTACTTGTGCCCTGAGCACTGGAATAGCAGTCTAACTTTGGGGGAAATTGTAGCTGCTCTTCAGAAAAGGGGTGTGTGTGCGCATGTGCATGCTCTCTAGCTTAAGTGGTAGGGGATCTGGGTTCTGTCCCCACTGGTCCTAGGAAGATCCAAATTCCTTCTGGGGGTAACACAGAGAGAACCTAGATGCCTGCTGATTTGGTGCAATGTTCTCTGGCACCTACACTGAAGGGACCAGGGATGAGGAGCGAATGACAAAGGGCGTTAGCCTTACCCTGGCTTCAGCCTACTGTGGAGTCCTGAGCAAGCCTCAGTAGCCTCACTCGCTCTGTAAAGGGCTCCCTCTTTGAGAATGCTGCAGTCCCTCTGAGTGGGGAAGGTCACTATGAACCCATATGTCCCTAAGAGGGTCATTGTTCCCCTGGGAGTCTGAAGAATGTGGGTCATGAACCACTGAAATCCTCCCTCATTCTCAGGGTGTTTCCTTTCCCAATCTCAGGAAGTTGCTGGCCCCTTTGGTTCCTTCCTGAATAGCTTCACCCTCAGTACTGGTGGGAACGAGAACAAGAGGGAAATTGCCTCCACCGTGACGTTCCTCCTGCAGAGTGTGGAATTGACTGCACTGACAGCTGCTTTGATGTCTCCGGAGATGAAGACCCAGACCGTGACAACAGAGTCTATGGGTGAGGAGGATGGGAGGCTCCCACATCGCCTCGTGGAGGCTGTGAGATAGTGGGTTATACTGTTTTCAACACAGAACACCACTGCAGCCTCTCTCAGGGTTTATAACACAGCCATGGGTGGCAGGTGAATCAGCCATTTAGAGAGGCTAGACCCCGGCCCCTCCCTCTCTGCCCAAGGCCCATCCCTCCTGTTCCACCCCCTCTCTTCCACTGGCACCCCTACCCCAGCCCTGGAGCACCGGGCAGTCAGATCGTCCCCAACTCCAGCGCCGGGCGGATGGGCAGGCAGTGTGACGTGGCATGGCCCCAACCCCAACCCCAGCCCTCCCAGCCCTGGGCCTTGGAGCCTGCCTGCCCCAGCCTGCCTGCCCCAGCCTCTCATCCACGGAAGAGCTGGAAGGGAACTGGAAGCAGGCAGGAGGGGGTCTGGGGGCGGAGCATGGGCGGGGCCATGCCAGGCTGTTTGGGGAGGCACAGCCTTCCCGGGCCTATGCTACCCGCCAGCCATAAACCCAGCCCTGGGGCTTTGCAGCAATGGCAGCTGCCTGAGAGGGTTTTAAAAGCAATGCCAATCTCCTGTCGCCACAGGCAGCTGCCATTGTGTCCTCCTTTCACTCCCTCCCCCAGCAAAACCCCTTCTTGCTGCTTCCCCTGCTAAAGCGCAGAGGTGAGGCAGCAGGGAGAAGTTGCCTTCTGCCTCTTGGCACAGTGGCATCTTCATGGGGACACACAGATGATGGATCATAGAAGGTCAGCCAGAGGGGCTCAGGGAAACACAGAGAAATGGAGGTGAGGAGAAAGGGGGAGGGGGTGGTGGGATTCAGAGAGAGTGGAGCTCCAAACCTGCCTTGCCCTTACTGCAAGAGGCTTTGCCATTTCCCTCCCCAGCTATCGAGACACTCCTCGTTGTCCCGGCCGCTGGTCCCTGTGATGAGGTCTTCAGGCTGAGAGCTCAGGAGGAGACAATGGACATTCACTGCGATACAGTCACCAGAGCAGCCACAGAAGGTACCATCCTAGTGCTTCCCAGGCACTCACCCCTTTAACTAGACACCAAACCCCAGCCCTAGTTCTCCCCTTCCTCTTGCCCCAGGCTGGCTTGCTTGCCTCTGACACTGGTGTGGACCTTGTTGGCTGAGCCAGTGTTTTTCAGGCCGTTGAGCTCTGCAGAGCCCTTCATTCCTGGTTGTCCTGCAGCATGAAAACCGAGCAGTGGGAGGGGCAGGGAGGAGAGAGAAGGCATATGAATTGGTCCAGAGAATGGAAAGATCAGAGATCCGTTGGCCCAACACATGATGTCCTGATGATGAGCCCAGCTAGGCCCCAGGTTGATATGTGTGACGTCCTGGAATGGAACCAGGATACTATTTACCAATTTTACTCTGATTTTCAGGCCAGTATGACCTAACTGGGACTGGTTCTTAATTCTTTATCACCAGGGAAAGCTCCTCACTAACCAACCCCTCTGCCTCTCCTAACCAAGAAAAACTACGGCTTCACCTCAGTGCCTTTCACCTAGGACTGTCTACCTAGCTGGATAATGTGCAGTATGGGGGTATGATTTCTAAAGAGCACTAACCTACTGTGCATTAATGGGTCCGTATAGACCCTACTAGTGTGCACTAAAGGTTCCCAAGTGTGCTTTAATGTACATTAGTGCACTTTAGGAATCACACTCCCATAGTGCACACCAATGTTTCCAACACAGAAGTGCTTCTGTGGAAGAAGAGGGAGGAGGCAACATGTCTAGTGGTTAAAGCTCAAACTGCTAGCCAGGACTCCTGGGTTCTTTCCCCAGCTCTGCCCCACACTCACTGTGATCTTTGGCACCTGGCTTGCTCTTTCTTTGTCTCAGTGTCCCTGGCTCTATGATGAGGCATCATTTCATGTTTTCAGATTCTGGGGCTGTTGCTTTTATTTCTTACTCCACCCTGGACTCCATAATTGACAAGAGATTTCTCAACGAGGGAGATCTAATGGCTGATGAGAAATTGAGGAATTTTCACCTGAATTCCAGGGTGGTGAGTGGGGCTGTCGGAGCTCGGAGGCTCATGAACCTCTCCAAACCTGTGAACTTCACCCTGCGCCATAGACAGGTGAGTGTAGATCCTTTTACTTTGCTCTGTGCCAGGGGCTCCAGTTGGTCACTTAAAAGGTGCGTCTCCTGCAGGGCATTTGAGTTCTGTTGCCTTTCTGGACTGAGAAACAGTTATCTGAGAAACAGAGGGAGCTTCTTTAGTCCTGACACGGGGGCTGTTTTGCTGGAGGACGTTACATAGGGTTCACACCAGGCCTGATTGGGTTATGATTCATCATGTAAAACGCTCAGAAGTAACAACTGTGCCTGGCTCACCCCTTAGAGCAGGAATAATTGGAAAGCAACTGCCTATAGCAGTGGTCCCCAAACTTTTGAGGATCACCCCCCCTTACCCTGTCCACACCTCTCCCTCTGAGCTGGGGCTGGGTTCAGTCCACGGTTCGGGGGCAGGGGGAGAGGACACAGACAGGGGTAAGGGGGCTGAGGCTGCGTCCGCAGCGGGGTTGGGTCTGGGGGCGGGAGCAGGGCCAGAGCCATGGCCGGGAGCCGAGGTTGACGTTGGGAGTGAAGCAGCAGCCGGGCTGTGGTGGGGGCCAGCAACTGAGCCCATGGCCAGGTGCGGCTCCGCTCCCAGCCCCACCCCTGCTCCCAGCCTGGGCCCTGTGCCAGGAATGGAGCCGTAAGGGGCTGGGGCTGGAAGTGGAGCCATGCTGAGACTGGGGACGGTCCCAGACATGGGGCTGGAAGTCAGGGATGCGGCTACGGGTGGGACCAGAGCAGAGCTCAGGGTGGGGAGGGGCTGGGTTGTACTCTCATTCCGCCCCTCATGGGGGCTGACCCAGGACCTGTCATGTCCCTCAGAAGGTTCGTCTATGTCCCCCTAGGGGGGCGCACCCCACAGTTTGGGAATCTCTGCCCTATAGATAGCAGAGTTCAGGGAAACAGCATGAGATGGTGCCTTCTTTGATGAAGTAAGGAACTTGCTAGAGTGCATGTGGGTATTTGTGGGCGGGTGTGTGAATGCCTTTTAATGGCTCAAAACAGGGCTGCCCAGAGGATTCAGGGGGCCCGGGGCAAAGCAATTTCGGGGGCCCCTTCCATAAAAAAAAGTTGCAATACTATAGAATACTATATTCTTGTGGGGGCCCCTGTGGGGCCCGGGGCCTGGGGCAAATTGCCCCACTTGCCCCCCCCCCCCGGCAGCCCTGGCTCAAAATGGAATTGCACAATTGTGTGTCATAGACCCTACAGTGCTGAGAGTTATGGGAATTACCACTTTAGCTCTAGGATCAGGGCCTTGTGCTATTGGAGCTGGAGGATCTCGCTTTTTATTTCCACTGCCAATGGGAAGTCCCAAATGGCTGTTACGTGCAGCACAATGAGAACCATGAAGCCGTTGGTGACTTCAGGTTTCTTATTGTCTATTAGAGATGTGTGACAAAAGAAACAGTATTGTCCCCATGATCCAGTGAGGATGATGATGGGGTGTTTTTGTTTCCAGGCAAAGAAAGAGGAGGAAGTGGTTCGCTGTGTTTACTGGAAATTCAGAGCTGGGAAAGGCACCTGGGCTAAGGATGGCTGCACCGCTCTGCACACGAACAGCACTCACACCGTCTGCAGCTGTGACCATCTCTCCAGCTTCGCACTCCTTATGGGTCACACCGGAGTGGAGGTATCTCACTGTCAGACTCAGATCAAAGGGCTGGACTCTGAGCTCCTGACTCAGGTAGAATCAGTGGGAATTTTGACGGAATGAATGCTGAGTAGGAACCTCAGAGTATAATCTGTGGTCAGGGCAGGCTGCAAAAAGGAGAGCAGATTCCCCTAAAACTGGTGGTTAACTCTGTAGTTAGAATCACCAACCAGTCACAATCTGTGCTCCGGATCCCCCACACTGGTTATCGAGAAGCTGAAAAAAAGAAATCCCTTAGCCCCCTTTATTGCATTCCAGTCTCTGGCTGCCAAACAGCAGACAGGTCCTGTAAAGTGAGAAGTTACTTAAAACTCTATTCACTTAACAAAATGTTCCTCTGATCCCCAAAGGGACAGCCACATTGCCAGGGCAATATTAGTTTGGATTAGTGTGGAAAATACCACACTGCCAGCCAATCCTTTAGTATCTAAAACTAGTGGTTTTATTTACATGAAAAAAAAGAGAAGAGAGCTGTTAAATGATCAGAGCAATCTGATACATATGACTTCAAGGTCCATATATCAGGTTCATAGCCGTGTTGGCGAGTTTGCTGGCTTGTAAAGTCCCTCTGGAACACACCCAAAGCTTAGAGGGGGTCTATCAGACCTTTGTCCGTTTGTAGAGAAGTTACTGCAGAGGTGAGATGCAGGATTGAAGACATATGGAGGTGATGCAGCTGCCTTTTTATATCCTTTTCCATATGGTTTGTACTTCCTCTGTCCCAAACACTAGCTCACAGCACATGGGCATGGAAAGATACTTAGAGTCCCCTGTCCATAGGCATGTCCCTACATGTCCTGCTGACTCATAGGCATAGCCCCTCGCTTCTCTCAATGGGTCCATTGTAGAGCTTAGCGGTTCTCAAACTTTAGCAACCCAAGGATCCCCATTTTGATTTAAAAATTTTCACAGACTGCCAACCCCCCCGCTCAGCCCGAGGCCCCACCCCCATTCCATCCATTCCCCCAAGGCCCCACCCCACCTCTTCCTGCTCCCGCTCCACCCCTTCTCCTCCTCTTCCCTGCTTCTTTCCACTGCCTCCCCTGAGCGCCCCCTATCCCCGCCCCTCCCCCTCCCAGCGCCTCCTGCATGCCACTGAACAGCTGTTCCCCAGCGTGCAGAAGGCACTGGGAGGGAGGTGGAGGACTTGGTCAGGGGGGCCTGTGGACCCCCTGGAGTACCCTCGCGGACCCCAGTTTGAGAAACACTGGTATAGCTGATTACCCTTGATGGGCCATCAAACAGACTGTATAGTGCTGATGCCAATCTGTCTGGGGGTGTCACCTAGAAACACAGCACAGATATATCACACATTTATAATGCACGATGCAAAGATGATACATGCTTATAAACAAAATTAGCATACTTAGCAAATCATAACTTTTTGACTGATATCATACATGGCATATCTTGTAAGATTCATTGCAATTTTGTAATATTGGTATCCATAATATTATAAATGGTCACCCATATTCCATAGAATCACAGAACTGAAAGTGACCTCTCAAGGTCATCGAGTCCAGTCCCCTGCACTCAAGGCAGGACCAAGTATTATCTAGACCATCCCTGACAGGTGTTTGTCCAACCTGCTCTTAAAAATCCCCAATGATGGAGATTCCACAACCTCCCTAGGCAATTTATTCCAGTGCTTAGCCACCCTGACAGTTAGGAAGTTTTTCCTAATGTCCAACCTAAACCGCCCTTGCTGCAATTTTAGCCCATTGCTTCTTGTCCTACCCTCAGAGGTTAAGAAGAACAATTTTTCTCCCTCCTCCTTGTAGCAACCTTTTATGTATTTGAGAACTGTTATCATGTCCCCTCTCAGCCTTCTCTTCTCCAGACAGAACAAATCCAGTTTTTTCAATCTTCCCCATAGCTCATGTTTTCTAGATCTTTAATCATTTTTGTTGCTCTTCCATCCCCAACGAAGAGTTAGCACTGAATTGAATTTCCTCTGGCTCTGTTACCTCTCATAGAATCATAGAATATCAGGGATGGACGGGACCTCAGGAGGTCATCCAGTCCAACACCCTGCTCAAAGGAGGACCAATTCCCAACTAAATCATACCAGCCAGGGCTTTGTCAAGCCTGACCTTAAAAACTTCTAAGGAAGGAGATTCCACCACCTCCCTAGGTAATCCATTCCAGTGCTTCACCACCTACCTAGTGAAAAAGTTTTTCATAATATCCAACCTAAACCTCCCCCACTGCAACTTGAGTCCATTACTCCTTGTTCTGTCATCTGCCACCACTGAGAACAGCTTAGCTCCATCCTCTTTGGAACCCCTCCTCAGGTAGTTGAAAGCAGCTATCAAATCCCCCCTCATTCTTCTCTTCTGCAGACTAAACAATCCCAGTTCCCTCGGCCTCTCCTCATAAGTCATGTGCTCCAGCTCCCTAATCATTTTTGTTGCCCTCCGCTGGACTCTTTCCAATTTTTCCACATCCTTCTTGTAGTGTGGGGCCCAAAACTGGACACAGTACTCCAGATGAGGCCTCACCAATGTCAAATAGAGTGGAATGATCATGTCCCTCGATCTGCTGGCAATGCCCCTAATTATACAGCCCAAAATGCCGTTAGCCTTCTTGGCAACGAGGACACACTGTCGACTCATATCCAGCTTCTCATCCACTGTAACCCCTAGGTCCTTTTCTGCAGAACTGCTGCTTAGCCATTCGGTCCCTAGTCTGTAGCAATGCATGGGATTCTTCCGTCCTAAGTGCAGGACTCTGCACTTGTCCTCGTTGAACCGCATCAGATTTCTTTTGGCCCAATCCTCTAATTTGTCTAGGTCCCTCTGTATCCTATCCCTACCTCCAGCATATCTACCACTCCTCCCAGTTTAGTATCATCTGCAAACTTGCTGAGAGTGCAGTCCACACCATCCTCCAAATCATTAATGAAGATATTAAACAAAACTGGCCCCAGGACCGACCTTTGGGGCACTCCGCTTGATACCGGCTGCCAACTAGACATGGAGCCATTGATCACTAGCTGTTGAGCCCGACGATCTAGCCAGCTTTCTATCCACCTTATAGTCCATTCATCCAGCCCATACTTCTTTAACTTGCCGGCAAGAATACTGTGGGAGACTGTATCAAAAGCTTTGCTAAAGTCAAGGAATAACACGTCCACTGCTTTCCCCTTATCCACAGAGCCAGTTATCTCATCATAGAAGGCAATTAGGTTAGTCAGGCATGACTTGCCCTTAGTGAATCCATGCTGACTGTTCCTGATCACTTTCTTCTCCTCTAAGTGCTTCAGAATTGATTCCTTGAGGACCTGCTCCATGATTTTTTCAGGGACTGAGGTGACGCTGACTGGCCTGTAGTTCCCCGCATCCTCCTTCTTCCCTTTTTTAAAGATGGGCACTACATTAGCCTTCTTCCAGTCATCTGGGACCTACCCCAATCACCTTGTGTCTTCAAAGATAATGGCCAATGGCTCTGCAATCACATCTGCCAACTCCTTTAGCACCCTCGGACGCAGCGCATCCGGCAGGGCCGCCCGGGAAGGGGGGGGGGCAAGTAGGGCAATTTGCCCCAGGCCCCCACTAGAATATAGTATTCTATGGTATTGCAACTTTTTTTTATGGAAGGGGCCCCTGAAATTGCTTTGCCCCAGGCCCCCTGAATCCTCTGGGTGGCCCTGGCATCCGGCCCCATGAATTTGTGCTCATCCAGCTTTTCTAAATAGTCCCGAACCACTTCTTTCTTCTCAGAGGGCTGGTCACCTCCTCCCCACTGCCCACAGTCTGGGAGCTGACCTTGTTCGTGAAGACAGAGGCAAAAAAAGCATTGAGTACATTAGCTTTTTCCACATCCTCGGTCACTAGGTTGCCTCCCTCATTCAGTAAGGGGCCCACACTTTCCTTGACTTTCTTCTTGTTGCTAACATACCTGAAGAAACCCTTCTTGTTACTCTTAACATCTCTTGCTAGCTGCAACTCCAAGTGTGATTTGGCCTTCCTGATTTCACTCCTGCATGCTTGAGCAATATTTTTATACTCCTCCCTGGTCATTTGTCCAATCTTCCACTTCTTCTAAGCTTCTTTTTTGTATTTAAGATCAGCAAGGATTTCACTGTTAAGCCAAGCTGGTCGCCTGCCACATTTACTATTCTTTCTACACATCGGGATGGTTCGTTCCTGTAACCTCAATAAGGATTCTTTAAAATACAGAAAGCTCTCCTGGACCCCTTTGCCCCTCATGTTATTCTCCCAGGGGATCCTGCCCATCAGTTCCCTGAGGGAGTCAAAGTCTGCTTTTCTGAAGTCCAGGGTCCATATTCTGCTGCTCTCCTTTTTTCCTTGTGTCAGGATCCTGAATTCGACCATCTCATGGTCACTGCCTCCCAGGTTCCCATCCACTTTTGCTTCCCCTACTAATTCTTCCTGGTTTGTGAGCAGCAAGTCAAGAAGAACTCTGCCCCTAGTTGGTTTCTCCAGCACTTGGACCAGGAAATTGTCCCCTACACTTTCCAAAAACTTCCTCGATTGTCTGTGCACCGCTGTATTGCTCTCCCAGTAGATATCAGGGTGATTAAAGTCTCCCATGAGAATCAGGGCCTGTGATCTAGTAACTTCTGTTAGTTGCTGGAAGAAAGCCTCATCCACCTCATCCCCCTGGTCTGGTGGTCTATAGCAGACTCCCACCACAACATCACCCTTGTTGCTCATACTTCTAAACTTAATCCACAGACTCTCAGGTTTATCTGCAGTTTCATACTGGAGCTCTGAGCAGTCATACTCCTCTCTTACATACAATGCAACTCCCCCACCTTTTCTGCCCTGCCTGTCCTTCCTGAACAGTTTATATCCATCCATGACAGTACTCCAGTCATGTGAGTTATCTCACCAAGTCTCTGTTATTCCAATCACATCATAGTTCTTTGACAGTGCCAGGACTTCCAGTTCTCCCTGCTTGTTTCCCAGGCTTCTTGCATTTGTGTATAGGCACTTAAGATAACTCGCTGATCGTTCCATTTTCTCAGTATGAGACAGGAGCCCTCCCCTCTTGTGAGCTCCTGCTCGTGCTTCCTCCCGGTATCCAATTTCCCCACTTACCTCAGGGCTTTGGTCTCCTTCCCCCGGTGAACCTAGTTTAAAGCCCTCCTCACTAGGTTAGCCAGCCTGCTTGCGAAGATGCTCTTCCCGCTCTTCGTTAGGTGGAGCCCGTCTCTGCCTAGCACTCCTCCTTCTTGGAACACCATCCCATGGTCAAAGAATCCAAAGCCTTCTCTCCGACACCACCTGCATAGCCGTTCGTTGACTTCCACGATTCGACGGTCTCTACCCAGACCTTTTCCTTGCACAGGGAGAATGGACGAGAACACCACTTGCGCCTCAAACTCCTTTATCCTTCTTCCCAGAGCCACGTAGTCTGCAGTGATCCACTCAAGGTCATTCTTGGCAATATCATTGGTGCCCATGTGGAGAAGCAGGATGGGGTAGTGATCCGAGGGCTTGATGAGTTTCGGCAGTCTCTCCGTCACATCGTGAATCCTAGCTCCTGGCAAGCAGCAGACCCCTCGGATTTCCCAGTCGGGGTGGCAGATAGATGACTCAGTCCCCCTGAGGAGGGAGTCCCCGACCACCACCACCCTCCTCCTCCTCCTCTTGGTAGTGGTGGTCGTAGAACACCCATCCCTAGGACAGTGCATCTCATGCCTTCCAATCAGTGGAGTCTCTTTCTGCTCCCTTCCCTCAGATGTATCATCTACTCCACTCTCCACATTAGTACCTCTGGAGAGAACATGGAAACGGTTGCTCACCTGTATCTCCATTGCTGGTACATGGAGGCTCCTCTTTCTTCTTCTGGAGGTCACATGCTGCCAAATTTCTTCACCTTCCCTCTGTCCCCACTGCAGAGCCTGCTCTGATTCTTCAGAACATTGTGCCTGTAGAAACATATCCTGATGTCTGTCCAGGAAATCTTCATTTTCTCTTATGCAACGCAGGGTCGATACTTGTTTCTCCAGACCTCGAACCTTCTCTTCCAATATGGAGACAAGCTTGCACTTTGTACAGACAAAGTCGCTTCTGTCCTGTGGAAGAAAGACAAACATGGCACAACCTGTGCTGGTTACAACAGCTGAACGCTCCCCTTCCATATTACCTGGGAAAGGGTCCAGAAGCTTTGTCTGGAGGGAAAAGTGGAGACTTATATCTGGAAAAACCTCCCTGCTCCAGTCCCAGCATGAGATTCCACAACTGTTATCTGGAAGTGGACATTACTGGTTTATTTGGAGCAGCCTCCGTTAGCTGCTACTTTATGGCTTACCTGTGCATGGGTGGGGGAAGGGAGCAGGCTTTGTCTACACTTGTTTAGTTATTTTCCTGCATGTGATGTCACTTCAGTGGAGGCTGGCTGAATATTCCAGACTCTGCACTATTCCTGAATAAGGACCCAGTCCTGAGCCCATTGAAGTTGACTGGAGTTTTCCCATGGGATTGACACTCAATGT
>NW_020664742.1:1653203-1700156 GCF_002925995.2 Terrapene triunguis | reverse complement strand
AAATGGTTTCAGAGTAGCAGCCGTGTTAGTCTGTATCCGCAAAAAGAACAGGCGTACTTGTGGCACCTTAGAGACTAACAAATTTATTAGAGTATAAGCTTTCGTGGGCTACAACCCACTTCTTCGGATGCATATGCAAATGGTGACGCCCCAAATGACACTTCTCAGACAGAAAGAAAAGAAAGAATGGTGGGGAGAAGGGGGGACCCTGGTCTGGGGAGAGGAGGCATACAGAACTCCTGGATGCTATGGGAGGGACAGAGGGCACACAGAGCCCCGGCTGGGCGAGATGAAGAAACATGGGACAGAGCCTGTGACATGAAGGAGGGGTAGGCAGATGCAGGGAATCTATGAAATAGAGGGGGATGGGAGGGTGGCACATGGGGGGGGGAGGGATGAAGGGAAGTCAGGAGCCCTCGGTGTGTGCAGTGAGTACAGCTAAGTGTGAGAGTGCCAGTGAATAATACTTCGCACTTCAAAAGTGACTTTTATCACGGTCTCAAAGAACTTTAGAAATGCAGATTATTTCTTCCCATTTACAAATAAACACTCTGCCGTGGTTTTCTGAAGAGAGCAGCACAGAGTCAGAGGATTAGCTATGCTTCTGCCTCATGACCAAAACAGATCATCTGCCAACGTTTGCTTTATGTGCATGTAGCATTCGGGGGTGGGGTTCTGGGAAGGGATCAGGAGTGATGCTTATATGTCTAAATCGTCCAGTAGAAGATTTGGAAGTAAAAGAAGACGGACAGAGGCAGGTTTCAATATGAACCCAGCTCCCAGGTAAAGCCTGGCCCCTTCTTGGCGGCTGTGGAGCACTCTTTCTTAGAAGACCTAGTCTTGGACTGCAAAGGTTTGGGGTAGCGTTTAAGGAGCACTGACAGGCGATGCATACTTCCTACTGCCCAGGATAGGGTGATCAGACAGCAAATGTGAAAAATCGGGACGGGGGTGGGGGGTAATAGGAGACTATATAAGAAAAAGACCCAAAAATGGGGACTGTCCCTATAAAATTGGGACATCTGGTCACCCTAGGCCAGGCGCTCGGCTGCACAGGGGCTCACTGCACACCACTATACAGCTGAGATTTGGAACTTGATCAGTGGATCCTTTGTGTTCTCTTAAATAGTAGGGATGAATATTCCCTCCACTGTTGGAATTTCTGGGTAAAATCCTATTGTTAGTATAATGCAGGAGGTCAGATTAGAAAAACCACATTAGTCCTTTCCATGGAATCACAGAACTGGAAGGGCCATCAAGAGCTCATCTAGTCCAGTCCCCTCTGCTCAAGGCAGGACTAAGTACAGTAGAACCTCAAAAATACGAACACCAGAGTTACAGACTGACCCGTCAACCAGACACCACGTGGACCCAGAAGTAAGCAATCAGGCAGCAGTGGAGACGAAAAACAAAAAAACCCCAACAAATCCTGTGCTGTGCCGTGCCAGTATTGCATCTTAGAGTTAGGCACATCTGGGCTGCCTGTCCCCACCCCTACCCCCTACTTGCCACGCAGCAAGCCAGCCACTTACAGGTGAAGACGCTGAGGTTCACAGGCACAACTGTGAGCTCCCGAGCAGAAGTGCTGGGGTCTGCACTGCTCACAGGGGCTGGTTCCCCCTCTGGCCGGGAGCGGGACAAGCTTGCAACCTTAGTCTCAGTCCAGGAAAGAAGCTTCCTGAGCTGCTGCTGGAACCTGGCCTAGAGTGTGCGCTGCTGGAGCCCGGACTCCTGCCTGCATGCTGCGGTCTGGAGGAGCAGCTCACTTTTAAAGGGCCCCAGCCTGCCCCGCGCGCCCACTGATGCCCCAGTGCCCCAGGGTGCCTCACGCATCACCCTGGCAGTTGGGCTAGAATCAGAAACTTGTCGGGCAGCAGCTGCAGAGCTGTGAGCCCCCATTCTGAGCAGTCCGCCCTGAGGAGCATCCCATAACGGCTTGTTCAGAGTTACGAACCACCTCCATTCCCGAGGTGTCCGTAACTCCGAGGTGCTACTGTATTATCTAGACCATGGTAGTCAATAGGCAGATCATGGGCCAAATCTGGATTGAAAGGACCCCAAAATCTTTTAATTTACATATTGTTATTTTTTTAAATGATTTTCTCTGCAGTCTGGCCCCTGACTATACATTGATGAAGAATTTGGACCTTGACAAAAAATAATTGACTACCCTCATCTAGACCATCCCTGAGAGGTGACTGTCTAGCTTGCTAAGAACCTACAATGACAGAGATTTCACAACCTCCCCAGGCAATTTGTTCCAGCCAGCGGCGGCTCCAGGCCCCAGCGCACCAAGCGCGTGCCTGGGGCGGCAAGCCGCGGGGGGGCAGCCTACCATTCGCTCCGAGGGCGGCAGTCAGGCGGCCTTCGGTGGCATGCCTGCGGGAGGTCCGCCGGTCCCGCGGCTTCGGCAGCAATTCGGCGGTGGGTACGCCGAAGGCGCGGGACGGGACTGGCAGACCACCCGCAGGCGTGCTGCCGAATCTGCGGGACCGGGGACCTCCCGCAGGCGTGCTGCCAAGGCCGCCTGACTGCCGTGCTTGGGGTGGCCAAAAAGCTAGAGCCGCCCCTGGTTCCAGTGCTTAACTATGCTGGCAGGAAGTTTTTCCTAACGTCCAACCTAAACCTCCCTTGCTGCAATTTAAGCCCCTTGCTTCTTGTCCTATCCTCAGAGGTTAAGAAGAACAATTTTTTCCCCTCCTTGTAACAATCTTTTATGTGCTTGGAAACTGTTGTTATGTCGCCTCTTAGTCTTCTCTTCTCCAGACTAAACAAACCCAGTTCTTTCAATCTTTCCTCATAGATCATGTTTTCTAGACCAGCGGTTCTCAACAGGGGGTTTGTGGCCCACTGGGGGTCCGTGAACCCTTTCAGGGGGGCCACAGGGCCCTGTGGCTAAAATCCAGAGCCCGAACCCCAGCACCTCCCGCAGGGCTGAAGCCCTGATCCCTGGGGCCCCCCACAGGGCTGAAGCTGGGAGCAGCAGGGTTCAATTCTGGAGCCCCGAGCCCCGGTGCTCCCCACGGGGCAGAAGCCCTGAGCCCATGGGAGTACACAGGGGTGTTACACGCCCCCCAACTACAGTGCAAGAGCAGGGCAGTCCTGGGGCAGCTCCACACCCCCCCCCTCCACCTCCTTCTCTCCCCACTCCCTGGCTACGTCGGAGGTGGGAAGCCAGAGCCCGGAAGTGTGGGCCAGCTACTGCTCTGGGCTGGTGCCATGGAGCAGGCAGCCGCAGCGTTCCCTCGTCTCCTGCTGCTGCAGGGGGTTGAACCTGCTCCCCTTTGCTCAGGCAGCTGGTAAGAGCTGGCTGGGCGGGGGGACCCGGCTTTGTGGCTGGCAGAGCCCTCAGGGTACAGGGACCGCAGGGGAGCCCCCACAGCACATAGCCCCTAGTTACCCCCTGCCTGCACCCTCAGCTATCCCCTGCCTGCAATCAGCCCCTAGCTACCCCCTCCCTGCACCCTCAGCTACCCCCTGCCTGCACACAGCCCCTAGCTACCCCCTCCCTGCACCCTCAGCTACCCCCTGCCTGCACACAGCCCCTAGTTACCCCCTCCCTGCACCCTGAGGTACCCCCTGCCTGCACACAACCCCTAGTTACCCCTGGCCTGCACCCTCAGCTACCCCCTGCCCGTACACAGCCCCTAGTTATCCCCTCCCTGCACCCTGAGCAACCCCCTGCCCGTACACAGCCCCTAGTTACCCCCTGCCTGCACCCTCAGCTACCCCCTGCCCCCCCACAGCCCCAGCTACTCCCTTCCTGCACCTTGAGCTACAGCCTCACACACACAGCCCCTAGTTACCCCCTCCCTGCACCCTGAGCTACTCCCTGCCCGCACACAGTCCCTAGTTACCCCTGGCCTGCACCCTCAGCTACCCCCTGCCCACACACAGCCCCTAGCTACCCCCTCCCTGCACCCTGAGCTGTTTTCAAACTTTTTGAGCTGAGCCCCCCACCTTTGAGTCGCTGAGGTGAGTCAGGGGGTGGAGGTGGCATTCCCTCCCCAGACCCCGACGTGCGGAGCTGGCTTGAGCCTCACTGGCCCCTGCCCACCCAAAACAGAAGTCAAACTATGCCCACGTTTCCACCCTCCCCCGGCCCAGAGCCTCCCCGTCCCCCGCTGGGCCCTGGAGTTTTTATGGCATGTTGTGGGTGGCCTCCGAAAGAAAAAGGTTGAGAACCCGTTCTAGACCTTTAATCATTTTTGTTACTCTCCTCTGGACCTTCTCCAATTTGTCCACATCCCTCCCGAAATGGCGCCCAGACCTAGACACAATACGCTAGCTGAGGCCATGTCAGCGCGGAGTAGAGCGGAAGGATTACTTCTCGTGTCTTGCTTACAGCGCTCCTGCTAATCCTGCCCAGAGTGATGTTTGCTATTTTTGCAAGTGCTACACTGTTAAGTCATGTTTAGCTTGTGGTTCACTCTGACCCCCAGATCCCTTTCTGCAGCATTCCTTCCTAGGCAGTCATTTCCCATTGTGTGTGTGTGTGTGTGCAACTGATTGGTCTGTCCTAAGGGGAGCACTTTGCATTTGTCCTTATTGAATTTCATCCTGTTTGCTTCAGACCATTTCTCCAGTTTGTCCAGATCATTTCGAATGTTCATCCTATCCTCCAAAGCACTTGCAACCCGTCCCAGCTTGGTATCATCTGCAAACTCTATGCCATTATCTAAATCATTGATGAAGCTATTGAACAGGCCCGATCCCTGTGCGACCCCACTCGTTATGCCCTTGCAGCTTGACTGTGAACCACTGATAACTACTCCTTGGGAACAGTTTTCCAACCAGTTATCCACCCACCTTGTAGTAGCTCCATCTAGGTTGTATTTCCCTAGTTTGTTTATGCAAGGTCAGAAAGCCTTACCAAAGTAAAGATATACCACATCTACCGCTTCCCCTCTGTCCACAAGGCTGGTTACCTTGTCAAAGAAAGCTATTAGGGATTCAGACCTGGATCGATCCATTCGTAATGGCTATGAATCCAATGGCTTTCCCTCCCACACGATGTCAGCAAAAGTAGCAACGAGGCAGCTGAACAGCTCTGCTGCCACAGTGTGGCATGGGGGGAAAGGATTTTTTCCACTCAGTCCCAGAATCCCTCCCCAGGGACCAGCCCAGCTGCTTGGGATATGCCTTGGGCACAAAGTTTAGGCTTCAGCCAGTTCATAGCTCAGTTTCAGACCATGTGAAAAATCAGAACAAGTAACAACCATCACCAATTACATTTGAAAACTTGTCTTCACAACCATAAATGTTTAAAAGAAAGTTTCTATGTAAAGCTTCAATTCTGCAGAAAGTGATGGGAAAGCATCCCACAAGTAAGGGACATTTTCTTCCTTGCTATATTGCCAGGCTCTGAAAGAAAGGGAGCCAATGGCAAAGCTGGGACCAGAACCTATAATTCCCGACTCCCAGACACTCTAACCACTGGAGACAGCAAGGCTTAGCAGGGTGTGAAGACTGGTAGTCAGGAGATCTGGGTTCTGGTTTTGGTTCTACCATTAACTCGCTGAGAAACCATGAGAAACCACTGAGCCTCTCTTTGCTACAGGTTCTGTAAAACAAACGTAAGTTCTACATACAACACAGGTGTGATGTGAGTTTTAACTACTTTTTGAAATGCACTTTGTCTTTCACTTAAAAATCCCAAAGTATTAATGTAGGGTAAAAATAAATGGGTGACTTCTTAAAACGTATATTTTTTAAATACTCAAATTGCTTTCAAAATTAACAATCCACACTCTGGGTAAATTATTGGCTCACAAACTAAACAAAAATATTTAAGAGTTAGTTTCTCCAAAACATTTAATGAAACAATCCTCAAGCATTAAAAAGCAAGCATAAATGAAGGCAACATACATAGCCAATACGTATCAGTTTCCAAGCACTGGCCCACTATCATGCTATTTAATCTCGCCAAGATAGTAACACTCTAACACACTCACCTTCGTTTCAACTAGTGCTATCGCCTCATCCTCAAATGAACACATCAAATGACTGATCACCTGCAATGCACAACCTTAGCTCTGACCTTCCAATGCTACAGTTAATCATTATAATCTTAAAATTGCAGTTTTTAGCATCTCCATATACTATGCCCTAGATAAAGAAAAAACATAACACTGATCACACAAACATATTTCTCAAAAACACACCTGAACTTCACAATGTTCACATTATGAGCCAGATCCTTGGTGCAAAAGGACCAGAAAAAACGGCATTTCCAGAATTGGGATTCTCCCAGCATCAGTTGATAGGAGGGAGTTCCTACCCCTCACTACTTCTAGATCCCAGTGTGGGGCACTACTGGGGTAATTCAAATGGATCCTTTGCAGGGCCCTGGACTTAACTAGATGCAGCTGCATACAGAAGCGGATTACAATATATTGGGCCCCCCACCGTGGGGCTCCCCCCTGCTCCTTCCCTTCCCCCAAGGCCCCGCCCTCTGGTCTGGCCAGAAGCTGGGCCACGGTAAGAACTGCCCAGGGAGCCTGGGCCACCCTGGGGAGCCTGGACCCTCCACCTGCCCTGGGCGGCATGCACTGGGGGGCATGCACTGGGGGGCATGGACAAGGGCTAGGGGCTGCTGTCAGGCACTCTGGCCCCCTGCCCAAGGCAGGTGCAGCCAGGGTCCGGGGCTCCCCACAGCTGCCTGGACTCCCTGGGTAGCTCTTACCACAGCCTAGGGCAGGGGTCCCCAAACTGCGGGGACGCCCCACTAGGGGGGCATGGAGGAACGTTTGGGGGGGCGCGGCAGGACCCAGCCCTACTCCCAGCTCTGCTCTCACCCCACCCCAGCCCTGCCCCAGCTGTGACTCTGTTCCTAGCTGCATCCCCACTCACAGCCCCTGACTGTGGGCCCCGGCCCCACTCCTGTCCTGGCTTTGGGGGCGGTGTGTGAGCGTGACTGAAAAAGTTCGGGGACCCCAGCCTAGGATGACCAGACGTCCCATTTTGACCCCAGTCGTCCCAACCTTTTTAGCAATACCAGGCATTTGTCCTATTTGCTCTTGCCAACTGATCACCAGTTGGCAAGAGCAAATGGAATAAATGCCCACTTTTGCCAAAAAGGAGCTTGGAGGGAGGGTGAGTGGCAGGGCTTGGGGGGGGGTGAGCAGTGAGGCTCGAGTCAGCCCAGCGAGGGGGAAGGTAGGGGGTTTCATTGAGTGGTTTGGGCCAGCCCCACAAGGGGGAGGGAAGAGGGCCAGCTCTGTACAGGGGGAGAGGGAAGAGGGGGAGCTCAGCGCCACACGGGGAGGGGGAAAGGGACAGGAGAGGGGCTCAGAGCACCTCCATGCCGAGGAGGGGGAGGGGAGGGGGAAAGGGGCTGAGAGCAGCTCCACACCGGGGAGGGAGGGGGAAAGGGAGAGGGGCTCGCGTGAGCTCCATGCCGCGCAGTGTGGGGGGTAACAGGGCTCGCTCCAGTCTCACACAGAGGGCCCCTCGCTCCAGCGCCAGGCAGGGGGCTAGGGCCAGCTCTGCCTGGGGCGGGGGGAATTGCTCACCACCTCCACAGGTGTCTCTGACTGGGCTGGAGGCGGAGCCTCAGGGGGAAGAGGAGCGGGAGGGGGATAGAGAAGGAGCAGGGGCCGCGGCTAGAGTTCTAGCTGCTCCTGTGGGGCCCCCAATTGGTCGGGGCCTCTGGGCACGCCCCCGCTGGCCCATACGGTAATCCGCCAGTGGCTGTGTATTGAGCCCTATGACTTTAAAGAGACAGGATCAGCTACACAGCACACAACACCAAACATAACCCAGAATGACAAAGTGTAGTTCTCTGTCCCCCCTCTATCGACTGGGCCACAGAGATGTGTATTTGTCTGCTACAGCCTTTTAGCTCAGGCAATAAATAGAGGCTTGTAGTTTTAGATCCAGAGGTGCAAGTTCAGTCTCTGCTGCTGACCCTCGCGTACACAAACACGACTGGAATGTAGTCATACCATCGCATGTGCATGTTCACAACATTACACAACACAAGGAATGAACAGGTTAGAATTACCCCTGTGCAGTGCTGTTTCAGTTAGCATGTTGGTGTGGCTTCAGAGTCTCCAGGGCTAGAAGGGACAACTATGATCATTTAGTCTGACCTCCTGCGTAACACAGGCCAGAGAGTTTACCCAGAAATTCCTGCAGTTGGTCCCACAATTTGTGTTTGAACTAAACCGTATATGTTAGAAAAGCATCAAAGCCTTGATTTAAAGACAAAGTGTGGTAATTTAACCACTGGAACAGATTACCAAGAACTGTGGTAATTACCCTCCCTGATAGAACTGGTGGCATCTTATTGCAAGTTTCAACTTCCAGCCAGTGGATCTTGTAACACCTTTGTCTGCTAGATTAAAAAGAGTCCTCTAGTAGCAGATATCTGCTCCCTATGTCGATAACTATAGCACCATGATCAACTCACCTCTTAACCTTCTCTGAGGTATACTAAATGGATTGAGCCAAAGTTTCTCTTTGCGGGGTATGCTGTCAGACCACACAGCATTCTTGTAGCTTTAACTCTCGCCAATTTTTCAGCATTCTTTTTGAAGCAGTTAAGTAGCACAATGGTAGTAACCTAATGCTTGGAGATCGGTATTGTGTTGAGAATGAATGTTCCTTTAACTTACGTGTTTCGTGCTTTCTAATGTTTGTGTTTCATGCACTTGCGCAACCCTAATTCACAAGGGGTTTTTACATAGGATTGTCATCGTTTTAAAAAATAAAAACAGAAGTAAATGTGAGGGCTGAGGCCTGAGGGCTGTGTTGTTTACTTAAAACTTTGCATCCTCAGAAGACAAACTTTAGCTGATGTTCCAGCTTCCTCTGACACTCAAAGTTTTAACATTTGAAGGAAGAGCCATTTTATAAACCACATTTTATCTTGCAGTCTTTTTTCTGAATTAGGAGATAAGGGACAGCCAACAATACAAACATATTGTCATTTTACGTTGTAAATGCATTCCAAATCCACACTTAAGATGTAATTATCCCCGCATCACCCAGAAATGTGACTACAGTCTAGAGAAGTTTCTCAGAAGGGGCTTGTAGAATGGTGGATTAGATGTCTAAATAATGGGACTTCTGCTACCATTGCTGCTTTTATTGAATGTCTGTTATTGTGGAAATCCCTACACTTGTGGCAGGGTTGACAAAGAGAACTTACAGTTAAAGCTGAAATAAAGCTGTCCATCAGATAGTAGTCAGCTCCATCGTGCCCCATTAAATGGCTTGGAATGAATGCGGATTTGTTTGTCGGATAAGCAGTTTTCTCTCTTGTGCAAAAGTCAAAAACTTGCACTGGTCCCCCCCCATCACAGAATAGTTCTCCCTAGAAGTCCAAAGTAAAGCACAAAACACACCTTACTAAACACATCACTACGAATTTTTGACAGTGTTTCTAGTGTGTCTAAAACATGTCTACATTGCCCACAGCGCGGCCGCACTGCAACATGGGCAGTGTAGACACACCCTAAATGTAATGTCCACAATGAGTTTCTATCACAATTAAAATGTATTAAAACTCTAAACAAGATATTAAGACCACTCCTAGAAAAGTTACGTTGTATGTTTTTAATATTTTTCATTATGGACAGCATCTACCTGGTATTAAAATAATGGCTAGCTTAATCAGCAGGAGGATCAAAAATGCACGACAGAGCTATTGCACTTGTTTATTTGCTGGCCACTGACCTCCAGTTTGACAAAGGCCTCATATGGGCACAGGCCTTTAAAATGTGTCTCAAAAGTCAGCGTAAAACAGCAGGAAATACTATAGTTTTTAAGGGGCAGTTAGCAGACATAGCACTGAATTACTAGACCATAGTTGTTTGCGTAACAGAGGTGTCCAATAAACTAGTGCAGCAACACAGATGATAACTATTGCACTCAGCAGGACTTTTCCCTGTAACAACACTTCGTTAGCAGTTACACACATAGTATGCTGAAGTGTTAGTGTTTATAGCAAGATATTAATTAAAAAATCGCTAAGGCCCATAATCCGGGCATCATCTTTGATTTGTCCCCCTTTTTTCACTCACACATCCAGGCCATGTCCAAGCCGTGCTGCTTCTACTTACCTTGTTCTACATTCCTACCTTTCCAAACTACTCTAGCTTTTGTTCAGAATCTCTCTACTCTGAATACAGGCCCTCAGTATCTCTGTCTCTCTGGCCTTTAATGGGAATGAGGTAGTGTCCCCATAACTAAGGCCCTAAGAAAATAACAGACTTTTTCTTTTCTTTTTTAAATTCACGGTAGCATCTCAGGTAAATATTTGCATTTCATGGGACACGCATGGCCGCTGATCACCCCTGAACTGCTGTGATTTTTCCAACAGTGGCAAGGCAGAAGCAGGGTTAGCGGGTCAGTCCCATCCCAGGCTGTGGTAGGAGGTGGAGGGCTGGTCCTATCCCAGGGAGTGTTGGTGTTTTACCACATGGTGCTGGCCAGCCCGACCCAGGTCAGGGATTGGGGTCCAGCTAGCTCCATGTTCAGCTCCAGCAACTGCTGCTGCTTCCTGTCTGTCCAGTGCGGAGAAGGGGGCAGCACTGACAACACCACGATTGAGCTCCCTGGCCTGGTCCGCCCCATTGCGACCTCCGGCAGCCCAAGAAGAGACAACACAGCCCCAGCTGGTGGGGAGCTGAGGCCAGCCTGATCCTCTTGCCAAGGCGTGGCCTTCCTCACACTCCGATCACCCTGCAGGGGAAAAGGCTACCTCACGCCCCGATCTCTCCATCAGGGTAAGGCCTCCTCACACAGCTGTTCATATTGCAAGTGGCTGCAGTGCTAGACATTGTGCTGGCTACGGTGGGGGGATGGATCCTGGTCTCGGCTCCTGCGCTGTCTCCCCCAAGGCTGCCAGGGGCTGCTCTGGGATGGGTCACTCCTAATTGCTGCATTGTCAGTGCTGCCTCTCTCTGCCTGCTGGCCAGACAGGAAACAGCAGTGGCAGCCTGAGCCAGATCTTAGTGCGGCATGAGCTAGCCCGATTCCTGCCCCGGACCATCGAGTGCCATGTGGTCAGACACTCCCCGCACTGCCCTCACCATCTTCCTGCTCCCCTCCTGAATGGGACCAGCCTGCTAACCCCCCGCCCCCCCATGAGCAACCTCAGCAGGGAGGTGGGAGCAGGGATGCCCACTTCCACCTCCCTGCTGTTGGAAAGGGCTAATTCCATGATTTCCATGGAGTCCATGAAATTGTGATTTACAAAGGGCCTTACCCATAATATCCTTATAATAGGCCTAATCCACAACTCTCATTGATTTCAGTGGGAACAAGATTGTGCCCAGTAACTAGTAATGGTGAATAGTGTGGCAATCACCCATTCATTTACCTTGGTCCCATAGATTGTGGTTTTCCTTGTACCCAGCCGCTCCGTAAAGGCCATCATAGTAAAAGCAGCTGTTGCTCCTCCTTCAAACTCCATATTAACAACCTGGAAAGAGTAAAGAAGTTAAGAAACATCCAGCTGCTCTAGAAGTGCTGAGAGGAGTCCTGCAGGAGTGGGTGAAGGTGTATTTCCTCTCATCTATCATATAACTAGGAGTTACAAAGTAGACAGCACACACATCTGAAAGAGGAAATTAACAGAAGTTACATATCTCGCACGAGACAAGCTGTAAACTCCATGAGTTGTGTGCTGTGAGCATTTCTACTAGAGCAGCACAGAATTCATGTGTTGTACGCGCTCTATTTGTCAGAGAGTTTTACTTTGTTTTATCTTGTGCTGCACACAAGATACTTTTCAATAGTTTACTTTTTGCAGCAGGACTCCTGGCAGATTCACACCGTCTCAGAGTGGTGCTACTAGAGCTATGCTTATGGAAGCACTTCCAAAAGACTAGAGCTTACACACAAAAGTTTTCTCAAGGGCCAAGCTTTCCTTACAAAATCTCAAACAGGGAAAACTTTAACCAAATAAAACAACTTAACTGGTTTATTTTAAGACATACAAATTGAAGTGTACTGGTTTCATACTCAGAACTAATTTCTACAATTTTTAAAAATGTAAGTAAATAAATAAATGTTTACATGCACTAGCTAGATGAACAAAAAATATCATACCTGGTTACTGACAACATCATTGTCACATTCATAAACACATCTTCCATATGGACCGCTGCGCAGGGCCTCTGTCACAGCTTCTATGTCACAAACACCACTATTGCACACAACAGATACTGGCCAATTAAAATAACCCTACAAAAAATAACAACAACGTTACTTATGCAAGACATACTGTATTCTTATCTCAAACTTGCCTCTCATCTTGGACCAAATTCTCATTTATATGTACAGAAATCAGAACCATTTGCTACAGCTGGGTCACAAAACTGTTCCTGTAGGTAAACAACATGAACTCTCAGCGTGATGCTGTGGCAAGAGAGTTAGCATGATCCACTGAGGTATAAACGGGAGTTTCAAGTAGGAGTCCAGAGGTGGTATTATCTCTGTGTACGTCGGGTCCACTTCTGGGGTCCACACTTTAAAAATTATGTTAACAAATTGGAAAGAGCTCAGAAGAGAGCTACAGGAGTGACTCTAGGTCAGTATCAGAGGGGTAGCCGTGTTAGTCTGAATCTGTAAAAAGCAACGGAGGGTCCTGTGGCACCTTTAAGACTAACAGAAGTATTGGGAGCATAAGCTTTCGTGGGTAAGAACCTCACTTCTGGGTCAGTAGGCAACTTGATCAGTCTAATTTCCTACGTGAAGAGAAGATTTCTGATAGTTGGGGGGTTTCTAGGTGACAAAGGCATAAAAAGATCCAATGTCTGGGTGCAGAAGCCAGACAAATTAAGATGGGAAATAAAATTATATTTTTTAAACTAAAAGGGTAATTAGCTATTGGAACAACTTACCTAGGTGGGTGGTGGATTCACCTTGACATCTTTAAATCAAAACTGGAATTCTTTCTAACAGATATGCTATAGCTAGGGCTCCATGTCTGTCTGTCTGTCCACCCGTGTCTGACTTCTGCAGCGGCCAGTGTGGCTGAGCCCAGGGCTCCCTCCCTGCAGCTGGTGCTGGGGGCCCCTGGGGCACCCCCTGACCTCCAAGATTCAGTCAGGGTTATTTGTGGTACAAGTCATGGACAGGTCATGGGCCAGGATAGTTTGTTTCTTGCCCGTGACCTGTCCATGCCTTTTACTAGAAATACCCGTGATTAAATCGTAGCCTTAGCTATAGCTCAGCTGAGAAGGTATGAGCTTGAGGAAGGTGAAATTCCATGGCCTGTGGTATGAAAAAGATCAGTCCAGATGATCATGATGGTCCTTTCCAGCCTTGAAAAGTCTTATGAATTCTTGCTATCCCTGGGATTCTCCACTGGCCTCCTCAGGTCACCCCTGAATCACAACCAACATCAGTGAAGATGCTGTTCCTATGCCTCCACTTCACACTGGCAGGCTCCTGAGAGCAGGCAGCAGCAGGATGCCAGGCTGCTTTATTGTAGCTTGCGGCTGGACAGAGTGCTTGCCTAGTGACAATGGTAAAGAATCAAAGAGTTGCTTCTTTTAACAATGAACAAGTAACTTTTAGAATAAGGAGAAAAATACCACCCCACAAGCTTCTCTTTCTCTGCTTCACTGTAGAGCTTCTGCCTCCAACCTTCCGCAATCATCTCCCAGTTGGCTTCTTGCTAGTGATTTAAAGAAACAGCACGGATATCCTCACAGTGTCCGCAGTGGCTAAATGTCCTGCTGGATTTGGAGTTCAGCACTCCTGGAGTGGGCAAACCATGCACAACTTTGCTCAGGTCATGCCCCTGCCTTACTGCACACTGACACTAACGGGAGTCAGTATTGTCTGCAGCTTCCTCCAGCAACGTGAACATACAGTTACAGAGATACTTGACCCTTTTCTCCCTGACACTAGTGTGCACTGGGTCAGTCACTTGTGTCTGCTTATGGACCCAACTGTGACACTATGCCCCATATTCTTCATAAAAATATTGTTATAATATGACTTTGGCATAACTAAGATGTGGCTTATGCAAGATGGGTCATGTGAGATATCATTGGGAAGGTTATGATTTACTGAATATGATTATCCTATTTGTATACATGTATCATTTCTGTACCTGAAGTTAGGAATATTGACTATGTAACAATTACAAATGGGTTTGAACCTGGGGAATGCCCACCAGACAAAATGCAATCAGTCAATGGCCCATTAGGAAGAACAATAGGACTTTGAAGATGCTAATCTCCCAACTTCCTAGGAAGTCTTCCTGAGTATTTATGACTGCTTTGACACTGCAGGGTCATGTGATCATGTCACCTGGTACTGGACTCCATCTTGGACTGCGCTAGTGTTTCTCCACTAGTAAAGGGTGCGGATCAAACTAGGAAACAAAGGATTCCCGCCATATGTAAATCTTAGTTAAGGCTGGGAAGTGAGTCAATCAGGGTCAGTTCTTCATGGAATCCCTGCCCGAGATGACTGCTGAAAACACCCAAGACTGATCTGGGGAAGAAAGGACTGGTCTCAGGCTAGAAGGTGTCTGGCCTGTGAAAGGAATAACTGGAGTTCTAAGTTGCAAGCAAGAGCAGTTTGTCTTCAAGAAACTCTGCAACCTGCTTAAAACAACATTTAGGGTGAGAAATTACTACTTGTAGCCAGTTTCTTTAGAGTATTAAGCTTAGTTTGTGCGTTTATTTGCTCAGTAATCTGCTTTGCTCTGTTTGCTATCCCTTATAATCACTTAAAATCTATCCTTTGTAGTTAATAAACTTGTTTTTGTTTTGCAGTTTGTGCAATTCATAATGGGGGGGGGGAGCTGTGCATATCTTCCTCCACATTGAGGGAGGGGGCGATATTCCTGAGCTGACGCTGTACAGTTCTCTGTGCAGCGCAAGACAATACCATTTTGGGTTTGCACCCCAGAGGGGTGTGTGCACTTGAATGCTGGGCAATCCCCAAGCTGATTCTTCCCAGGCAGAGCTGATTTCAGTGTCTATGTCTTTCTGCAGGTGGGTGTGTCCCTACCTGTGTGTGTGTTAGAGGAGGCTTGAGGGCCTGGCTCAGCAGGACAGGGTGAGGGAGCCCAGGCTGGTGGAACAGGCGGGCTCAGGGGGACCCCAGTACATCAGGTGGCACCAGGGCCGGATTAACCCATAGGCTAATAAGGCTAAAGCTTTAGACTCTCTTATTTTTAGGCCCCACTGTAGGCCCTCCATTCCATATTGAAGTAACAGCTGAGCGATGGTAGCGGGGCCATGTGAAATTTTTTGTCTCATTAGATATTGCTTTGTACAAATTAATCCATCAAGATTGTGAATTCAATTTATGGTGGTTGTGATTTTGTCATTGTGGGCTAAGTAAGTGTTTGTGGGCCCAAGCAATATTGAACTTTGTACACAGTAGGCCTACACTGGACAATGGAAACCATGTAGAGAAAAGGAGGATGGCCGAAATTGAAGGAGGCCCAAGAAAGACGGCAAAGACAAGATGCAGTGCTGATAGGAACTCTTTCTCTCCTAACGCTTTTTCCTCCTGCTAAGTCTGGTGGTGAGGAAGTCCCCCAGGCGATACCAGCCCAAGTGAACCCGCTGCGCCTGCGCCTGATGGAAAGGAGCAGCCTCCTGTGACTTCTCTAGCTGCAGTCTCACCCCACCCCTCTGAAGACTTTCCCAGTGATAGTAATACAAACATATCCTTCTCCAGCGGTCCAGGCGAGTGGGACAGGACTTCTCAAGAGCTCATTACATATTGGACTGAGAAGGGCCCACAGAAATGCCAGGATCTAGATGCTGACTTTTCATTGACAAAGCGAGAGTGCACCAATCAGAATCGTTATCTGATCAAATCAATGTTTGAATATGTGAAGCCTAACAAACAGATTGCCAAGCAAGAATGGCTAATCTATTCGCCTTCTAAGTAGAAAGTGAACTGTTTTTATTGCCGACTGTTTTCTGATACCAAAAAGCGGGGAATGTTCTGCGAAGGCTTCAGTGATTGGAAGAATACTGCATACATTACCAATCATGCAATGAGTGAGCCACATACATTGTCAGTTAGCAGCAACCATGCCCGAAAGAAAGTTAATGGCAGAATTGATACCCAAATGGAAAACCAGTTTTGGAAGCTCGTGCTTATTGGAAGAACATTCTCAGGCAAGTAGTTGAAACCATAGTTTTTTTTGCTGAGCATGGTCTGCCATTCCATGGCTCAGATGAGACTGTTGGATCAAAACACAATGGCAATTATCTTGGTGTTCTAGAGCTAATCATTAAGTTCGACCCTTTCTTAGCTCAGCACATCAATGAACACGCAAATCGTGGAAAAGGCCATACATCATATCTATCAAAGACTATTTGTGATGAATTCATTGCACTGCTGGCGAAGAAGATGCTATCAGCCATTGTAGATGAGATCAAAGATGTGGGATATTTTTCAGTGTCCGTCGACTCAACACCGGATGTGTCACATGTAGATCTGCTGACTGTCATCTTGCGTTATGTGCTACCAGCAGACCAGCTGAGTGGTTCATGATCTTCATAAACATCACCAGCCACACAGGGGAGAAACCTACCTCGGACCCACTCGATTTCCTCACCGAAAATGGGATTGATATCAGCCTTTGTCATGGACAAAGCTCTAACAATTCAAGTAATATGAATGGCAAATATTCAGGGATGCAGGCAAAGATAAAAGAGCGCAATGCTTTGGTGGATTCCATACAATGTGCTGTACACTCACTCAACCTTGTTGGCCAGTCTGCCGTCGATTATTGTGTTGAAGCAGTTTCTTTCTTTGGATTTGTCCAAGAATTCTACAATTTTTTCTCTGCATCAACCAGTCATTGGATGATTCTTAGAGATTCACTACCAGAGGAATGCCCAGTGCCAAAATCACTCTCAGGGACACGGTGGAGTGTCAATGCTGAAGCTGTGAATGCAGTTGTTCTGGGATACCCCAACATCCTTGAAATGCTAGAGAGCATCAAGGATGATGAATCTCAAAAATCAGCAAGATGCGAAGATCCTGAAGGATGTAATGCACACTTTGGAAACTGGTATTTTGTGTGAGGGCTGTAATGATGTACTTCAGCCATTCACCAAGTGCAGTCTAAGCTTGCAAAGTGCTCAAATTGACCTTTCCAGTGCTGTAAACCTATTGAGGAGTCTTGGAACTGTTCTTCAGGAAATGTGGGATAGTTTTGATGACTATGAAATTCAGGAAGCTGCAAGGACTGCTAACCATGAGCATAAGTCAGCCAAACGCCGCAAAAGACAGAAGACATGTGACGATGCAACTGCCCACTCATTCAGTGACAAGGAGGCCTTCACAGTTAATACCTTCATTACAATCATCGACAAACTGTAGTGTGCATTAGAACATCGGCTCGAGGCTTACGAAAATATTGACAAAACCTTTAGAGTACTGGCAAATTTTTCGCCTAACATTTCAAGTTCCAAACTCAGTGAAGGTATCAAATGTCTGTGTCAGAAGTACCCAAATGATCTCCTGGTAGATTTTACTAAAGAATTTCTTCAATTTGCTGAATTCACATCACTCTCAGATATAGAGAGAAAAGATGACAAAAGCAAATCTATTTGGATGTACCGAGTTATCACTGAATCCAGTGACAGAATGTTTCCCAAATGTTGAAAGTGCATTACGGCTGCATTTGTCACTAACAATCACTAACTGTAGTGGAGAACATTCCTTCTGTCTTCTAACAAGGGTCAAAAATGTCCTCGATCCACCATGACTCAAGAGCATCTCAGTGCTTTGTCCCTCTTGAGCACTGAGAATGAAATCCCCAGATCTTTGAATTACGGTGATATCATTCATGACTTTGCCAAAGCTAAAGCTAGGGAAAAAATGTGTTTGAAGAATTGGGTGTAGTGAGAATAGAATAAACTTGTTAATTTTACATAAACAACTATGTAAATATGTATGTAGATAAATGTTTGATGACCTCATATTGTTTTTGCAATATGTAATTCATACTTAGGCCCTTCCCTCCCATTAGCCTTAGGCCCCTCATAACCTTAATCTGGCCCTGGGTGGCACCCCAAAAGGGGTGGGGGGGCAACCCCATCACACCAATTCCTCACTTTCATATTTCTATGTCCTTGTAAAGAGACATGCATCCGACGAAGTGGGCATTCACCCACGGAAGCTCATGCTCCAATACATCTGTTAGTCTTAAAGGTGTCACAGGACTCTCTGTTGCGTTTAATATAGTGTCTGCCACCACTCTAAGAACCTCCTAGGAGTTTAATCTGGTCCTGCTGAGTTACATATGTTTACGGAAGCCAAGTATTCTCTTATCTGCTTCCTAATCATGCTGTTTCCCAATTTTCTAAGATCCTCAACAATGTAAATTAATCTCCAGCTTCCTTTTTGTTGAAGGCTGAAATCTAATGGTTGAGTATTTCAGCCTTCTCCATCTTCCAACAGCTCGGAGTTGAAGCTAGGCAAATTCCGACTAGAAATAAGGTGCAATTTTTTTTAACAGTGAAGGTAATCACTGTAATAATGTACAAAGGGTTGTGGTGGATTCTCCATCACTAGACATTTTTAATCAAGGTTGGATGTTTTAATAAAGGATTTACTCTAGTTCAACAACAGCTACTGGACTGGAAGCAGAAATTAATTCAGGCAAGTCCTATGCCCATGTTATGAGTCAGACGAGATGATCACAATGGTCCATCTGGCCTTAAAATCTATTAGTGAAGCTCCCTCCTAACTTTTCTTTAATTTTTGATCCAATTTATTTATAAAACCTTTTAAAATTCACTTTTATACGAAGTTGGAGTCAGAAAGAAATCATCTCCTTCCCATGTTGAACACTGAACAAACAGCTTAGGTATGTTTTGGCTTCTTGTTTCTTCCAAAATATCAAGTGTTGGCCACCAGAAGCAAGATATCATCCTTGATGACTCAGTGGTTTGATGTTATACAGTAATTTTTATGTTCCAAGTGTGATGGTACCTCCCATAAGGCTTTATGAAAATATGCATATGAATGTATATATATAACATAACTAGAATGTGTTTTATACTACATATGCCATGTAACATCTCTGTAAAGGTTATGATCTATTGAATCTATTAATCCTATTTGTATGGATGTATCACTTTTGTATTCGAAGTTATGAATATTGGCTGCCTACTTGTTTGATTCTAAGTAGGCTGTAGTGAAGCAGTTAGTCAGTTCCTGAGAAAAGACTCATCTCAGTAAGTTCCCAATCCGGAAACACTTAAGCCAACAATGAACTTGGAGGCACCAATACACATCTGGGCTTTCCCAGGAATGTGGCTTGGCTGGTAAGGAACTCAGTCATGCAGGGACATGTGACTTGCCCAAGTGACTCCAAAACTCCATCTTGGAGCTGGACTTTGCATAGGAGAGAGGAGGGGGTCTCCACACACAAAAAGAAAGTCTATTTAAGCCCGTGGGAGACCCCTCCATTTTGTCTTCAGCTGGCTAAAGAGAGAGCCTCTCCTCCCCCCAGGATACTTGAAGGAAACTGGAACAAAGGACAGTGTGCAAGGAGTGTGAGTGATTGCTGGACCCAGGCTAAAAGGAGATTAGTCTGTAAAAGGGAGCATTCTGGAACTGGTGAGGATCTTATCTGTATTCAGTTTCGTGTTTTAGTTTATTTTGCTTGGTGACTTACTTTGTTCTGCCTGTTACTACTTGGAACCACTTAAATCCTACTTTCTATATTTAATAAAATCACTGTTTACTTATTAATTAACTCAGAGTATGTATTAATATCTGGGGGAGCAAACAGCTGCGCATATCTCTCTATCAGTGTTAGAGGGCAAACAATTTATGAGTTTACCCTGCATAAGCTTTATAGAGGGTAAAACGGATTTATTTGGGTTTAGACCCCATTGGGAGTTGGGCATCTGAGTGTTAAAGACAGGAACACTTCTGTGAGCGGTTTTCAGGTAAACCTGCAGCTTTGGGGTAAGTAATTCAGACCCTGGGTCTGTGTTGGAGCAGATGGGTGTGTCTGGCTCAGCAAGACAGGGTGCTGGAGTCCTGAGCTGGCAGGGAAAGCAGGGGTAGAAGTAGTCTGGGCACATCAGGTGGCAGCTCCCAAGGGGAGGTTCTGTGATCCAACCCGTCTCACCAAGATCTTATGAAAACCAAAAGATGAGTTCCTTTTGCTTGGAAACTGAACACATTTTGAGATCAATGTAGTCAATATTTGGAAGATATGTTGCTTGAAAACAGTACTGTACTCACCTTCTCTGCACGTTGCAGATAAATCTTCTTGGCTGAATATGGACAGGTTTGTTCAACTGAACAGTCTAAGCACCGACTGGCAGCTCCTTTGGGCTAAAACAAATTTACAATGGTTTATTATTTACAGTTTATTATTTATTAATTTTACTCATCTATTTTCATCCACAGAAAGACACTTCTTGCAATATTAGGAAGATTTAGCCCAAACACATTTTAACAGAGACAAGTCCAACCAGATCCCCCTGTTCTTCCAGTAACCTTCCTCTTTCCTCATGGTAAGGAGGCAACACAGTCCCGTGTTTGGCACACAAGACCTCCTTCCGAACACCACCTCTTACACTGACTCAATGTGTGATTTTGAACTAGACACAGCCAGGTTCTCAGTTTTCAATCTGTAAAGTAGTCATGAAACTACTTACTGCTTAAAGTTAGTCACCTGCTTAAGTGCTTTGCTGATTCGGGGCCAAAATAGGGATACTACTACTAACCTAATACTGTGTTGTGAGGAGTATAACTAATAAATGTAAGGTGATTTGATATCCTTGGAGGAAAGACACTATACAAGTACTTACTACAGTAAAAGCTGTTTTATCCAGCATGTTGGGGGAATGGGGGGTGCCGGGAAGTGAAAAATGCTGGTTAACTAAGAGAGAGGGAGTTTGGGTGTGTGTGTGGGGGTGCAGGGCTGGGGATTGGGGTGCAGGAGGGGATGTGGGGCGCAGGCTCTGGTAGGGACTTTGGGTGCAGGAGGGGGCTCAAGGTGCCAGATCTGGGGGGCGCTTACCTCAGGTGGCTCTCTGCAAGCACCAACCTGTCCCAGCTGCTCCTAGGCGGAGGTGCAGCAGGCAGCTCTGCGCACTGCCCTCACCCTGCCCTGAGCGCTGGCTCTGCAGCTCCCATTGGCCGGGAACCACGTCCAATGGGAGCTGTGGGGGCAGCGCATGTGGGCAGAGACAGTGTGCAGAGCCACCTGCCGCACCTCCGCCTAGGAGCAGCCGGGACAGGTCACCGCTTGCGGGGAGCTGCCCGAGGTGAGAGGCCCCTGGATCTGACACCCCACACCCCTTCCCAAGCCCTAAGCATCCTCCCGTGCCCAAATTCCCTCCGAGAGCCTGCGCTCTGCACGCCCTCCCGCATTCCACCCCCTGCCAGCCCCACGCCAACTGGATTATAAACCGGAATTTCACTGAAGATCAGAAATGCTGGTTTATAGAGCTTTCCGGCTGGTGAAGTGCCAGATAAAACAGTGTTTACTGTATTATTAATACAATCAAGATAACCTGATGTTAGCACTGGTCATTATTAATATGCACCCTACAGTATCCTGCAAATAAGGATATTCAGCTCTGTGAGTGACTGGCAGTTTGAACAAGTCACATAACTTCTTTGCACCGCAGTTTTCACATTTCTAAAAGAGAGGGATTGTTGGGTGGCTTGATTTAATAATATCTATAAAGTAGCTATGAAGATGTGAAGTGCTACCTATTATTTCTCCATTAGGAATAAAGGTATCTACATAAATCATTTAAAAACACAGGTTGTTCAAATGAAACTCCTACAAATTACGACTGACACCAGCCGCTGCAAAAGTCATGGAGGCCACGGAAAGTCACGGAATCCGTGACATCCATGACCTCGGTGACAGACTCGCAGCCTTACTCATCATCTCCCAAGAAAAAGTGGTTTACAGCCATCCAGTTGAGCCTGCAGTGCAAGGTGCTGCAGCTAGCCCTCTGTCACCAGGGAGCGAGATAAGTATATGCTAACAGTACTAAATAAGATGCTCATGCAGCAAGTAATTGGTAGTTAAAGTTGGAAAACAATTTTAATTTTACCCCATTTTCACATCTTCACAGTCTTCCAAGAATTAACCTTTGGGGTTGAAACCTTTGATCTCTGCCCAAAAATTATTTTTTGAAGTCTGAGCAAATCTTCTCCCTCATTTTAAAGCATGGGACAGCAGAAAAAATTATGCAAAATATTCATTGTACAAAATTAAATCTACACATTCCTGAAGAGACAGCAGAAGCGACCAGGGAGTAAAACTTTGAAGTTAAAATGGACATACAGTAGCACTGTGTTTGGTTTGAGGGCAAAAAGAAAGTTAAAATTATTTCTGAATTGGCGTCATTGGCATTTGGTGCCTAAAGCACTTAGGCTCTTTTGAAAATCCCAGCCTAAGGCTACGTCTGCACTACAGAGCCTATGATAGCATAGGTTTATGCCTTAGTGTAGATGCAGCGTATGACACTATAAGGAGTTTTTCTGTCACTAAAGGAACACCCCCTTGAACGATGTTAGCTATGCTGACAGAAGAACTCTGTTGGCATAGCTGTGTTTGCACTGGGAGTTTTATCGGCATAGCTTATGTTGCTAGGGGGTGTGGTTTTTTTACATCCTAACTGGCATCACTATGCTGACAAAACTTTGTGGTGTAGACCTGGCATCATATTTTTGTTAGAGTCAATGTTTTTTTACCACCACAATCCACAATCTCACTGCCCCAGCCTTACAGGCACATGGGAAGCTGGTCTCAGACTGCTGAGATTACAATTTCCATGAATGGAGTAGTAACAGAGTTTCTGCCCAGCCCGGTCCCATCACCTAAAACACCATCACAATAAAAACAACATGTAGGTGCTCTTTTAAGGGAGCCTTGCAAAAAACTGTCATCAGCCAATTAAAAGAAGCAGCAAAAATGTGAACCCAACAACAATTGCCTCAGCAAGATGTGACCATCAAGGTCTAACTGGGACAATTTAAATGCTAACACTTTAAATACAGGCATTTTCCCCATCCCCCCCGCTTAAAAAACAAAGAAAAAGAAAGTAAGTGCAAATGGCTAAGTTAATGAAACACTGAGGTTGCACAATTATAATTACAAAAAGTCAAGATCTGGAAAATGCGAAGGCTCCACCAGCCACAAGAATTCAGCCTCATTGCTCACGTATGATGTACTAATATCTATTCCTATTCATCTGGTTAAACATGTAACTCTACAATGGTGTTTAGATACCCACAATTATAGGTACCTTAGAAATGCCCAGTGTTGATATTACCCACACCTGAGATTCATATTACAGTTTAAGTAACAATATGTATACTAAAAGACACAGAATTTATAAGATGCCTAAATTAATGTTGCTGGTGGATCCTTAAATTATTTTACTGCTTATTATTTGTATTGTGGTAGTGCCCAAAATCTGCTAAAACACATTTCAAGCCCCAAAGAGCTTATACTTTGCAAACAAACTGAACATATGCAGGATAGGGGAAAGGGATCCACTACACAAGAAAAGTAATCTGGATGATGGCAGGCACATCTTGTTAGCTTCATGTTGGGTTTAGGTTTTTTTGGTTGGTTGATTTTTGAATGTAAGTGTATTCATGTTTTGTAAGCAAAGCTGCAACAGTAGTTTTTATGTTCTGCATTTCCTTTTTGGTGAATCCAAACAGACAACCAGACTGTTACATTTACATAGCCTTTGCATTTTTATAAACTGATCATGACATGAAACATGATTGTTAGGAATGAACACCTATGCGGACAAACTCTTTTGTCCTGACTATTTTTTAAAACAAATTCAGATTATTTAGCTGAATATTTATTCTCTTAAAAGTTGCCTTACCATTAATAGATGTTTTAAATTAACATTAGAAAGTCAATAGTTTTTCCATTTAAAAAAAAATCCAAGGTCCCAAACTGTGAATCTGAATATTCTGCAAACTGTGGGCCCAATCTGGTAAAAATGTATGCGCTTGAGTAATTTTACTCACGTGAGTAGTCCTATTGACACAAATTAAAATCCAAATCTAAAGTAGAGCTAGATACTGAAAGTGGCTTGGAACAATTTTATAGCATGGAAGGTGCTAAAGGGAATGGAAGGCACCATGGGAAAGCCAGGATGAGCTAGCTAAGTGTGTCTTTAGAAGTAATGCATATTATACTGAGATTAAAAAAAAATTAAATAAACAGCATAAGCAATTTCTGCTTGGGCTATTTCATTGTAGGCTCTCTACACTACGGAGTTATTTCACTAGGGCTTCAGGACCTTGCCTACTGTAAGAATAGGCTTCTGTTAACACAAAACAAGGAATTTCCTGGAATGTTTATGTCATTTTCCCTATATATTTCAAAATGCACATTTTTAGCAGGAAAACTACTGATAACTACAGGTATGTTTAAAATGGTCACATACTTCCTGGAAAGAAAATAAAATGGAGATTAAATGATAATATAGACCCCAATGTAGCAAAGAAGTGTGAACTTAATTTACAGCATGTGCTTATGTGACTTAAGCACATGCTTGAATGCTTTGCTGAAATAAGGCTAGAGACTTTGAGTATTCCTTCATACAGGTGTATTTATACAAACCTTATGCTCATTAGTAAAATGAGAAAGACTGCCAAAAGATGACACCTTTAAGCACCTGAAATAAAACAGACATTTTCATAAATAAACAAACATATCAACATAAAAAAGTGTAAAAATGGTCATTTTTTTAACCATTCATTTTGGGCTTGATCCAACACACACCAAAGTCTACAGAAGTCTAACTAATTTCAATCCAACCTAGATTGGGCTTTTAGATATTCAAAGTCCTTCAACACCGATTAATTGTTGGTTTTCTGTTGCTCTAGTGGCGCAACTGTTTTCCCTAAGATTTTTTTCTGATGACATGTCTTAGTATTGGGAATAATTTTATTACTCAGGAAATCTCTAACTGAGCAGGGTCCTAGTCAACAGAATGATGTCAGAAGAGCTCTGATTTTTTCCTCTTGTCTCCAGTTTCTGTTATAAGAATTTACAAACAATAACTGTCTGGGCTGCCTTCAAGGAACTGGAAAAAATATGTCTTTAATTCTATACTAAAAAAGTTATGGGACTAAAATGGGTCCGAGAATACAAATACAACATCTCTATGTTTATACTTTTAAGTCAAGGATCACAATTTCTTTATGACCTCTAGTCCAGGATCAGTGCTGGATAATATTTACTGGTCCTGAAAGTGTTAGCATTGGTCCCACTGGATGTTCTGAGAGGTGAGGAGCTATCAAACAGTAAAAATCACATAATTCTGATTCTCATCTTCTTTTCCTCCCTCACCCACTTCAATTCTGGCATGATTTTTAGAAACTGATATTTCACAGACTGTTCGAGATTATGGACCAGTGAAGATAAATGACTTCAACAGGAGCCGCACAACAGTAACGGAGACTATCTGAACACTTAAAAGATGTAATCCAACTTGGCTAATTCTAGTGGTTTTAGAGATAATGTTACAGAAACTAAGTATTTTACAAAAATAAAAGAGGGATAATAAAAATAAGATATTAAGGTCTGATATCTCAATCTGTCAGGATAGAAAAATAATGTATGTCATTGAGAAATGGAAATGCCTCGCTTTCCACAAGCTGACCTTCCAAGGAATATTTCTAGTCTTGAAGATTAGTAAAATTATCACACCTTGAAATTGTCACTGTGACGTCCAACAAAGCACTTAAGTCCCATTTAAGCACATATTTATGTTCTTTGCTGAACTGGGGCCCTTAGGCACTGGTTCAGAAGTAGATACAGCGAGTCCCAGACCCAGGGCCATTGTCATTCCAATTCCTCCATTTTTGAGGATTCCATCCTTTTCTGATAAATACAGGTTTTACATCCAACTTGCAACTAACTCACCAGTGAAGCTATAATGGTTTAGTTAGCTAATTTGCCTAGGTTGGTGATTTTGGACAGACTGGAGAATTCAATTTAAAAAAGAAATTATACCGTTCTTGGACTACTAAGTTTCAGGAGAGAAAGAATGACCTGTGGCTAAGGTACTAGTGTTGGACTCAGGAGATCTGGGCTGAGCTCCCAGCTCTGTCACACAGACTCACTGTGTGACCTTGGAAAAGTCACAGACTTGCCTCAGTTCAAAATCCATAAAATGGATATAAAAAAACCCTGCCTCACAAGGGCATTGTAAGGGTAAATTCATTAATATTTGCAGTGCATTCAGATACTACAGTGATGGAGACATACATGTCCCGAGATAGATACTTTCCCCCACAATCTGATTACCACCTTTGGTTTATTCTTCCTGCCAGGATGTAATAACAACTACAAGCATTTTCCTTTAAATAATGTGAACGCCAATATTTAAATCAAGGTAATTTAATCTATCATTTTTTGTATCACTGCAGGAGATCTACATTTAGAAGAAGGTTCAGGCTTCTTGTTCTCTAGGAGGGTGATGGTCAATGACACACAGAGGGGAAAAGAGCTGACTGGGGCTAGGTTTACACTACAAAGTTTTGTCAGCACAGCTATGTCAGCAAACCTCCAATGCAGATGCAGTGATACTGACAGAAGAGTTCTTCTGACGACATAAGTACTGTCGTTTGGAGGAGTGGTGCTACTGTGCCGACAGAAAGACTCCTTCTGTCATCATAAGCTGCATCTACACTGGCAAAACATCTGTAGCCTAGACACAGCCTTAGTCTCTCGGAAGGGGAAAGTTACATAAAACGTGTGTAACTATAGCACCCCTTATTTGTGTTTGTACATGTTTATTCTTAGAACAAATATGATAAAAAAGATGCTGTAAACCTTTTATCACCCATCCAAAAATTAATGAGGTCGATGTCATGGCAGGACTTGGCTAACAAAGAAAATGTACTTTCTGCTTCATTCCTCCAATTTCCTCTCACAAACGAGTGGGCAAAATGCCAGAATCCAACCTATGCTTACAAGAAATAAACAGTAATTAATGAAATAAATAGATACAAGTAATTTATAGTTTAAAACAATTAATCATCCCAAATCTGGAAGGAGAAGGGGCTTGACAGCTCAGAAGGTGCTAGATTGACAGGCTCACGGAGGTCTTATTACAAGGAACAGGTACAGCAAGAGAAGCAGAAGTGCAAGCTTACCTCGCCCTATGCCCTACAAGTGTTTCTCACTCTGGACCTGGAAGGAGGAACTTTAGGGACTCAAGTGACCCTGGCTTTCAATCCCTGGCTTCTCTATGAGACTATCAAAGTTACCAATTAGTGCTAACCGTGGTTGTCTTCTATAATATGGACCCCTGTTTACTAGAAACTTGAATGAAGATACCAAATTCATTTCAGCTAGAAAAACATCACCTTGGTGCATCCTCCAAAAACCATGTTTGAAATTTGTATATTGCATAATCTTAACATACAGAAAACACAATTAAAGACCACTGATCCTGTAAATAATGCAGATTTCAACCACTTATATATATCAGATAGTTTGAAAATTATATTATTTTCAATTTTTTCTTAGTGAAAAGTTTGTGGTAAAAAGGGAAAATTTAGCAAAATACATTAAATTGTGTCAACAATATTTCCATCTGAAATGTCACACACATTTCACTAACTTCTTCATTATACTTCAGTGACAAAAATGGGCTATGTTTATCATACGGACTCCATTTTGTACTATGCGTTGAAGATATATCTAAACTTGCCCAAGGCAAGTACATATTGAATTGCTTTCCAGACAGCTGGCCTGCCCAGGAAAGTTGCTTAACGCCTCATTGAAGAACTATTACCGAGAAGCCATCAAGATGGCAGTTTGGACCTATCAGACTTAAATGTCTCTCAACTGCTGGTCCATCCCCATGGAACAATGTTTTTTTCTACACAGTGGCCTGTGGGGAGGACAAGAATGACAGAGGAATGGGAGCTAGCACATTCCAGGTAAGCACAGGGCAGGAAGACAGAGACTAGTGCTACTCTAAGCAGGGGATCAAATATCACCAAACTCAAGGAGGACTTGCAGGAGAAAGAGGATAGGAGAGACTCTGCCCTGCCTATAATGCTGAAAAATTCTCCACTCCCAGAAGGGGTGAGATGGGGAGGCTCAGGACTTTTCTTGTTTTAAAAGATCTATAACTCTTGAATTCTTTCAAGAGTGAAGTTTCTGTGGTTAAGAAATTCCTTTGCTAGCCCTGTGTTCCTTGCTTTCCTTTGTCCGCACAGGGCTTAAACTAGAAGCCCAGAGCATCCACAGCCTCAGTGGAGTTCAGTGGGAGCATGAGTAAGCAACTGTGAGGCTCAGGAGGTCTCAGACACAGATTTTGAGGTCTAGGGCAGCAATGCCCCATGTCCCAAGGAAAGGCACAAAGAGGTCTAAGTCTTGGAGTGTGTCCTAAGGACCCAGAAATGGTGATGAGACTCTACCCAGACCCAACTGGCTTGGAAACACATGAGAGCCAGTATACGGATCCACTCAGACTGGTGTCCATACAAAGGGGTATTGGGCCAGACGGTAACAACTTATACTTCCTATAAACTCCAAAAATGGAGTTCCAGGAAACAAAACAAAAATCATAGTCCCTCCCAATCTGCTTAAGTATAAACAAACAATTTGGCATCTTCCTTGTGAATGATCCAATCCAGATTTGTTTGGCTAAGTGTCACAGCAGAATTTGTTGAATATCTAAAATCCTTTTCACTAAAAAAAGGAGGCTAATTTCCTGAGTGTTATTAATGTAAAAAGATCATAGGAAAATTCTGCTTTTCTAAACACCTACTTCCTGCCAGTTTATTAAAAATGCCTTAAATTGGGGACACAATTTATGTGACTTTAATTTTGCCGAGCGAGAGACCGGAGAGTCTGCCACCGTATCTGGTGCCGCCCCAAGGCTTGAACACCGTAGCTTCCTATACATGAAAAGTATATAGTGTCATTTATCCACTGTTCTTGGAAACTGAAGTATTCCTCCTAAAAAGGAATAGTGAACAAAGACAATGTTTGTCTGCTCGGAATTTATAAGCTACATTAGTTTCTTACATATTAAACCACAACTGACATGGTAGGGCAAAAAACATTACTGACATTTAAATAAAATTTAATTTCAATGCTTGAATTTTTAAGTTTTCACTAACTTTAAACAGTGATGATCTGACAGTAAATTTCTTCTGACTGATATCAACTTTAGAAATAAAAATCCAACATTTTGCTGAAAAATTAAAAACACACGTTGGTAAGGCCCCCACCAAATAATGCTCTCAGCGCCTTTTCATAGCTCTGATTAGAAGTTACTACAAACTATTTCCAGATATTGCCCATTCCCGCTGATTCAACAGATGCTGTTGGTGTACAAACACGGAGATACATGAGAAGGAGCTAGATTCATGTGGGGGAGAAGAGAATCAAATTTGCCAAATAAGATGGGACAAAATATGAGAGATTCTCCCTCGCCCACACACATATACTTTTAAAAATGGATCACAGTCAGCAGAAAGTTCAAAACAAAAAATTTGTTTAGGGGTGCTTCTCATTACAACGGTCATGGACGTGAAGTCAGCAGTTCTCCAATAATTTACCCCTGAGTTTTGGCAACAAGAGGATTAAGCAATTTGTTTTCTAAAGCATTTAAAAAGGAATATTTCTAGTTGTTTTATGTTCACAATAGATGATTAATAAAGAATATAAAAAATACACAAGACTTAAAAAATAGTAAAATAAAAAAGTCTTTTGTCTCAAATCCTATTTAACTAATTAAATTTTGTAACAAAGAAGGAAAAGGAACAATAGTATTCAGCACTTAGTTGCATCTAGCACACTTGAGAAGAAGCTGAACAGCATATATGCTAAGTGTTATTTACTACTAAGGCACTGATTAATAGGTATAACTAAGCTCAGATAATACCATGACACACACACTTACGGGCTCCAGATGCTGTATGTGGCAGATGTCTCCAATTGCTCCAGCATCTAGTAGCTCCTATATTAACAGACAGCGAGGAAACATAACTCAGTTTGCTCTGCCTATCCAGATACACAAAGCCTCTTTCTGATACCACAAACAGACATGGCAACTCTCGCAAATGTATCGCATGAGTCGTGATTTCTGAGTAAAATTCAGTCTCACTCATGATCTAGCAATAGAACTCTCGAATGTCAGGATTTTTTCTGAGCCGCACCACATTCTTAAAATGGGTTTCTGGTCAAACAGGAGTTACCCCCCACAAACAAAAGAAGGTGGTTTCGCACCTAGACAGTAACTTCCAAAGTACTTTGAAAGACAATGAGAATTCATGTACATATCAGATAAAAAACGGTTACTTACCTTTTCGTAACTGTTGTTCTTCGAGATGTGTTGTTCGCGTCCATTCCACATTAGGTGTGCGCGCGCCGCGTGCAGGAGCGTCGGAAACTTTTTCCCTTAGCGGCTCCCGGCGGGGCCCCTGCCAGAGTGGCGCCACTGCGCTGTGCATATATACCCCCACTGGCTCGACCCCCTCCAGTTCCTTCTTGCCGATGACTCCAACAGAGGGGTAGGAGGGTGGGTGGCGGAATGGACGTGAACAACACATCTCGAAGAACAACAGTTAGGAAAAGGTAAGTAACCGTTTTTCCTTCTTCGAGTGCTTGTTCACATCCATTCCACATTCAGTGAATCACAAGCTTACCTTTGGAGGAGGGTAGGAGTCACGAAACAATTGATCGGAGGACCGCCCTGCCAACTGCCGCGTCCTCCCATGCCTGCTGGTTGACCGCGTAGTGGGTCGTGAAGGTGTGCACCGATGACCAGGTGGCCGCCCTGCAGATCTCCTGGATCAGGACCTGTGCCAGGAAGGCCGCAGAAGCTGCCTGTGCTCTGGTCAAGTGGGCCATGATCGCTGGAGCTGGGACACCTGCGAGGTCATAACACACCCGAATGCAGCTCGTGATCCATGACGAGATTTGCTGCGGCGACACCGGAAGGCCTCGCAACCTCTCAGCTACAGCCACGAACAGTTGCGTGGATTTACGAAAGGGCTTGGTCCAAGTAGAATGCCAGCGCTTGGCGGACATCTAGGGTGTGCAGGCTGTGGTGCCTCATGTCCGCATGGGGTTTGGGAAAAAACACCGGCAGACAAATGTCCTGGCCCAGATGGAATTGTGAGACCACCTTTGGGAGGAACTTAGGGTGTGGGCGGAGCTGCACCTTGTCTTTGTGAAACAGTGTATGGTGGCTCCGAGGTGAGAGCCCTCAGCTCAGATACCCTTCTGGCTGAGGTGACAGCCACCTGGAATGCCACCTTCCAGGAAAGGTGGAGAAGGGAGCAGGTAGCCAGGGGCTCGAACGGGGGCCCCATGAGCTTAGAAAAGACTAAGTTAAGATTCCATGGCGGGACTGGGGGGCATGTGTAAGGGAACACCCTTTCCAGACCTTTGAGGAATCGCCCCACCATTGGGTGGGAGAAAACCGAGCTACCTGAAAACCCTGGGTGGAAGGCGGAGATAGCCGCCAGGTGCACCTTAATCGAGGACGGGGCCAGCCCCTGCTGCTTGAGGTGCAGTAGATATTCTAGAATGGTTGGCACCGGGGCCTGGAGTGGCTGCACCTGTTGTGGCCCACACCAGCACGAGAACCTCTTCCACTTGGCCAAGTAAGTCGCCCTGGTAGAGGACTTCCTGCTACCAAGTAGAACCCGCTGCACAGGAAGGGAGCACTGGCTCTCCAAAGCATTTAACCACATAGCTTTCATGCCGTCAGATACAGCAATTGCAGGTCGAGGTGGAGAAGCCGCCCTCCGTCCTGCATAGTGAGGTCCTGGTGTAGGGGCAGAGTTATCGGGGCCTCCACCGACAGGTCCAGGAGCGTGGTGAACCAGTGCTGGCGGGGCCAGGCCGGGGCGATGAGAATGATCGATGCCCTGTCCCTGCGCACCTTGGGCAGTACCTTGTGCACCAGAGGAAGCGGGGGGAAGGCGTATTTCAATTCCCTTCCCCGCGGGATCGCGAATGCGTCGCCTATTAAGCCTGGGCTGCGATCCTGGAATGAGCAGAATTGCAGGCACTGGGCATTGCCCTTGGTAGCAAACAGGTCCACCCGGGGAAACCCCCACTTTCGGAAGACTGAAAGCACGAGGTCTGCTCTGAGCGTCCACTCGTGCATGCGGTAGGACCTGCTGAGGTGGTCCACCAGTTCGTTCCGCTCCCCCGGGAGATACACCGTCTCGAGGTGAATGGCATGGGCTATGCAAAAGTTCCAGAGGAGGAGAGCCTTGTAGCAGAGTGGGGAGGAACAGGCTCCGCCCTGCTTATGTAAAACATGGCGGTCGTGTTGTCTGTCAGAACTATCACGGTGTGACCACTCAGAGTGGCGTGAAAGGTCTGGCATGCTAAACGAACCGCCCTGAGCTCCTTCACGTTGATATGGAGCGATTGCTCCGGCCCCGACCACAAGCCCTGAGTCCTGAGGTCCCCCAGGTGAGCCCCACATCTGAGGTCTGACGCGTCTGTTACCAGCGTCAAGTCCGGCTGTTGTGCAGCAAAGGGAATGCCTTCGCAAACCACGGTCTGGGACCGCCACCACATCAAGGAGACCAGCCCAGCACGTCCTCCTGGGCTGTCACTATCAAGTCTAGGGGGTCCCTGCCAGGGCGGTATACACGGGTGAGCCAAGCCTGCAGAGTCCTGAGTCTCAGTCTGGCATGCTTGACCACATGTGTGCAAGCTGCCATGTGGCCTACCAGCCGCAGGGAACATCTGGCCGTTGTAGTGGGGAATTGGCACAGGGAGTTCACTGCTTGCTGGATGGCCAGGAATCGTGATTCCAGAAGGCTTGCCCTTGCCTGTACCGCGTCTAGGACCGCCCCTATGAATTCCACTCTCTGAGTTGGAACGAGAGTGGACTTGGGAATGTTGACAAGGAGCCCCAGCTTGCGGAATAGGCTCAAGGCCGTCTGCACGTCGTACCAAACCTCCTCTTCGGACCGACCCGCCAGGAGCCAGTCGTCAAGGTACGGGTAAACTCGAATCCTCTGCCGCCGCAAGAATGCCGCCATTACTGCCATGCATTTTGTGAATACCCGTGGGGCCGCAGCTAGGCCAAATGGTAAAACCGCGAACTGGTTCACGGTGAAGCGCAGGAATCGGCGATGAGCTGGGTGGATGGCGATATTAAAGTCTGCGTCCTTCATGTCGAGGGCAGCGTACCAGTTTCCTGGATCCAGGGAAGGGATGATGGTGCCCAGAGAGACCATGCGGAACCGGGCCTTGACCAGGAACTTGTTTAGCCCGCGCAGGTCTAGAATGGGATGAAGGCCCCCTTTGGCCTTGGGGATGAGGAAGTAGCGGGAGTAGAACCCTTTCCCCCTGAGGTCTAAGAGTACTAGCTGTACCGCTCCCGCCTCTAGGAGCGAGTGAACCTCCTTTTCTAGGAGATGCTCGTGAGAAGGGTCCATGAAGAGGGATGGGGAAGGGGGGTGGGAGGTAGGCAGGGAGGAAAACTGTAGCATGTTCCCGCTTCGCACCGTGCATAACACCCAACGGTCCGATGTAATGCTGGACCACGCAGGGAGAAGCGGGACAGGCGGTTGAGGAAACAAGGGGATGGATCCGGTAGTTGATCTGGTACGCTGTCCTCGAGCGCACCTTCAAAAGCCTGGCTTAGGGCCCAGCTGAGATTTATGTTGGCCTTGGCTCTGGCCCGGCCTATTGGAGTTGTTGTTATTATTGCGCCACCTCCTGTTGTCTCCGCCTCGTCTGCGGTAAGGCTCCTGCTGAGGACGAGGCTGATACCGGTGCTGGGGAGGAGGCTGTGGCTTGAAGGGCTTCCTCTGAGTCACCGGGGTTGCATACCCACCGACTTGAGTGTAGCTCTAGAGTCCTTGAGGCTATGCAGCTTTGCGTCCGTCTGGTCCGAAAAGAGCCCGGACCCTTCGAAGGGGAGGTCCTGGAGCGAATTCTGGACCTCAGGCGGCAGACCTGACTCCTGCAGCCACGCCGAGCACCGCATGACCACGCCCGACGCGATTGTCCTGGCTGCTGCGTCCGCCGAGTCCAAGGACGCTTGGAGGGAGGTTTTCGCTACAGCCTTGCTTTCCTCCACCAGGGCCGTGAACTCCTGTTGGGAGCCTTGCAGGAGGTCGTCCTTAAACTTCCCCACTGCCGCCCAGGAGTTGAAGGGTACGTCTATACTTAGCTCCGGGTTCGGCGGTAAGCAATCGATCTTCTGGGATCGATCCCGGAAGTGCTCGCCGTCGACGCCGGTACTCCTGCTCCGTGAGAGGAGTAGGCGGAGTCGACGGGGGAGCCTGCCTGCCATGTGTGGACCTTTGGTAAGTACTTTTAAGTTCGAACTAAGGTACTTCGACTTCAGCTACGTTATTCACGTAGCTGAAGTTGCGTATCTTAGTTCGAACTGGGGGCTTAGTGTGGACCAGCCCGAAGTTATGCCTGTTGAGGATGGCCTGCTGGTTAGCAATCCTCAACTGGGGGCCCCCTGACGAATACACCTTCCTGCCGAACAGGTCTAGGCGTTTTGCTTCCTTGGCCTTAGGGGCCGGAGCCTGTTGCCCATGGCACTCTTTCTCGTTTACCGCCGAGACTACCAGGGAACATGGGCTCGGGTGGCAGAACAAGAAGTCGTATCCTTTTGACGGGATGAAGTACTTGCACTCCACACCTTTGGCTGTTGGTGTGCTGGATGCCGGGGTCTGCCATATAGTCGTGTAATTAGACTGAATGGTGTTAATGAGCGGGAGCGCTATTCTGGATGGACCTTCTGGACTCAGGATGTCCACCATGGGGTCCTCCTGCTCAACTGTCTCCTCGACTTGCAACCCCAAGTTATGGGCCACCTTACATAGCAGCTCTTGGTGGGCTTTGTGGTCTATTGGCGGAGGTCCTGTTACCGCCGTGCCTGCTACTGCTTCATCCGGGGATGACGAGGAAGTTAGCAGCTGCTCAGCTTCCTCCGGCTGGTCTCCCTGGTCCCCCTCCCCCAGGGGAGGGGCTTCCGGCTCGAGCCATGGGCGGTGGCCTTGGGGCGGCACCGGATATGGTGCCAGACTCTCCGGTCTCTCGCTCGGCACGGCTGCAGGTGGCTTGGACACCGTAGCTTCCCTTATGGAGGAGTGTCGGTGCGGGGACCGGGACTGCTGCACCGAGTAGCTGGCCCTGGAGGGAGCACCTTGTCGCTGGTGGTAGGCCCAAGGGGTCCAGAAGGGCCAGTGTCCTCGCGGTCCCCATTGTGGTTGCCAACCAGTTTGTTGTTCCCTGCTGTCCGGAGCCCGGTGTGGGTAGCTGTATTGGCCCGAGTCGGCGCTGGACCCCGGCGACGCCGAGCGCGAGGGCCACGGCGGTGCCGTCGATCTGTGTTGGCGGGAGGTTGACGATCATTGGATGAGTTTAAACGAGCATGTTCTCTAATAGATCAGCAACCTAATAACGAAACAACGTTAACCGGGACGAATTTAAGTGAGGAGTTACTGTAATTTGTATGGTCATATTTTTCCATCAGTACAGCATAGTTAGCAATTTGAAATTGGAAAGTGGCCAATGAACAGGCTTCTTGCTGATCGGGAGAGGGACCGGTACCGCTGGTCTCTGGATCGGGACCAGGACTGGGACCAATGCCGGGAGCAGTGCCAGGACGGTGTCCTCGAACGGCGCACCATTACTGGCTTTCCTTTCGACAGCACCCTGGGCCCGGGTGCCGGAGGCTTCTCCCTGGCCAGGAGGGGGCTCACCACCACCAGTCCGATGAGGTCTTTTGCCGCCTCAAAGGTGTCAGGCGTGGAGGGCTGATCTATTACGCCCTCGAACCCTTCGTCCGCACTGAGTTCACTTATGGCTGGACTCGGTGGGAGTTGTGGCGCCAGTGCCACCGGTGCCAAAGTCAGTGCGGTGTCCATTCCACTCTTCCCGGTATCCGGGGCCTGATATAGCGCCGGTCTCCTTTGCGGGGAGCGTCCGCGTCCCTCCTTTGGTTTTGCGTTGGGCCGTACCGGGGAGGATGAGCGGTGCTGGGGCCTACTTTGGCATTCCGAGGCCAACGGCTTGCGGTGTTTGGCCGGTACCGGGTCTCTTGATGACTCCGGGGGCGCTCTGCACCGAGGAGGCTGAGGCTGGCGTCAGGTGTTCCGGGCCCGATGGCTGCAGCGTGGCCTCCATCAACTGCTTTAGGTGAAAGTCTCTCTCTTTCTTTGTTCTCGGCTTAAAGGCCTTGCAAATTTTACACTTCTCTGCTCGGTGAACTTCCCCCAGGCAACGTAGACAGGAGTCGTGGGGGTCACTAACCGGCATAGGCTTGCGGCACGTGGCGCAAGCCTTACACCCTTGGGCCTGCGGCACTCCCCGCAGCCCGGGGCAGGTGCTGGAATCCTCCAAGCACCTAATCTATTAAGTGTCCAACAACAATGAAATGCTAACTAACTGATAACTAACTGATAACAGCTATGAACTGATAACTAACTGATAACAGCTATGCAACTCCAAGGCTAAGGGATTGCTTCTCTTACGAGAGCAAGAGGTTGTTCCAACGCCGCCACGGACGGTAAGAAGGAACTGGAGGGGGTCGGGCCAGCAGGGGTATATATGCACAGTGCAGTGGCGCCACTCTGGCGGGGGCCCCGCCGGCCCACCGGGAGCCGCTAAGGGAAAAAGTTTCTGACGTTCGTGCACGCAGCGCGCGCACACCTAATGTGGAATGGATGTGAACAAGCACTCGAAGAAGAAACAAAGCTATCAAGCTAATGGGGGGGGGGGGGAGGAAGAGACACCGTGGCTACACCCCAGCAGGGAAGAGAAACTTCATCTGAGGTATAAAGAAGGGGGACAGCCAAACCTCAAATAAGCAACTGAATCAGCTGGGAAAAGAAGAATTTACTCACCTTGTGCAGTAACGATGGTTCTTCGAGATGTGTGGCCCTGTGGGTGTTCCACTGTAGGAGTACGTGCGCTGCTGATCGGAGAACTTCGGTAGCAGTGTCTGTTCGGCCCGTAGAGTCATAGCGAGAACTCTGAAGTACAGGGGAGGAGGGCGGGTAGTGGAGCACCCGCAGGGACACACATCTCGAAGAACCATCGCTACTGCACAAGGTAACTTCTTCTTCGACTAGTGTCCCTATGGGTGTTCCACTGTAGGTGATTCCTGAGCAGTACCCACCCTTGGAGGGCTGGGAATTCGGAGTTCGGTTAGTCACAGATGAAAGTACTGTGGAGCCAAAGATGGCATCAGAGGCAGAGTCCCTGGTGATTGCATAATGTTCTGCAAAGGTGTGGACTGATGCACCCATCAAGCCTGAAACCGGGGGGGGGGGGGGGGGGGGTCCACCCAGGGGGACCAGGGGTTTAAAAAGCCTGCTCCTAAGTGACCAGGGGAGCTAGCGAACAGAAGCAGCTAATGGAGGAGTTTTGCGAAGGAGTTCTCCAGGTTAAGGAGGAGCAACTACATGAGCCTTGGGGTGAGTCTGTTGTCTGTAGTGTGTGTGTTTGTGTTTGTGGTGTGCTTGCTGCTTGACTGAAGTATATAGTGTGGTCGGTTTGTTTGGGGGACTGTGAGCTGAGTCTAGCAAGGCTGAGAGCTTCTTAACCAGGCTTTGATCCCTAAGCCCCTTAGCACCCATCAACCCTAAACCAGGGGGTGGGGCTACTCAGGGAGACCAGGGGTTTAAAAAGCCAGCTCCTAAGCGACCAGAGGAGCTAGTGACCACAAGCAGCCACCAGGGAAGATTTGCGAGGGAGTTTAGAGGGGGTGTGGCAGAGGCTAGATACACTTAACATTCTTTAAGGCAATAAACACCCCCTGATAAAAACAAAACAACAACAGAGGAAAGAACTGCAGGAGTACAAAGAGAATGTAGTCAGAAGACCAGCAACAGAGTGGGGCTATCCAGTTTATTGCACTCAATGCAGCATGTATGGTTACCTATCCTATCGTATGTGTACATTCAGTGCAAGGAGCTCGTGGCCCTAAGAGACCGTGTATGAGCTTTGGAGTCCAGGGTGGCTGAGCTGGCAGAGCTGAGGGAGACAGAGAGGTACATAGATGAGACTTTCCAGGACACAGCAGAATGATCCCACCCCCAGTCTGACAGCCTCTGTGCTGTTGAGGAGGATGAAAGTCCCAGGGAAGGAGAACATCCAACTGGAGCAGAGGGGAAAGATCCTGTAGTTGGGACCCTCCTTCCAGATGATGATGTGGTTTCCTCTCGCACTAAGGATACCTCTCCCGGGGAGAAAACTCCAGTTATTAGGAAGAGACAGGTAATAGTAATAGGGAATTTGATCATTAGAAACATAGATAGCTGGGTTTGCAAGGACTGGGAGAACCGCATGGTGACTTGCATTCCAAGTGGGAAGGTTGCAGATCTCTCAAGACATGGGGAGGAGCTGGCGGTCGTGGTACATGGAGGTACCAATGACAAAGGGAAGGATAGGAGAAAGGTCCTGGAGGCCAAATTTAGGCTCATGGTATATCTCATTTGCCTCTCTCCAGTGTCACTATTCTGTAATATCAAATGTATTTATAGCTAAATATCAATTTAAGTCAAAATTAACAGCATCTCTTTTAACTTGTCAAGATCGTTGTGACCCCGGGAGCCTCTCAATGCCAATTGGCAGAGGGCACAACATAACATAACTCATACAAGGCCTGACACACTCATTGCCCCACCTCACTATAGTCATAATCTGTATCTAAAATATGTCTTGTAAGGTATCATATATAAACTGGTAACATGCTGGTCATTAATATTATTATGGGGTGTATGAAGAATTATAAGTATGTGCCAGAAATACATTCTCAAAATGTGTTTGGCAGGCAGGGTTTAAATCATCCTGTTCTGGACAAAGGAATGTATCTTGCTTGGATGTTTCTCCAATGTAAACTGAACATGAGAGACAATGAAATTACATTTACACACAAGACAGAAAAAGCCATTAGGCAAACCAGTGTGGGGGATGGCCACTTAATTCTCTCAGCGCGGGATGGACGCTGCAGCTCCAGAAAACCTTCCCGCCTCCTGAAGCAATACCATTGAACTTTGGAAGATATAAGCAAGGACAAAGAGCCATCTTGGGTATCCATTACTGAGCAGATGCAAAATGTCAGAGCTCTTGTACATCTCAGAAAAGTGGAACCTTTTAACAAAGAGGGTTGAAAGTCTCTGAAAACTGAACATAGGTGAGAAACTTGCTCAGACCAAGACTGTAGCTTGCTGAAGTTAAATTTAGTCACTAGAAGCCTATTTTGGTTGTAACTTTTCATATCTTTCCCTCTTACTAGAAGTCACTTAAATCCTGTGGTCTTTGCTAACCAACTTATTTTTAGTTTTACTACAAACCAGCTCAGTGCTGTACATTTCAACCGAGTGTGGGCTTTCAACTAAACTAGCAGGCTGGTGTTTGTTCTGTCGCTTTGGAGGCAGTGAACTGAGTATCTTCTGTGAGGGTCCAGTGAGAAGGACTGGATACTGCAGGGGAGCCAGTTTGGGAGAATCTTGGAGCTGGAAGGGCTGGTGGTGTCACCCTGCAAGGAGTAACCGGGCTGGTGGAAGTCAGGGTGAGGCTGCTGTGCTGTGAGCATGATACTAGGATCAGGGCTCTGAGCCAAGGCTACACCAAGGGTGCAAAGCAGGTGAGGACAGAACTCCTTACTGGGCCGGGCTGAAACCCAAAGCATCACAATGAGATCTTACCCAGGAGTAACCATTATGCATTTTTTTTGGAAATAAAGACTTGGTATCTTTCCTGAAAGTGGGAATTAACTGTTCCAACTCCATACCCCCTTTACCCTTCCAGGTAATATGATATTTTTGTAATCCTATATTTCAACTGTCATGGATTTCTAGTCAATATGTGTGCCCATTTGATAATCTTTCATAATACACATTCCCACAGCTCAAATCTGTCATTAAATCTGATTGTCAACAAAGCCTTACAAATACATGTTTCATCTAATTACAACCACTGACAAGGCCCCACATACTCAATTCAGTACAAAATCAAGCAACCACAAGACTCTGAAATAGTGGGCAAGGAAGGCAGGGACTCCAGAGCCACACAGGCAGTCATCTCAAAGTAACCACTCTGTGTGCACTGGTTGAGACCAGGTCTCCATCCACCGTTCTTTTTCTAGGTTAAGAAGTAGTGGGAATAAAAGCCCTTCCCTACGTGTTATGATGGTACTGGTTCCATGGCGACCAAATGTAGGAGGTGGTTTACTTCTTGCCGTAGAAGGTGTTTGTGAGAGGGGTCACTGAAGAGAGACAGGGAGGGAGAGTGGGTAGGGGGGATGGAGGTGAATGGTATTGAATAATCTGTGCTGAGTATTTCTAGAACCCATTTGTCCATGGTGATGGTCTTCCATGCTGAGTAGAAAGGGGTCAAATGGTGTCCAAAATGGGGGTCAGTAATGGTGTCAGCACTAAGGAATGGGGGAGGTGTCTCAGGCCCTCGATCAAACCTTTAAAATTATTGTTTTGCAGAGGGTTGCTGATGATTGAGTAGGGAGTGGTCGACGCCTTGGAGATCTCTGTCTACGTTTTTGTGTATTAGATTGTCTCTGTTCTTGGGCGTAGCGGGCAGCTCTTGCAAGCTGGGTTGAATAGTATTTCCCTGTTTTTTTCCTCTGTGCAGATGTGTATATCCTGAGGGAACGAAGAGTTGCCCTAGAGGCCTTCAAGGTGTGAAGGGACTTGTCGGTTGTCGTGGCAAACAACTTCAGACCATTAAAAGGGGGATCCTCCACAGCCGACTGTACTTCCCTTGAGACGCCGGAGAAGTGAAGCAATGAAGCCTGACGCATGACTACAGTGGTAGCTGTGGAACGTGCCGCCATATCTGCCACATCTAGAGATGCCTGTAAAGCAGTTCTGACTAGGAGATGGCTCTCTGTGATCACCACTTTGAATTGTTCTCTCTTGTCCTCTGGTATGTATTCAATAAAGTCTGACATTTTGGAGTACAGTAACTCCTTGCTTAAGGTTGTAGTTATGTTCCTGAAAAATGCTACTTTAAGCAAAACGATGTTAAGTTAATCCAATTTCCCATAAGAATTAAAGTAAATAGAAGGGTTAGATTCCAGGGGGAAAATTTTCACCAGACAAAAGACATTGTATACATATACAGTACAAGTTTTAAATAATTTTAAACAAACAGTTTAATACTGTACTTACCAATGATGATTGTGAAGCTTGACTGAGGCAGGGGCATAGCGGGGTCGGGGTGCGGGGGCTTGCTCCACTCTGCCCGCCTGGCACTCCTGCCGGGGAGCGGGGTCGGGGGCTTGCCTGTTCCCCGACTGGAATGCCAGGAGGGAAAAGTGGGGTAAGACCCTGCGCCTTGACCCCACTCCCTGGGTGGAACTGGGCAAGTCCCCATGCCCTGACCCCGCTCCCCGACCCCACTCCCCAGTAGGAACGTTGGGCTGGCGGAGCGGGGCAAGCCCCCATGCCCCGACTGGAATGCCAGGCGGGCGGGCGGACCAGGGCAAGCCAAACAACCTTATAACGGAACATTGCACGACTTTAAACGAGCATGTTCTCTAATAGATCAGCAACCTAATAATGAAACAATGTTAACCGGGACGAATTTAAGTGAGGAGTTACTGTAATTTGTATGGTTATATTTTTCCATCAGTGCAGCATAGTTAGTAATTTGAAATTGGAAAGTGGCCGATGAACAGGCCTTGCGTCCAAAGCAGTCTAACCGTTTCCACTCTTTGTCATAGGGAGTGGATCTGCAGTGGTGTTGTCTGCCCAGTTCACTGATGGCGTCAACCACTAAGGAGTTTGGTGTGGGGTGAGAGAATAAAAAGTCCATTTTCTTTGAGTGGATGTAATATTTTTTATCCCCTCTCTTTTAAGTGGGCGGGATAGTTGCTTGGGTCTGCCATATATTTTTAGCTGGTTCCATAAGTGCTTCATTTACAGGAAGTGCAATCTTTGATGATGTTTGCAGAATGTCTAGTAATTTATGTTGGGACTCTGGAACCTCCTCTCGGAGAATCTCTAGGGAATCGGCAATTCTTCTGAACAGCTCTTGAAAGCATTTGAAGTCATTGGCTGTTGTGGGTGATGGAGGCATCATGGCCTCGTCTAAGGGTATGTCTACACTACAGGATTAATCCGAATTTAGATAATTCGAATTTGGGAAACAGGTTGTATAAATTCGATTGTGCGCGGCCACACTAAGCACCTTAATTCGGTTTTAAACCACATTAATTCGGTGGTGTGCGGCCACACTACCCCATTAACTTAAACACAGTAATTCGGTGGTGTGCGTCCACACTAACCCTAATTCGAATTAACAAAATCGATTTAGGCTCTACTCCGTTCGTCGAGGTGGAGTACAGAAATCGATTTAAAGGGCCCTTTAATTCGAATTAACTGGCTCTGTAGTGTGGACGGGTGAAGGGTTAATTCGGATTAAGGCAGCTAAATCCGAATTAAAGTCCTAGTGTAGACCAGGCCTAAGGAAGAAGAGAAAATGTTGGTTGTTGGGGTAGTTTCTTGTTCCAGGGTTTCTTCCTGTTATTCAAAAATTTCACTGAGAGTGGTGGGGGAGATCTAGTCCTCTCTCTGTAGAGTTCGGGGGTCTAGGGTATTGTCTCCTGTATGTCCCCCAGGAGTCCCAGCAGGGCCACTATGTAGGGAATGGCATAGGTGGTGGCGTCCATGGGTGCCCATACCGTATCTAGGTGTCAGCCCAGTGGTGATATTTGGGCTGTACAGGTGGACCTAATACCGTACTCGTTTGAATGTGAGAGGAATGGAGTGATGAGTAAGCACCCTTTTCCTCATCACCTTCACCGGAAAATGGAGGGGCCAGAGGGGAGGTGAGTTGGCGTGGGTACCATGTGCACCGAAGTAACGTGTGCTGAGGAGTGGTGAGTCTGATGTTGACAAGATTAGTAAGTCCTTGTGGTGAAGAAATTGGTGTGCTACAGATGGTTTCGGTACCAAGGCGGTCAATAATCACTGTGCTGTTGTAGTCGTAGACATCTGTGCTGACGTCGGAGCACCCTGCGCTATGGGAGCTGAGGGTGGCACCGTAGCCTATGGAGAGCGTATCGGTGCCACATGTTTAGGCAGCCCCGTCGGTACTGCGGTGGAGGAGGTAGGCTTCTCTTTGCCTCTTGACTCTGAGCCTGCCTGCTTGTGGTCACTGGCTTTCTTGGTACGTGCGGTACCCGAGGACCCCGGTGCTTTGTATGTACTCAGCCATGGTGCGGTTGGTACCGAGAACCTAGAACAAGCCAGAGACTATTTCTTTTTCGGTGGCTCTTTAAGAGGAAAAGTTGGTGCCCGTTTTCTTGCCATATTTTTAGAGGAGTGAGCTTTCCTCTGTGACACGGGTGAAGTCTGTTTGTCAGAAGTGGTTGTTGGACACCCGTGTCCAGAGGGAATCTGATGACCGGGGTCGGATGCCAGGCGCAGTGACTTCTCCATTAGAATAAGTTTAAGTTTTAAATCTATTGTTTTCCTGGGGTGAGCTTTTAAGTTGTGGCAGTGAGAGCATTCTTGTGGAATTTCATTTACAACCTTATTTTCTCAGTAACCGAACACCTAAAGTCCTGGTCTAAACTTTCACAGCTGCTTCTTGCAATTCTAAATGATTATTTTTTATGCTCTGACAACCAATCGCAGTAGTACCAGGAATGTGACACATAGTACAGGAATTTATTGACCCTACTCCCATGACCAATGTCACGGTCACAAAAGTTAATATCCATATCACATAGCAGGAATGAGCATTTACTGACTCAACTGGTTACTGTGAAAGCAATATACCTTTATCTTCAGTGAGGCTGGATAGTACCGCAGGACATGGCACACTGCAAGCATGACATTGTTAGCTGTACATACAGACACAATTTCTTTGCAGTCCTCAGGTGTTACCTTATAAACCAGAGAAAACAACCCAGTCAGTTATTTCTATTCTGACTGCATTATGTACCACAGTTACTGCATGAATCTGCTGTCACAACACTAGCGATTTGAAAAATACGTTTTATTAAATATCTTTGTAGGCACTTATGTGCTAATTGTAATTTCATCTTCAACTGTATGAAAATGGCACTCACCAATAATACTCTAGTTATGTGTATGTTTGCATTATTATTAGAAACTACATTTAACTAGACCAAAGCACGCTCCTGCAGGGTGAAACTTATCCAAGATTTCAGCACAGCAGCAAATAGTTTTTATTGATGTAAAATGTGTGTCATTACTTTTTTAAATAAAGACGTTAAAGGAAGGGTGGTTTTATGGTTGAGGCACTAGCCTTGGGTCTCCAGGATACAGGCAGTCCTCGACTTTACAACGTTCAACTTATGACGAACGGCACTTACGACGTTTCTGAATTGACCCCCTGATTCGACTTACGACAGTTGGTTTCGACTTTACAATGCTTGGTACCACAATGGAGTGTATTGCGGTTCCAAGTTACGACGTTTCGACTTACGACGTAATTTTTCAGGTACCAATTGTGCCATAAGTCCAAGGACTGCCTGTATTGGGATCAACTCCTAGGCTCTGCCAGACTCTGTTACCATGAGTATGTTGCTTCTCTGTGCCTCAATTTCCATCTATAAAATGAAGATAATACTCCTCCTTTCTCCTACACTGTGTCCATCTTGTCTATAGTCTTTGGGGGAAAAGATTGTCTCTTACTACATTTATGTACAGCACTGAGAGCACACTAATACAAAGATAAACAATAATAAAAGATGTTATTTATACAGCACCCCAAAGATTTAATCTGTCTGTAAAGCAACTTTCACATAGTACAAACTTGGAAGTGCAAAAACATTTATGTGGAAAGACAGGTAGATTGCAGGAACTGGTGTTCCTCTGACTCTCAGAATTAGCTCCTGTGCCCACTGAAGTCAATGGCAAGGCTCCCACTGACATCAGAGGTGCAGGTTCAGGGCACCTTATTGCAGATAGCAGGACAGTATTAAACCAAAAATTTCATTTCTTGTTCTTCTGGATTCTGCAATGAAGTCAAAATCCTGTGCCTAATATGATGTTCTACTGCCAGAGAAATTATATGATATCATGAATTTAACATGACCACCTTACTGCAAGATCCCAAAGCGAGAGATGTGCTGTAAGGAAGCAAACCCCACATTATATTTACACACAGGCAGAATATTATTTATTACATTAACACCTACATGTGCTAGGGCTGTACAAACACACACCCACTTTAAGGGAGTTTCTACCCTGAGGAGTTTATATTCTAAGTTAAACGAAAATAGGAAGGATCAGGGAAAGGAAGACTATGTACAATTTTTTTTCCATTTTCTGTTTATTAAATATAAAAGAATATGGATCAGGGCTTTGATAATTAGCAAATGTAGCAGAAAAGATACTAAGGAAATTGATTGAAGATTTTACCCTGATATTTGAAAATTACCCCAACTGTTTAAACTTTAACATTATGATCTTGCTTAACTTACTGCCATGGGCTTTTCCAACAAAATGTGGTAGCCTTTGTTAGCAAAAGCTATCGCTGGAGCCTAGGAAAAGAAAGAAACCAAAGAGACAAGTTACAAGAAACTAAACGTTTCTCCCTATCATTGTTTACTCACAATTAGAAATAAACAACATTTTCCAGACAGTTTATTCACCAAAATATACAGTTTCAGGTCCACCAAAACTACTTGCGAATTTCACACAACTTTGCCAAATAGTTTTAGCCCACAACATTTTTTGGGCTAGATTTGCAAGGGGCGTTAGATGCCATTCACAAAACCAACAGAAGTGGAAATGCCTCCCCAAGGCCATAGACTCATGGTGACAGCACTTACCTAGGATGTCTGAACCCAGGTTCAAGTCCCCACTCAGAGGAGGGATTTGAACTAGGGACTCCCACTTCCAACGGAATAGTCCAGTGTTATGGCACTGAATATCCTGGGACAGCATCAACTCAGTCACTCCTACGGAAGCTGTTACACTTGGTATAAAATACTTAAATAGTCACTGGGGTGGAGACAGAGAACGACACGACAGCCTGCTGGTTAGGAGACTCTCCGGAGGGAGACACCTGCATCCCACTCTCTCCTCCAATAAAGTATTAAGCTATGAGCGACTAACGTTCAAATCCCTGCTGTAAACCAGGCAGAGTGGAGACATGAGCCCAGGTGTCCCCCACCCCAGGGAAGTGCTCTAACCAAAAGGCTGTAGGATATACAGGGGAGGCTTGGTTGCCTGAATGGGGTTTTTGTATTTCCTTTGCTCTTCATAAAAAGCTGGATAAAATCAAAACAAAGTGTTGAATTCAACCCAAATATTTTTCCTTCAGATATTTGTTTCTCTAAGAAAAGTGAAAAAAAATTCATTTTGGGTTGATCCAAAACAATTTTTATTTTTCAGTAGTGACTGAATTAATGTCATGCCTTTTGCATGCAGCCACTTAAGGTTTGTCTTCTGATTTACATTCTTCATTTGCCTTCCTCTTCCTGCTTCATATAACAACTTCCTGAAGACCCCCTGGGTCTGTAGAACATTCGGACTATCAAGCAGTCTTCCCTTTGTTTGTTTAATTGGATACTGCAGTGTATTGTACTGTTTTACTGCCTTTTCGGCTTGGTATTAGTGGGCTTTGGACAAGGTCCTTCAGCTGTAAGCTCTTTGGCACTCTTTATATAACCCGTTCTATAAATACATAATCTCAAAAAGTGATTTTCTAGATTTTTTATAAAAAGCAACAGAGGGGCCTGTGGCACCTTTAAGACTAACAGAAGTATTGGGAGCAAAAGCTTTCGTGGGTAAGAACCTCACTTCTTCAGATGCAAGTAATGGAAATCTCCAGAGGCAGGTATAAATCAGTGTGGAGATAACGAGGTTAGTTCAATCAGGGAGGGTGAGGTGCTCTGCTAGCAGTTGAGGTGTGAACACCAAGGGAGGAGAAACTGCTTCTGTAGTTGGATAGCCATTCACAGTCTTTGTTTAATCCTGAATACACTAAGAAACTGCACCATCTGCTGAGGACACTCCCTACAC
>NW_020664742.1:1520608-1653103 GCF_002925995.2 Terrapene triunguis | reverse complement strand
TTTTACAGATTCAGACTAACACGGCTACCCCTCTGATACTAGATTTTTTATGTTAAAAAGGGATATTCATATCTTCTCTAAGGGGTTATAAATGCTAAGTATGATTATTATTACTAATAGAATATTCCATGTTTTAGTTCACTGACAATATTGCCGAAGTCCTTATGACGTTATAACTTGAATAATACTAGAGTTGATTTTCTAAGGGCAATTTACAGATTGATTTTTTTAGGGGAGGGGGTATTCCTTCTTTGAGCAAGTTAGTGGGGACAGGGGTGAGAAGCAGTAGATGTGCTATATATTGATTTTAGTAAGGCTTTGGTCATAGTCCCACATGACATTCTCATAAGAAAACTAGGGGAATGCAGTCTACATGGAATTACTATAAGGTGGTTGCACAACTGGTTGAGAGACGATACTTAAAGAGTAGTTATCAATGGTTTGCTGTCAAATTGGGATGGCGTGTCTACTGGGATCCCACAGGGTCAGTCCTGGGTCCAGCGCTATTCAATAATTTTCATTAATGATTTGGATAATGGAGTTGCGAACAATGTTCCCTCTAGTTTTTTTCATCCATGTGTGGAATAAATTTTGTTATGTGCACCGAGATGAAGTGCGACACCAGTAGAAACAAAAAACCTAGATATACTATGTATATTTTTAAAAGTTACCATAGGGATAATTACTCCAGCCAGGATAGGTTAGATATTTTAGAACTCAAAGAATTAAATTAAAGTGTAAGAGAGAAATAAAAATTATGAAATGCACAGACCAGTCAAAAAACTAAAACAACAGCCCTTTGAAAAAATAAAATTACAGAGAATATATGTGCATTGCAGGAAGTACCAAGAAGTAACAACAACAATAATACAAGTATGTGTTGGGAGGTGAGTGTGAAAGAGAGAGAGAGAGAGAGTGTGTATGAGAGAGAGAGAGACACACACACACACACAGAGACAGTGTGTTTGCTGGCTGCTGGGGAAGTTTCTGAGAGACACCGTGCACTGTCTCTTTAAGGCACTCTCACTGAAAGCTCTCCTGCTCCTGAGCCCTGTCCCCCCTTCCCCTGCGCTGTGGAGATGGGGTACATAGGAAGGAGGGAGAGGGACAGCGTGTGTGTATGTGTGTGTGACAGAGAGAGATTGTGTGTGCTGGCTGCTGGGGAAGTCTCTGAGAGACCATGCGCTGTTTCTTTAAGGCACTTACTCACAACCCTGGGTTACTCACTGCCCAGAAAGTTTGTTCAGACCTCAGAAGCTCTCCTGCTCTGAGTCCTGAGCCCTGTCCCCCACCCCTGCTCTGCAGAGATGGGGTACAGGGGCGGGGGACACGCTCACGTTAGCGCCCCCTCCCATCCCCTGCTCTGCACAGCCAGCAGGAGGGTCCTGGGAGCAGCTGGCCAGGGACACCAAGGCAGAGGGCAGGAGCAACGTGGCTGCAAAGCAGCGGGGGCAGGGGCACCTGAACACAAACTGCCAGATGTGCTAATCAAGAGCGCGGCACTTGAATCACTCCTGGGCAGCTGCTCGACCACACAGCTTAGAGGGAACACAGGTTGCGAGTATACTTATAAAATTTGTGGAGGACAAGATTAGGATTCAGAACCACCCTGACAAACTGGAGAATTGGTCTGAAATCAACAAGATGAACTTCAATAAAGACAGTTGCAAAGTACTACACATGGGAAAGAAAAATCAAATGCACAAATATAAATGGGGACTAACTGGTTAGGCAGTAGAACTGCAGAAGAGGATCTGGGGATTATAGTGGGTCACAAATTGTACATGGGTTAACAATGCAGTGCAGTTGCAAAAAAAGGCTAATAGTCTGGGGCATACGGACAGGAGTTCTCGGAGCCCAGTTTAGAAGGCAGGCTTCAGGCTTGCTCCTTCATCAAGAGCTTGAACATTATTTCCTTGTTTTTACGAGATCTGCTCTTGAACGAGGCGCAGACCATACACTTAGCCTGTATATAGGTGTCTCCCAAACAGACACGAGAGTGTCCATCACTTACTGGGGCAGCCTGTCAGCAGAAAAGACAACGCTTAAAGCCTGGGGATCCCCTAGTTAACTAAAATCCCAAACCAGCCCTTCAAATGGGGAACCGGCAAAGGGGAAACAACAAACTCCAAACTAAACTAACTGCACTAAGTAGAAGTAAAGCTCCATCTCAGGCCAAAGGTGGTTAAGAAGGAACTGAGGGCAGATTTCCCGCACAGCCCTATGTTTCCCCAGTATGGGTCATGAGGATGTGTGGGGTGTACGTGTGGGTAAAATGGGCACTGCTACCAAAATTCTCCAATCAAAGGCATGGGGGCGGACACTCACAAGAAGACCAACTGTCCTACCTTCAGTGGACATGGAGAACAAGGAACAGGCTTAAACTGCAGTAAGGGAGATTTAGGTTAGGTATTAGGAAAAACTTTCTAGCTCTAAGGGTAGTTAAGCACTGGAATAGTCTTTCAAGGGAGGTTGTAGAACAGGGGTGGGCAAACTTTTTGGCCATGAATGCTCACAAAAGTGGGGTTGGGGTGAGGGCTCCGGCTGGGGGTGCAGGCTCTGGAGTGGGGCTGGGGATGAGGGTTTTGGGGTGTAGGAGGGTGCTCCAGGCTGGGATCGAGGGGTTCAGAGGGTGGGAGGGGGATCAGGGCTGAGGCAGGGGGTTGGGGCATAGGGGGGTGAGGGCTCCGGCTGGGGATGCAGGCTCTGGGGTTTGGAGGGTGCTCCGAGTTGGGACCGAGGGGTTTGGAGGGGGATCAGTGCTGGGGCAGGAGGTTGGGGCGCGGGGGGGGGGGGGGCTCGGGGGTGCAGGCTCGGGGCGGCGCTTACCTCAAGCGGCTCCCGGAAGCAGCGGCATGTCCCCCCTCCGGCTCCTACCCAGATGAGCGGCCAGGCAGCTCTGTTGCGCACTGCCCCATCTGCAGGCGACGCCCCTGCAGCTCCCATTGGCCGTGGTTCCTGGCCAATGGGAACTGCGGGGGTGGCCCTTGGGGTGGGGGCAGTATGCGAAGTGGAGCCCCCTGGCTGCCCCTACGCATAGGAGCCAGAGGGAGGACATACTGCTGCTTCTGGGAGCCATGCGGAGCGGCCCCGACCCTGCTCCCTGGCTGGAGCGCCGAAGGGGGTAAGCCCCAGACCTTGCTCCCCAGCAGGAGCTCGAGGGCTGGATTAAAACGGCTGACAGGCCAGATGTGGCCTGTGGGCCATAGTTTGTCCACCCCTTTTGTAGAATCCCCATCATTGGAGATTTTTTAAGAACAGGCTGGACAAACAGCTGTGAGGGACAGTCTATGTTTACTTGATCCTGATGCACCGCCGTGGGCTGGCTTTGATTACTTCTCAAGGTCCCTTGCAGCCCTACACTTCTACAATTCTATGTTTAAAATTTAAAAACCCTCATCTTAATTCCCGTCCTTTTGATTCTGCTTTGTTTCTACACTTACCAACATGAAAACCTGATTGTGCCAGTGATAGCTTCTCCTCAATGTGATGACTTTGGGGACTCTGTACAACTTATACGTTCTGGTTGATATTATGAAACTGCTGTATCATGTAAGGCCTCTATGTCTCTGGCCATGTCTACACTACAGAATCTACAGCAGCATGGGAATGCCAGCACAGCCTCCTAGTATAGACACACTCTACAATGACATATTTTTCTTTTGGCATATGATCACCACCTCCGTGAACGACATTCGCTACATCAACAGAAGCACTCTTCTGTTGACGTAGGTGCATCTATATTGTCAGCAGAGCTACGTTGGTGAGGGGTGTATTTTTGTTCACACCCCCTGACACAGATATGCCAACATAACTTCTAAGTGAGAACAAAATCTGTGTATCCACCATAGCCAACAACTATGTTCCTCCTCTGTGAGGTACAATGACGGAACTCAGTGACCATCTATTCGGGATGAAGCACCTCGGGACAATGGGCTTGCTCAAGCTGCTATTCCCTGAAGTGATGGAGGGAGTGGAAATGATAGAAGAGAGAGAAGTGACCAAGCAAGAGGTTGCAAAGGCATTAACTGGAGGAAGGCTCCAGGAAACGCACAGGAAATTTTGGGCAAGAAAGGGGAAGGAGACAAACCAGTCAAGGGGAGGAGGTAAACTGGGAGAGACACTCCAGCTTTCAGAACCCAAGCCACGCAACTGCCCCAGACACCATGACCCCAGCCCAGAGAACATTCCAGTGTGGTGAGGAAACTGAAAAGGGAAATGCAGGTAGGGTTTATTATTTTAATATAGATTAGTGGCATGAGAAATACACGAAGAAAGAGCAAAAGCATTGGAGAACCCTGTGCAAAGTGTTTATGAGTTTATAAATGACACCCACCACCTGGTCCCCTTCGGGTAGGGATCTGAGAAGTGGTGTGTTGTGTGTTCAAGCTCTGGGAGGAGGAATCTGAGGGCTCCGTCAGCACTGGTTCTAGGGGCTGGGCCAGGGAATGAGTGGCCTCGGCTCTTGGCTGTGAATGCCAGATAGAAGACTGGCAGCTTGAGAATGAGACCAGAGGCCCTAAGACAGCAGCACTAGTAGAACTCTGTTAAGACTCTGGGGGTTTAAAACACCTAAGGATTCAGCAGCTGGATTCCCTCACAGCAATCTGGTGAGCGGGGGGGCTCAACTGGACAAGGTTGTCATCATTTAATGGGTTAGGTGTTAAATTCTGGATTTTAATTTTTCTAGCTAAGACGCTATTGGTAGAGAATGACTTAAGTCCTGGCATTGAATATTCATGCACGTTCATATTTTCCAAGTGCATATCAAACCTGTTGTGAGAAAGAATGGATCAAAATAGTGAACAAACTAAGATTGGAAAGACAGAGCTAGGTGAATGATGTACATTTTATAATCCGGGGCTCTCCTTTGTTATTCCAGTTATGATTTTTGTGTAATGCTCAAGTCGATAGTACCTTATGCAGTCTATCTGGTGTTGCTATTATAACAGCATCCGCAAACCTCTCTCTCTCTGTGGCTACTTTCCAGTCTGAAGGAAAAGAGATTTAAAATAGTGAGTCAACTAATGTCAGTAGTTGAGACAGCCTTTATGTTACAAAAAGTGAGCAAGTATAAAAAAAGGAAAAATATTATTTCACATTAAAAAGAATAGAACAAACTATTTGTTACTACAGTGCAAGTTTTATATACACCTCTTGAATTAATTCTAGGCTAAATTCCAAGTAGTCTGTTATACTAAAATTGATTCTATAATTAAGGCTGAGATAGTATTTTAGTGCCCCCTCTCTGCATTCACCGAAGTCAATTAAAATAGACTGAGCCTAAGATCCTATTTCAGAGACTTAACTTTCTGAAACAATTAACATGACATATGAAGGGACAAAAGGTTACAGCCCAAAGGAAATTTTTAGAAGGTCTGAACAAATCCTACTGAGCTCTTTTTTAAAATGTTTCACCACATTTCTAAAATGTTTCATTGTTACTTTCTAAAAGTCCCAAAATAAAGGACAATTATATTAATGTGGTAAAACAATTATTTTCTCAATCAAAACAAATATTAATATATTTAAATATACACAAAGCCTCTACATGCATGCTTACTTAATTGCACAGGATCATTTCATACAGGATTACTCTGAACTTGCTCTTGAAAGCAAGTGTATTAGACTGAAAAGCCAGTGATAGAATTAGTAACTGTAGGTAGTAGAAATATTCTTTTGCCTATTGCTTTTGGAGGCAGATATCCCATTTACGGTATTTTTGTAACACAAATCCACCTCACTCCAGTATTTGTTTTAGAGGGTTGTGATGGTCTACAGTGACTCTTTTCATCTTTTGCACAAACTACTCCTTGCAGTTGATATATGTAATACTTGCCTCAGAATGAAATCTGTCCAACAGTATTCCTGTTATTAGATTATCACAGGAAGTTCAAAAAATAATGCCTATGCCATCTCAATTCATAGATGGCAACTCTTAATAGGGATGCAGAAAATAAAATATGCATATTAGCCAGTTTCTCCCTTATTTTGCCAACTGTACCTTTAATACCTTTATATTTTTGTATGCATTGGCCCACTGGGCACCCCCAAAAATAGTAACTTTTGATAAGCAATTCAAAGTGTTCACTGTAGGCCTGTACTTAAATAAAATGGATTTTTAAGAAGTGTTCAGATGCTTCTTTTCTACTCAACTTAAAACAACTCCACTTTAGAACTTAAAATTTGGCTTGTATGCAGGTCTACTGAGAAATACTATATGTGTAAATACTATATATGTAATTTGCTATATTTGAAGAAATTGCTAAATAGAATCAGATGCAGTGAACGTCACATAATGTGGATTCACAATCACTTTATCAATAGAGACACAGACTGCGTGCACTCTTCCAGATGCACACTGAAATAGGCACAGTTGTGTTATTTCAGAGATCAGACAATCAAATAAATTTTTCCCCCTTATACTCCTAACTTCTGTCAGACATACTGAAATGCAGAAAGCCACAATAATCATTACTATGAAGTTCCCACCACTGCAGGTTTGCTTAAATCAAAGCCCATCATAGAATCATAGAATATCAGGGTTGGAAGGGACCTCAGGAGGTATCTAGTCCAACCCCCTGCTCAAAGCAGGACCAATTCCCAACTAAATCATCCCAGGCAGGGCTTTGTCAAGCCGGGCCTTAAAAACCTCCAAGGAAGGAGATTCCACCACCTCCCTAGGTAACGCATTCCAGTGCTTCACCACCCTCCTAGTGAAATAGTGTTTCCTAATATCCAACCTAGACCTCCCCCACTGCAACTTGAGACCATTGCTCCTTGTTCTGTCATCTGCCACCACTGAGAACAGCCGAGTTCCATCCTCTTTGGAACACCCCTTCAGGTAGTTGAAGGCTGCTATCAAATCCCCCCTCATTCTTCTCTTCTGGAGACTAAACAATCCCAGTTCCCTCAGCCTCTCCTCATAAGTCATGTGCTCCAGACCCCTAATCATTTTTGTTGCCCTCCGCTGGACTCTTTCCAATATTTCCACATCCTTCTTGTAGTGTGGGGCCCAAAACTGGACACAGTACTCCAGATGAGGCCTCACCAGTGTCGAATAAAGGGGAATGATCACGTTCCTCGATCTGCTGGCAATGCCCCTACTTATACAGCCCAAAATGCCGTTAGCCTTCTTGGCAACAAGAGCACACTGTTGACTCATATCCAGCTTCTCGTCCACTGTGACCCCTAGGTCCTTTTCTGCAGAACTGCTGCCTAGCCATTCGGTCCCTAGTCTGTAGCGGTGCATGGGATTCTTCCGTCCTAAGTGCAGGACTCTGCATTTGTTCTTGTTGAACCTCATCAGGTTTTTTTTGGCCCAATCCTCTAATTTGTCTAGGTCCCTCTGTATCTGATCCCTACCCTCCAGTGTATCTACCATGCCTCCCAGTTTAGTGTCATCTGCAAACTTGCTGAGAGTGCAGTCCACACCATCCTCCAGATCATTAATAAAGATATTAAACAAAACTGGCCCCAGGACCGATCCTTGGGGCACTCCGCTTGAAACCGGCTGCCAACTAGACATGGAGCCATTGATCACTACCCGTTGAGCCCGACGATCTAGCCAGCTTTCTATCCACCTTACAGTTCATTCATCCAGCCCATACTTCTTTAACTTGGCGGCAAGAATACTGTTGGAAACCGTATCAAAAGCTTTGCTAAAGTCAAGGAATAACACATCCACTGCTTTCCCATCATCCACAGAGCCAGTTATCTCCACATAGAAAGCAATTAGGTTAGTCAGGCATGACTTGCCCTTGGTGAATCCATGCTGACTGTTCCTGATCACTTTCCTCTCCTCTAAGTGTTTCATAATTGATTCCTTGAGGACCTGCTCCATGATTTTCCATGATCACTTTATCAAGATCTAACGATTCCCTCACTAAGCAGATCCCATCCTAACTCACACACTTTCCTTCAAAACAATAGTTCACTATTTTTATTCAGTACAGTGGAACTCCAATTATCCAATCTTATCCAGATCAGATAACCAAAAATCCAGGTAAACCAGATAATGGCCACCAGGGGCTGACAGCCCGAGCCCCAGCCAGCCGGGGGCTCACAGTGGTTCAGTTAATAAGGAGAGCCAGAAAATGGAGTACTCCTTCAGGAATTCTGTGCCACTGCACATACGCAGAATTAATGTCCCCCACAGATTTCTTTGCTTCCCCACAGAAAAATTACTTCTGACAGGGAAGCAAAGGGAACCCACAAGAGCAGTCATGCGCCCCTCCCTGGCAGCATAGGCACATTGTTCAGACACCTGGAGCAGCTTGCGGAGACGGAAATCACCACTGGGGGGGGGGTGTGCTGGGCTTGGCAGGCACGCATGCAGGAGGAGACATCAATCAATGCCGGGGGGAGGGGGAGGAGCTTGGCCTGTCAATGAACGAGACTCTGTCCCTCTCGCTTGCTATTGTGGCACACCTGGCATAGGAGGCAGGGCTTTGGTGTGTTTCTGAGGAGGTAGGCATGAGGCAGGCACTGTCAGGCAGAGCAGAATATAGCAGCCTGCCTGCTTTGTGAATTGTTCCCATTGTTCTAAGTGAATTCCCCCAGGAGTATAAAACAGGTGTAAAAGATTTAAAGGTCCTTTACATTGCCAGAGTGGTGTAAAGGAGCTGTATTGTAAACGACAGTATGGCCTTATAAATGCTTATGGTGCTTTAGTCAATAGAACTGGTCTAAATTTTTGGACTGAAAAATGTTCTTATCAAAAATGTGCTCCATGAACTGTTTACTACTGACCTTTTTGGCGATGGTGAGTAGCCAATATAAATTTTGATTCTCCAACCCTCACTTGCGCTTCAGTTGCCTATGATGTAATTCTGAGCATATGGCTGCATATATTTATTGACTAATAACTAGAAATAAAGGGTCAAAACTAGCTAGATTACTATTAGACAAAGGCAATTTGGAGATTTCCTCCAGTGCTCCCCACTCCTATTCTCCATCCATCATATAGTCATTTAAATAAATTACCAAAATAATTGAAACTGGCATGATTATATTGTGTTATTTTGACAAATAAAATATGCAGAATTTTAAAATGTGTGCAGAATTTTTAATTTTTTGGTGCAGAATTCTCCAAGGAGTAAATGGAGACTCAGTGAAGCAGGGTTCTACTGTATTTAAAAGTGTTTAGATTTCAACGGTAGATATCACATTATAGGTCTTATTGTTCTCACAGCAAAAACATTTCGCTATTACTGTAGAATTAAATGTCGCAAAAGGAAGACATGAGCAGATTGTTCTAACATGTACAGTCACCAAGGGAACATCATCCTTCTAAAGATGAGAAGTTATAGTTTTTTTAAACTATGTCAAGACTGCTCAAAGCCCTGAATGGGCATTTTTTGATCATTTTTTTAAATACAAAATAATACTATATTCCATAAATACAATCCCCAGATGTATGTCCTAAAAGGCACTGCATATGAACTAATATTAGTGTTTGGATTTAGAGAAATATATTTCATTAATTTAGTCTTTCATAATACGGCCTATAGAACAAGACAGTGAGGCAAATATTACCATTAAATACATTTTTCTTGTCAATGCTGTGAATCTTCTGAAGGTCATTTCTAGCAAAAGCACGAGGATCTGCAACTCCAACTACCTAAAAAAAGAAGAACATTGTTATGTTCTGCAAATAGCTGTGGGAGTGTCAATACCAGAAAGATGTCAACAAAAGAATTCAGAGAACAGCAACAAAGTGATTAGGCAGATGAAGACATTGACTAAAGTGAAAATATTCCAGGAACTAAGTACAACCTGGCTTGATAGCTATATGGGAAGAGGATAACCATTTACAAGTATACATAGGGTTTACACGTTAAGGAGGAAGAGGAATTATTTAGGACAGCATAATTAAGATTACATACAAAAAGCCAAGTTCAGTAGTTATAAAGTTAAATACCCAAAAGTTAATAAATGCCAGATTTACAGTCACCCATGAAACCTTAATTTGGCTCCCCTATGCATCTATCTTGTGCAGTGGTTACTCCTGGGGGAATTCTGTGCCAAAAATTTAAAAATTCTGCACACAATATTTGAAAATTCTGCAAAATTCTGCATATTTTGTCAAAATAACACAATATAATCATGCCAGTTTCAATTATTTTGGTAATTTATTTCAAAATATCTGTCAGCAAGTATGTCTGTAACAATGCAGACCCCCCCAAAAAAAGATTCTGGTAATTTTTTTTTTGACAAATAGATTCCTTACTAGGCATATTAATACAGAATGTTGTGTAATTCATTTAAATTATAATACAGAACTGTATTTCCTGCACCTGTCAGAAGCAGTGCAAAGGCTTGGCGGAGTCAGGGGTAATGGAGGAACAGAGGGAGAGGGAAGGCGCCTAGGAGTGAACCTGAAGGGTGTTGGGTGTGATGGATTTTTTGAGGGGTGGGATTGTTGGGGAGTTGGGAAGCCTCCCCCATGCAGATCCTGCCTGACCTCAAGCCTCTCCCATTCAGTCAGGCACATCTGCCCCTGTCCCTGCACCCCCCCATCCCCATGGGTCTCTGAAGCCCTCCCCACCCCATCCCCAGGCTCAATGCTGTCAGCCCACTAGCTCCTGAGCCCATTCCCCAGTCTGGCCCTCCCCACTAGCTATTCTGAACCCCAGCCTGTGACCCCTCAGCAGTCCTGTGTTCCCCACTCTGCCCTAACCTGATTCCGCAGGCAGGGTGCTGTGATCAACTTCGACTCCTGAGGGAATTCTGCACCACTGGGCATAGAATTTTGTATTTTCCTGCATAAAATACATTTTGCCTAATAAGTGCTGCAGTTCTGCGTTTTGCCCACCAGAAGCTGCTCTGGCACCAGAACAGCCGGCATGAACGCAGCCAGCTGTTCTGGCACCACAGCGGCTTAAGGCAGAACTGCAGCACTTCTTAGGCAACATGTATTTTATGCAGGAAAATACAAAATTATGTGAGACAGAGGAATTCTGCACGTCCGCTGATGCTCAGAATTCCCTCAGGAGTAAGTGATAATAGTGTGCTATCATTGTAATTAAAGATCATAATGCATAAACACAAGGGGGACAAATTAAGGTTGCAGAGGCCGCCATAGATCTGGGATTTTTTTAACATCTGAGCGCATAACTTGGCAACCTAAAGTGTTCCCCCCTCCCCTGTATGTAAATTCATAGAGTATTTTTAAAAGGTAAAAACAAATTCTATTATGTACAATTACATGATCATCAGTAGGATTTGAACCCTGAACCTTAGCTAGTCCTGTAGTGCAAGCTTTGCCGAGGTTAGCTGGCAGCAAGAGAAGGGCTATCTCAAGGGCTATGTGTTCATATCACCTTTGTATTTTGGATTATAGATATGTATGTCTGTATTACAAAACTTGTGCTATGCTTCTGGGTGATACCCCTAGGCAGTTTGGCAACAGAACTGCCTAGCCTGCTTGATGGCCCATTAAGGGCCATCAGTTATACAACTGCCCCATTGAGAGAAGGCAGATACCCTTATGACTCAGCAAGGCATGCAGGGGACATGCCCGTGGACAGAACTCTAAGGCTTTCAAGCCATGTGCTAGGCAGCTTGTGTTTAAAACAAAGGAAGCACAGGCCACATGGCAAAAGACTATAAAAGGCAGCTACATCTTCTCCACTTTGTCTTCATTCCTGCTTCTTACCTCCAGAGGAACTTTGCTACAAACTTAAGCTCTGAAAAAAGGACTGAATGACCCATCCAAACTAGGGATGTATTCCAGATGGACTTCCAAGCCAGCAAAGTCACCAATACTGTGAAGAACCTGATATATGGACTTTGAAGTCTTTGAATGTATGTGACGGTTTTACCATTTAACAACTCTCTTCTTGTTCTTTCTTTATAATAAATGTTTAGTTTTAGACACTAAAGGAGTGGCTGGCAGCATGGTATTTTGAGTAAGATCCAAACCTATACTCACCTGGTAACATGGCTGACCCTTTGGGGTCAGAACGTTTTGTATAGGTGAGCAGAGTTTAAAATAACTTCTCACTGTACTGCACCTAGGTCAGGGCCAGCTCCAGGCACCAGCTTGCCAAGCAGGTGCTTGGGGCGGCCACTCCGGAGAGGGGTGGCACGTCCAGCTATTCGGCAGCAATTCGGCGGACGGTCCCTCACTCCTGCTTGGGGTGGCAAAAACCCTGGAGCCGGCCCTGACCTAGGTGCTGATTGGGAGCCAGAGAACTGGAATGCAATAAAGGGGGCTGTGTGATTTCTTTTTTGCTTCTTGATAACCGGTGTGGGGGATCAGCAGCACAGTTTGTGACTGGTTGAGGAGTTTAACTTTAGTGTTACCCACCAGTCTGGGGAGTATCTGCTCTCCTTTTTGCAGCCTGCCCTTACCTTAGCATTTCCAGTGAGGGCTACCCCAGGCCACAGAGAGGTCCCTGTGGAACAGTTTGTGTGCTCTGGGATGTCCTCCATAGAGATCTCGAGGAAACTTTCCCAGAGGTAGTCTGCAATCCTCTGCTGAAGGTTGCTGGGGAGAGCAGCCTTATTTCTTCTGCAGCGCTAGGACATTTTCCCAAGCCATTCAGCAATTACTTCAGCAGAGATCATTGCAGCACACAGACTAGCAGCATATGGACCTGGTCTGCAGCCACATGGTACAGGAGCTGTTCCATTTCAGCTTCCGTGCCCTTAGGAGTGAGATCAGCTAAAGTCACCAGTGCCTGTGGCAAACTGTGCCAGTATTCAGTGTAACTGCCCTATCCACATATACTCATGCCCATGAGTTCCCTCATTAGTGTGCCTCCTTGCCCCCTACCCTCCAGGCCACACGCACCATGGCTGGAACTGCCGCTGTGCTTTAGGAATCCTAAGCAGAAGAGGATGTAGTGCTTGTAAATCGTGTGGCTCAAGGGGAGTGAATACACTCACAACAGTACTTCTGTAGATTGGAGCTAGGGCTGTCAATTAATCAGTTAACTCATACGATTAAATCACATTAATTGTGATTAATCACACATAATAGAATACCAATTGAAATTTATTAAACATTTTTGGATGTTTTTCTACATTTTCAATGTTAATTTCAATTACAAAACAGAATACAAAGTGCGCAGTGCTCACTATATATTTTTTATTACCAATATATGCACTGTAAAAATACTATTTCTTTTATCATTTTTCAATTCACCTCATAAAAGTACTGAAGTGCAATCTCTTTACTGTGAAAGTGTAACTTAAAAATGCAGATTTTTTTTGGTTACATAACTGCACTCAAAAACAAAACAGTGTAAAACTTTAGAGCCTACAAGTCCACTCAGTCCTACTTATTCTGCCAATCGCTCAGACAAACAAGTTTGTTTACATTGACGGGAGATGCTGCCTGCTTCTTTACAATGTCACCTGAAAGTGAGAACAGGTGTTCATATGGCACTTTTGTAGCCAGCGTTGCAAGGTAATTACGTGCCAGATGTGCTAAACATTCATATGTCCCTTCATGCTTCAACCACCATTCCAGAGGACATACTTCCATGCTGATGATGGGTTCTGCTTGATAACGATCCAAAGCAGCGCAGACTGACACATTTTCATTTTCATCATCTGAGTCAGATGCCACCAGCAGGTTGATTTTCTTTTTTGGCGGTTTGGGTTCTGAAGTTTTTGCATCAGAGTGTTGCTCTTTTAAGACTTCTAAAAGCATGCGCCACACATCATCCCTCTCAGATTTTGGAAGGCACTTCAGATTCTTAAACCTTGGGTTGAGTGCTGTAGCTAGTTTTAGAAATCTCACATCAGTACCTTTCCTGCGTTTTGTCAAATCTGCTGTGAAAGTGTTCTTAAAACAAGTATGTGCTGGGTCATCATCCGAGATAGCTATAACATGAAATATATGCAGAATGTGGGTAGAACAGGAGATATACAATTCTCCCCCCAAGGAGTACAGTCACAAATTTAATTGACGCATTTTTGTTTTTAAACTAGCATCGTCAGCATGGAAGCAGTCCTCTGGACTGGTGGCCAAAGCATAGAAGGGACATACGAATGTTTAGCACATCTGGCATGTAAATACCTTGGAACGCTGGCTACAAAAGTGCCATGCGAACGCCTATTCTCACTTTCAGGTGACATTGTAAAGAAGCAGGCAGCAGTATTGCCCATCAATGTAAACAAACTTGTTTGTCTGAGCGATTGGCAGAATAAGTAGGACTGAATGGACTAGTAGGCTCTAAAGTTGTTTTGTTTTTGAATAGAGGTGGGTGTTTTTGTTTTTTACATTTCTACATTTGTAAGTTCAACTTTCATGATAAAGGCATTGCACTACAGTACTTGTATGAGGTGAATTGAAAAATACCATTTTTTTTAGTGCAAATACCTGTAATAAAATATAAAGTGGGCACTGTACACATTGTATTCTGTGTTGTAATTGATATTAATATTTGAAAATGTAGTAAACATCCAAAAATATTTCAAATAAATAGCATTGTATTGTTTAATGTGATTAATTGCAGTTAATTTTTTTAATCACTTGTCAGCCCTAATTGTAGCTTTTACAGCTGGAAACATAGCCTTAAGTGGCTCTCCATGCACACCCACAGAAAGGCTCAGCCAGGCAAGGAGAAGGAAGAAGACATGGGATGACATGTTCTAAGAGATCCTGCAAACCTCTGATGCTATGGATACCAAGCAGAGGGCTTGGATGATCATGCTCACAGACAGAATAGACAGAGGTAGTGCATACAAGAGAAAAGTGCAGGAAATGGAGAGTGACATGCAGCAGGAGATTAAAGTGTTTCTCAAGCAGCAAATAGACATTCTGGAGACTCTTACTGACCTTCAAGCATAACAGATCGATGCTCGCCTCCCTTTGTGGCCAGAGAACTGCATTCTGGTACCTCCCTACATTCCACACAGCGTGCAGGGCTCTTGCAATACCCCTACCACTCCACCCCAGGGAAAGAGTATAAACAAACAATCACAGCTGCATGTACACTGATCTGTGAGACAGGGTCGGTGAATGTGTTTGTTCTTTCCCCTTTAAAGATTCTTTTCCCTGTATTTATAAAGTTTCATTCAGTTATAAATACAGTAGAACCTCAGAGTTACAAACTGACCAGTCAACAACGCACCGCATCTGGAACGGGAAGTACACAATCACGCAGCACCAGAGACCAAAAAAAGAAAAAGCAAGTACCATACTTTGTTTAACTATTAAAAAAATAAAAGGAAAGCAGCATTTTTCTTTTGCATAGTAAAGTTTCAAAGCTGTATTAAGTCAATGTTCAGTTGTAAACTTTTGAAAGAACATACATAACATTTTGTTCAGAGTTACAAACATTTTGAGAGTTATTCACAACCTCCATTCCCAAGGTGTTCATAACTGAGGTTCTACTGTATATCTGTTTGCAGGTGTTTGGAATAAAAGTCTATTTATGGAAACGTAATTCACTTTTATTAGTTCACAACACAGTGGGTTGGGCTGACATTCACAGATAATAGCAATAGGTGCATTTGCAATGTTATACTACTACTACAAAAAGCAGTCATTACAAGGTTCATACTGAGGTGCAAAAAAACAACAAACACACAAACAATGACAGGCACACAACAAACAACACACATTACTGTGGCTCATTATTAAAATGGTCTTTCAAAGCCTCCCTAGGCTGTATAGCTCCCTGCTGAGCTCTTCTTAGGGCCTCTACCCTGGCGGCAACTTCTCCCCCTTTGCTTTACAGATATTAGGAAGCACACAGCAGGCAGCTGTAGCCATAGCGATATTTTTTTCAGTGATGCCAGCAGCCTTTCAAGCGGCCAAAGGCACATTCAGTCACTCTGCACCGGCAGGGCCTGTTGCTGAAGTGCTCCTTGATGCTGTCAAGGTGGCCGCTGTAAGGCTTCATGAGCCATGGGAGCATGAGGTAGGCTGGATCTCTCAGGATCACTATTGATATTTCCCCATCCCCAATAATCCTCTGGTCTGGAAAGAAAGTCTCTGCTTGCAGCTTTCTGAACAAGCCTGTGTTCTTAAAGATGCGTGCATCATGCACCTCCTCTGACATTCCTGCATTGATGTTGGTAAAATGTCCCTGGTGATCCACCAGCGCTTGCAATACCATACAAAAGTAGCTCTTTCTGTTGATGTACTCTGTGGCACAGTTGTCTGGCCCCAAGATAGATGGTACGCACATCCCTATCACCCCACCGCAGTTGGGAAACCCCATTGCTACAAAACCATCCACTACATGCTGCTGATTGTCTCACTCCATGCTCTCTGCTCACAATCCGAAGCACCAGACAACTGCAGCACCTCCTTGAACATGTCTGCTTTACTCCTCCTTATCTGAGAGAGGTGATCAGCTGGTGTGTGGGAGACCGTCAAGGGCACATCTGCAGCTGCTAAAGAAACAATAGAGGTGTTATTGTCTGTGCACTTATACCCTTGATCCAAAACAAGCAACAAGCGCATCTTTCTCACTTTCCCTTGGTGCACTCACAGCACGGTGGTAGCCCCAGCCATGGTGAGTATGACCCAGGGGAAAGGAGTGAGTTGGGACAAAGGTGTGTGTGTGGGGGGGGGATGGGTGGTACCCCTCGGGTATCAGTACCAATGCATAAGGCTACTGTACTGAATACTGGCACTGTTATCCACAGGTGGGGGGATTGCAGCTGATCTCACTCCTAAGGTTAACCGACGCGGCAAGGTTCCAGCTGCAGACGGGGACTGTATGCTGATGCCCTATGTGCTGCTATCCTGCCTGCTGAAGTAATTGCTGAGTGGCCACCACAGGGGAAGAAACAAAGCAGCCCTCCCAAAAAACCTTCAGCAGAGGATTGCAGATTACCTCCAGGAAACTTTCCTAGCCATCTCTATGGAGGATTCATGGGATATCCCATTGTGCATAAACAAACGTTTCCACAGGGCCCCCTCTGCCTAGCTGTACAGGGGAATGAGAAGCAGATAGCAACTGTTTCTGTGCTGGTTATTTCACCACCTCTTGTAGCCCAATTTAAAAAGCAGTACATGAGCAGATGTGTCCCTGCAGCATTGAAGCATAGTGCTTACCAGAGCTTCCCGCCCCTGCATCCGGCTTGCCAGGGTTGGACTGCTGAGACTGGCTAGACTGCTCAGGACTCAAAGGAGATCCTGGTTCTCCATGCCACTGGGTCTCCCTGTCCCTCATTCTCCTCTGCCTCCACGTCCTCGTCCAACACGTCGTCCTCTGTGTTCACTCCGGTGACCAGCGACTCCAGCCCTGAAGTACCCACAGGGCTCTTGGGGGTGGAGGTAGGGTCGCTGCCAAGGATGGCATGAAGCTCCCTGTAGAAGCAGCATGTTTACAGCTCCGCACCAGAGTGTCTATTTGCCTTCTGGTACACCTGTCTCAGCTCCTTGATTTTTACGCCACACTGCAGCGTGTCGCTGCCATAGCCCTTCTCCACCATGCCCCAAGCCAGGGGTCTCAAACTCAAATGACCACGAGGGCCACATGAGGGCTAGTTCATTGGCCTGAGGGTCGCATCACTGACACACACCCCCTCGCTGCCCCCGGCCCTGCCCCCACTCCACCCCTTCCCTGAAGTCCCCTGAAGTTGAGGTGCAGGCAGGGGGCTCAGGGTGCAGAAGGGGTGTGGGATGCAGCAGGGGGCGCGCGGCGGGGGGGGGGGGGGGGGGGGGGGCGGGGGGGCAGGCAGGGGACTCAGGGCAGGGGGCTGGGGGGCGAGGTGCAGGAGGTCTCCGAGGTGGCAGCGGCACACACCAGAGCCAGGGCAGGCTGCCGGCCTCAGCCCTGCTCCGGGAAGTAGCTGGAACCATGTCCCTGTGGCCCCTGGGTGAGGGGGACACAGGGCTCCGCACTCTGCTTGCCGCTCCTCCAGGTACCTCCCCCAAAGCTCCCATTGGCCGCGGTTCCCCATTCCTGGCCAATGGGAGCTGCGGGGGGGCGTGCCTGGAAGCCAGGGCAACACACGGACGGAGCCCTCTGCTTCCCCCCCACCCTCGGCCGCAGGGACGTGATGCCAGCCGGCGTGGGGCTCGAGGGGGGCAATCCCGCGGGTGTAGTTTGCCCACCCCTGGCCTGGAGGTAGGCTGGGGGGGCTGGCGCCAGCCGCTCAGCATGCCACAGGAAACAGCCCCGGGGGCTGCGTGTTTGAGACCCCTGCCCCAAGCGATCTTGCTGTAGATATCAAAGTTCTGCGGCTGGAGCAGAGCTGTGATTGCACAGCCTGCTCTCCTCACAGGCCCAGGAGATCCACCATCTCCCGTGTACTCCAGGCAGGAGCACATTTGCTGCATGGAGCCAGCAGTCAATTGGGCAGCTGCTAGGTGAGCTCTCCATGCCCAGCAAACAGGAAGAGCAATTTCAAAATTTCCTGGGGCTTTAAAGGGGATGGGACGTTCTACCTGGCTACAGGGCAGAGGAGTTGAAAATGGTGGCCAGAGCGGTCACAGTGAGCATTGCAGGACAGCTCCTGGAGACCACTTAAGGCAACGTCTAACGGACACTGCCTCAGTCTAACTAGGTTGCAAAAAGCACTGCCTCTCATCCAGGTCAGTGTAGCAGGCGAGTTAAAGCGGCAGGAAGAGCACTGCGGTGCGTACACCTCCATAGTTAGGTCGCCATAAGCTGCCTTACGTCAACTTAACTTTGTAGTGTAGACATGCCCTCATTTTTTACTTGTGATTTTTGTCAAGCTGAAATTCAAATTCAATTAAAATGCACAAAAAAACAGCAATTTAGTTTTATTTAACTAATGAGCAAGTCTCTTATGTATCTGGCACATTTAAGAAGAATGTTTATCAAAACACGTTTTGCATTTAAGACTACATGAGTAAACAAGGTATCATCTGTAGTTAATGAATTGAACTGATCGTGATGACCAGAAACATCCTTCAAGATTTTAGAACTATTCGATCTCCTCTCAAAGCTAGTTTTTATTCATAGATTGGAAGAGGAAACAAGCTTTTCTGCTTTTTCAACTCCCACTGGCCTCTTTGAATGAATTATAGTCCTCAACTGAAAATATTCTCTCCACACTTGCAGAAAAGACTACTGCTGTAAAAAGCTGGTTTAGCACTTCAGCTAATTCTAGTTCAAGTGTTTAGCTAGTGCCTTGCACCAGTTCAGCGATTTGACTTTCTTTAAAATTTAACAAAAACACATATTGCTTAATTTTTTTAAGTTTACAATAAATTATTATAGTAAGTTAAGGGTTTACCCTAGTTCATCATAATTTCAAATTTAATTTTAAATATTCAAATTAAAAAATCTGATTTAAATACCCCCCCCCCCTTTAAAAAAAAAAAATCAGCAATTTTTATCCACCCTGGACAAGTGAAAGGCACATCTCTAGCCCAGGGTTTTGCCATGCCAAATTCCAAAGACCTGCTGCTCACAATGGAGGGCTTAGTGTTTCCTCAAAGAGACCACAAAAATCTTTCATAATGGGTAACTTTAGGAAGCCTAAATCAAGGGGTCACTATTAGCAACAATAAAATAAAAACAACACAGCATTTTACATATTCAAAACACTGCAAACACTTTAACCGAGGAGTCAGGAAAGAAAACTTAGCAAAGAAAATTTTAGGCTGAATTTCAGGAAAAAAATCCTGACAATTATTTAATAGGTTGTGGAAATATCTCTTCATTAAAGCCACATCATTTAGGGTATTTAAAACTTGACCGAATAAAATACCACACCACTTACTGAAGGAAACTACCTTTAAATTGCAACAAAAATAATGAAAATAAAAACCAAGCTAGCAAACAAAACTAACCAAACATCAGATCAGATAATTAAGTCTGACATTGAACATGTAGCTCAACAAACCCAAGCTCTGTTGAACCATAAAGTGGAGCAAATTCAAAAGATGGAGACCCTCTACCAAGGACACCCTCCCATGCGTCTGATGAAGTGGGCATTCACCCACAAAAGCTTATGCTCCAACACATCTGTTAGTCTTAAAGGTGCCACAGGACTCTGTTGCTTTTTACAGTATCCCAAATGATTTCCATTGCTGTGATGGAGTATAGGACAAGAGGTGTCTCAGACAACTTGATCCCAGATCATTCAAGGTTTAAAAAACCTGACCAACTTGATCTGGACCTGGAAGCATGTCAAAGACATTGTGGCACAGAGGTGCCTGGGGCAGCCCTCACTGGAAATGCCAAGGTCAGGGAAAGCTGCAAAAGAAGAGCAGCAGACTGGTGGGTAACACTGAAGTTAAACTCCCCAACCAGTCACAAACTGTGCTTCTGGTAACCAGAAGTGCCCCCCACCCCCATTTGCTCTTTCAGGTGCAGTCTGAAGAGTATCCTGTTATGCCATTACAAAGCTACAAGCAGAGGAAAGTCCCCAATGATGTTAGATGCTTGCTTAAAGCTGCATAACTCTATATAATCAATTGTATTCATGCTTATGAATATGTAATCGATTAATGTAAGGAATGAGTGAGATAGTGTGAGTGAGTAACAGCCAATGGCAAAACAAAGAGGCAAATATCTTTTATGGAACCATGGTATTATCTTGGTGAAGGTATAAATCTTGAGACTGGCGGCCAGGTCAGGAGTACCAACAAGGAAATGTAAGAGCACGCTAAACTCGGAACCGGACCGGAAGCAGTAGAGCCCTCCCACGGATCCGAAGGGACTTCGGGACTCTTGTCGCCTCAAAGCACTAAGAATTCAGGACAGCAATGGGCCAAATAGGCCTGCCAGAGACCTGCAAAGCATATTGGTAAGAAGTAGGCAAAACCCATTCAATTAGCATGGACACTGACCAGACTCTCTCCTCTAGCTACTATCACCAACATCTTAGTGATGATACTTCAGCCCAATATGTTACACTATTTCCCCGGGTGGCTTTTCAAATACACATTGACCAGGAGGGGCATCAAGAACTCTCTGTGTAAGAGCCCTTCGGAAGGAGCAGCAGTTGCCCAACACTACCCTCTGTATCTTGTACAGAGGGAGGAACAAACCACTGAAGGGTCATTTTGTCTATCCTTACAAGAACCTACAGGAGAGTAAAAACCTCAGTAGTGAATGGCATCAAAAGGCAGAAATAATTAGTAGAATCAGTTTGGCATCTTACTTGAGATCAACTGTCAATACAATAAGTCTCTCTTCCATTCCCAAATCTGAAGCCAGATTGATAGGGACCCTGGAAATTGACTGAGCTTAGTGCAGCTGTAAACAAAACAAAACCCACCACCACCTTCTCAATCTTCCATTTAAAAAAATATTCAAGACTGCGATATAGTTGGTGAATTTCCAGAGCAAGTCAAACTGCTACTTGTAAGACTTTGGACAGCCTATTGCCCTCAACAAGAAAATCATTAACAGTTTCTTGTAATAATGGGTCTAAAGTCTTGTTACTGACTTTAACCACCCATGGAAGACATTCTTCTAGTACGCAAATAGTTGTCGTTGCTGTCTGAGTGTATGTCTACATTGCAACTAAACACCTACAGCTGGCCCATGTCAGCTGACTCGGGCTCAGGCTGTGGGGCTTTTTAACTGTGGTGTAGATGTTTGATCTCAGACTGGAGTTCAGGCTCTGTCTACTGGAGCAAACCAAGTCATCACAGGACTAACAGAATCCTCCAGTTTGTTTTAGTAATACACAAAAGGCCAAGCATCTTATCCATTACCAGAATACAGGTGGCAATTGTCTTATTAGCAATTGACTGTATGTTAAACAGCATGTGTTGAAGATTAACTCCCAAAATGAAGTCATTAGCAAGATCAGTGGGACATTCCACAAGTGAGGTTAGCAAGCGCCACACCTTGAAGATAGCTTCTCCTGCCAGGACTGTGGCTAACAACTGCAGGCACTTTGCTGCACAGAAGGATCCTGTGCCATGGTCACTCCACAACCACCCACTGCTGTCCGCACTAATCAGAAGTGGACAGCGGAGCAAAAACTAAGTGCAGGAAATCTCATTCTCATAGTACCATGATGGGGGGGGGGGGGGGGGGGGGGGAGACACGGACAGTTTGGCATTTGTATAACAAAGTTTGGTTTACTGACACAGTTAAACCGAAGAGGGCATGATGGCAGAGTAGGCTCCTGATGTGTCTAATAAGGAGTTGGGATTAGACTCTGCTCCTCAATGTCCTTGATTATCACCACCTCTATTGCTACTTGAAAGGGATATGGGGACAATTACAGCACTGCTAGCTGTTGGAAAGGGTGCTCTCAGATCCACCGGCCAAAACCCACATGTACTATACCACGGACTAAGAAGATGCTGTGGGCACGGCCCAGACTTTGGCCTTTAAGTCTTAAGTTTACTGTTGACTTAGTCAAGAGATTCTTTAGACTGTGCTCAATGTAATTTAATAGTTGGAGAATATGACGTCAAGCATTTTTCTAGTAGGGCAACTGAACACCAGCTCTGTGTCCCCTGTTCTCTTCCTCTTTCACCAATTGCTCACTTGCAGTCGGATCTATAACTGCTGCAGGTAATTACCAATGCTCAAAGTGGACTTGTTTTTTTAGCAAGTGTGATGTAAACCAAAACACCACTCATGTAGGATAGTGAAAGAGGAGGGAAGAGAGTCCAACTTCAGTTTTGTCAGATTGCTTCTAAATGCTCCAGCTTAACGATCTCGAAAAACATGCTGCAGTTCCCCAGCAGCGCATGCACGCCCAGTGGCTCTAGCTGCAATTCTGAACTTTAAACTTAAGGAAAAACAACAAAGTGCTCACACTCAATACCGCACTTTCAGAAGGTAAATATAGTAGTTCAAAACCATCCCTTTTCTAACACAAGGCATTGCGAATGCTATGTTTGAAATTTAAAATTCCTGCTGTTATGAGTTATGAACCAATAAAGTAGTAAAATATTGGGAAAAGATCTGTTTTCTCATTAACTACTTTCAAACACTTAAAGTAATTTGCCTCACATTTTATATGGGGATTGTTAATTTTAACAGAGTTCTTGAATTGCAGCAACCATAAGACACGAGACCCCTTGAAAAATGTTAACAGCATACGACATCTTTACCTTCATTCGATTGGGAAAATGCACAGCAAAATAAGAGTAGTGTTTTCCCCGGCATCCAGCTCCAATAATCAGAACAGTTACACAAGGAGGCATCTCTGCTCAGTCATCTACCTGGAACTAGAAATAAGACATGTTTTAGAATCATCTAGGTTAAAAAACACCCACCAATATTAGGTGTATTTATTTTTATTGTGATTAAGGCTTACGTCAGCACTATCTGACGTAAACCTATAGAGAATGAATTCTCAGACATGTCCTTTTCCCTTCTCTGTCACCGCACATTGTGTTTCCTTCTTCCTCAGGCAAGCTGAACTTTAAGGTCACAAAGTTATACGCTAAAAAGTCAGGAAGTACCAGAACTGAAGTTATGCATGGAACCTAAATTCTGTTCCTTCGTATGCAGGCGTTAGGATAGTCTTTAATGTTATCATCAATGCCTAGACGATTTAGAAACTTACATCTCTCATTTTGACAGTCAATAAGATTAGGTACCTAAACTAGCTAGGAATTGCAATGCTGAGCACACCAACTCCTAAACACCATGAAATTTCTGAGCCTAAACGCCTCAACCAAGGTCACATCAGAAGTCTGTGTGAGAGCAGAGAACAAATCCCGGATCTCCTAAACCCTAGGCCAACACCTACCTTCTCGGCCACGCTTCCTCATAGCCATGCCAAGCCACAGGCAACTTCTACCCTCAGTCACAGGGCTGGCACCCCCTCCTGCCGCAACCTCCCTGGGGTGGAGAAGAGACTCTCCCTCGGCCACAGAGCCCGTATCCCCGTCCCCCCACGACCTCCATGGAGGAGAGCAGACACCCATCCCCCCACGACATCCATGCTGGGGAGACCCGCCCCCAGGCACGGGGCCGGCACCCCCTGGGGGGGAGGGGGGGGGCAGAGACCCCCCCCCCAGGCACGGGGCCGGTACCCCCGGGGGGGCGGAGGAGGGGCAGAGACCCGCCCCCAGGCACGGGGCCGGCACCGCCCGGGGGGGGAAGAGGGGGGCAGAGACCCGCCCCCAGGCACGGGGCCGGGCACAGAGCCGCAGCCGGATCGGACCCCGCTCTCCGGGCTCACGAGACTCACCCACCGCTGGGGCCGCGCGGACTCAGGGCGCCCGACAGACCGGCGCGGCGGCAGCTCGCGCAGCGCCAGCAGCCAATCAGGGGGAGGCCCTAACACGCAAGGGAGCCCATTGGTTGCTGATGAGCCATCGGGACGGGCGGCCCGCTGGTGGGGGCAGGGCCGTTGGCTGGGCGGGGCTGCGGCTGGCCAATAGAATTCAGGAGCGTCAATCCGTATTGATTGTTGTCAGCGTTGCTGTGCCGCCCCGCCCGCTGCCCTTCCGCCTCTCGGAGCCGCGCAGTGCGCGCTGGCTTCGTTCATTACGGGGCCGGGCGGTAGCGTCCCACACCCGCGCCGGGGCGCTGGGGGGAGGGGCTGGCTCTGCCTGAGGCGGGTGTCACGAGCGTTACCGTTGCCGGTTGCTTTGAATTCTGCTTCGTTGCAAATACTTGTCACGGGCGCGCCCGGGTTCCCGCGGGCGGGGCCCGCTCCGGCTCCCACAGAGCCAGACCTGCCCCCCCCCAGGGCATGTCCGTCCCGTGCCCCTCCCGGGCCTGTGTCGGTGCAGCTCCCACAGAGCCAGACCTGCCACCCGCCCAGGGTTTTGGCACAGTTCCACCTGTGCCTAGTTTTCCCCTAATGCATGTGACAGAAACCCTACATGAAACGTGGACCCAAGGGAGCAAGTGAACAGGCTGAAGTCACTGGACTAGGATCAGCTGAGTACCTTTTTAAAAAAGGGGGGGGGCTTCGTCTTAGTTTATGTGAGACCCAAGGTCAGGATATGATCTGGAGGTAAGTTCTCCCTAACACCTAAGTGGAAAGCCTGCAACAAGTCCCTTGAGAGAAAAGGAAATGCTGGGAGATTTTCGGAGGGCTAGAAGGACTGTGTAAGCCCTGGGAAGGGCAGATGGACTGATTTGTGAAACCTTGCTGGCCAGAGAAGGACCTTGCTGTAGGTGGGCCAAGTGAAATGTTTCAGTGTGTTTTGGCTTAATAAAGCAAACCCCAAGAAGCAGAACACTAACTGAATCCTCTATTGTGCAGTGAGTGAATACCTGTAAGGGACCAAGGCATAGGCAGTCTACCCTAGCAGTCACAGCTAGGCTGAGGTCAGCCCACCAGGAATGGGAATTGCCGGGCAGGGTTGGAGGAATCACAAGGCCAGGCCCCATAAACAAGAGTCAGAGTCAGGCCGGGGTCAGAGATCAGAGATCAAAGGCAGTACCGGGCTAGAATCGAGGGGTAGGAATCATGGTCAAAATCAGGCTGGAGTCAGAGACAATTGTAACGTGAAAGTGGGGATAGAGACATGCTGAACCTGGGACATATGGAGGTGACAGCTTGAAGGTGCTGTTCAACCCAGTCTACGGAGTCCAGGCACATAGAAGGGGTCGGCTTGAGAGTGCTGATTAACCCGGTCCTCTGAGGGGGGGGGGGGGAGAGAGAGAGAGAGAGAGTGTGTGTGTGTCTGTCTGGAGGAGCCCAGCCCTAGGGAACCTAGGTCCTGCAGGATAGCTCCACTGGGAGGGAACTTGCAGCAGGGAAAATGAGAGTTCCGTATGAAAAGACAAGTGACACAAGCAGTACATTGATAAAAGTACAGAACACCCCCCTGCCCCCAGAAGAGTAACCCTAATAAATGAGCATATCCCAAAATAATGGGCAAAGCTGGTAAAAAATTAGTGGATAATGGGGGCAGCACATGACCCTAATCATGTGGTACTTGCTGAGTAGTTGCTGTGGAGTGGGGAAACTGAGGCACAGACCTGCGCAAACTGTCTCTTCCTTTTTCAGATTAAGCTCCTTTAGCGAGGTCTCTCTCTCATAGAATATTTGGTAACGTCCTGTAACTTTTAAGTTAAGAATCGTGCTTAGAATAACTGTAGGACCGTGCAATAAGGAGTTAAAGAGTTGTGCCTTAAAAGTAAAGATTTTAGAGCAATACTGTGACTGCGTGAAAGGACTTTTGGTGGGGATCGTTAGTGAGATAAGGGAAGCAGAGATGGCTGGAATAAAAACCCCTTGGCTGCTCACTTCAGACAGGAGAAAACCAACAGGTTAGAGATGGGTAATGAAGAAGAGGAAATGCCCTTGGGAAAGGGGGTGCTCTTAGGGAACCAACTCCAGGAAACAGCCCTGGGACCTTGGCACTCTGCTGGTGGCACCATGCAGGGGCTGGAGTCCCCCAGATGAACCTGATCCTGGCTAGCCATCAGGAAGGGTTCATCTGTCTTGTTGGGAGTGGTGAGCATTGTGTGTATGGCGTGTACATTCTGTTTTGATAATTGTTAATAGGTGGAGATTGAGTGGGGTATTGCTGTGTGGGGCTCTTTCGCTGGTGGGAGATCCCATAAACCCGCAAAAAGATTAAGCTCTGAGTCCACAGGGAAAGGGTGTTTGCTCGGAGCTCACTGTAACCAGGGAAAATCAAAACTAAATGAACCCCAGTATACCTCTCTGTTTGCCTTTTACAGGTACAGGTTCTTGGTCTTGTTATCAGGGTCTATCACCTGAGGAAGCAGCTCCTGTATCCCACCCTCCCTCACAAGTGTGGTGTAGGAAAGAGGAGGAGAGACAAAAATTATGTTGAAACAGGTAAGTAGTGTATTAAGGGTTGGTTACAGGAAAGGGGTAAGGTGAAAGCCACAAGTGAACACACAAAACTCAGCAAACATTGGACTGCAACAAAGGAGCTTGAAGCTCAGACCTAATATACCCCTCCCTTGGCAACAAGAATATAACAAATCCCCAGTATAGCCTATTGCTAGTCAGATGTCATGTATGGGCAGGTCAGATGGTAGTGAGAAGTGGGTCCAGGACCCTCTACCCTCGGCCAAACGCTGGCCTTTGGGGAGGAACACTGGGTCTCGGCTGCTGGAACTGAAGTTGCTGACTGGTGGACCAAAGGACCCTGGATGGCAGGTAAGTCGATAGTGTCACAGAATCCTTTACAGCTCTTGATCCGGAGAGCCGCGCAAAAGCCCAATCCCCCACGGCTGCCTCCTGGACGGACAGCGCCGTGATGATGTGGCACAGTTCCTTAGAAGGAGTGAGTGGCGGGAAAGTGCTGAGGCGACGGCAGTTACACATCAGTTCCAACTGCTTTGAACCAACCTTCATGCCACAGCTTTGGTGCCTTAATTTTTCCGCCTTTGGGGACAAAATGGAAATTCGATTCCATATTGAAGCCCATATGGATGAGGGGAAACAATATAAAAACCTTATCCTAAACATTTTAAATCATTTATATAAAATCACCAACACCACGGAGTAGATGATCCTGGAGCCCACAGAGTAGTAGAGCCCAGAGCCCACGGAGTTTAGCAGGTAGAAGTCCTGAATGGAAAAAATGGGAAACCCTGGCAGAAATGGTTTCATTTCTCACAGCTCAAAGAGTGGAAGGGTAAACCACCTGACCGACAAGGAATAGTATAACTGTCTTCTCCATCCTGCCAGCCATCCTCCTTGGCTAGCAAGGAGGAACGGCTTGGGGCCGTTGGAAAATATGCATTGGGTGGGCTTGTCAGTGCCTACCACGATGTTGAGGCAGGAAAAGGCCAGAGATGTCCTCAACTTATTATGGCCACCCCCACCTAGGTCACGGCTTCATGTTCACCCTGTAATATTGGCCCCAGATTCTCCCAGTGTATATGGGGGGAGTGTGGGAGTTTATTCTCTCTTCTGTGCCCCCTCACAGGTCCCAAACACGAGCCATGACATCCCACTGTTGCACCAGCACCCTGCTGTTCATAAGTGTCTGGAGTCTGATGCGGTTCAGGTTCTATGCTGTACCTGTGATCCCTCAGAACCTCTGGAGGTGCTTGCCAGCTGGAGCCCAGGAAGTAAAATTACTGTGCCACATGCATGGATTCAATGGGAATGGGAGCAACCCCCCGGCCCTGCAGCGTCGCTACTAGTTCTATGCTGTCGGCAACTCCTCGGGTTGCCCCTGGGAAAGCGTTGCCAATTGCATGCAGAGTGCCACCGGGGAGTCACTCAAGTTTTGTTATGAAACTAAGACCACACCAGACTCTGTCCCATTCTTCTGTAAGCTGTTGTGGTCTTGTGCCTGGGGTAGGGGATTTGGGATGCAGGAGGGGGTACGGGAGGGGGGTTAGGGTGCAGCCTCCTGCTGGGCAGCACTTACCTCCGGCGGCTCCTGGTCAGTGGCGGGCGCAGTGAGGCTAAGGCAGGTTCCTTGCCTACCCCAGCCCTACACCGCTCCCGGAAGGGGCCATGTGGCTCCGCACGCTGCCCCTCTCTGCAAGCACCGCCCCCGCAGCTCTCCCAGCCAACGGGAGCTGCAGGGGCGGTGCTTGCAGGCCAGAGCAGTGCGCGGAGAGAGACCCCTGGGGCCACGCTGGCCTCTTCCGGGAGCGGTGCAGGGCCGGGGTAGGCAGGGAGTCTGCCTTAGCAGCAGTGTCACTGCACCGCCGGAGATCGCGATCGACTGGGAGATCCTCTAGGATTGACAAGTCGATCATGAGCGATCGGTTGGTGACCACTGCCTTAAAGCAACCCAGCCACTCAGACACCCAAATCAAATATGAGGAGAATTACAGAAAAATCTTATTCATCAGATAAAAACGTTCTACCAAGCCCAAAGGATCAGACACATTACCTCCCAGGTTAATGAGTATTCCAGATTTTACCCAAATACACTCTCTTCTTTTGGCTGTAAGCATGTATTGGTTAAAAGATCAGTCTACATACAGACAGGAGTACAGTTCTTGAGATTAGATCCATAGTGGAGATGATTAACTTTGTAGTTACAAAGAGTTCTGTCAGAAATAGTCCAGAGGTTATAGTCCAACGTTCATATTCAAGGTGATTCCAGATTAGGACTGGAGATCTCAGTCTTGGGTTTAAGCTTCCCCTGTATGAAGCATCAAGTAGATCTGAGATAAAAAGGATTGGGACCCTGTCACGGAGTATGGGGGGACTCAGGGCCCTGCACCCCCGGCGTCCTGCGATTCACCATGACTCTCAGCCAGCCAGTAAAGCAGAAGGTTTATTTAGATGACAGGAATACAGTCCAAGACAGGCCTTGCAGGCGCAGACAACAGGATACCCCACAGTTAGGTCCATCTTGGGGTCCTTGGGCACCCCAGCCCACCTCCTGGGGTCAGAGCCCTCCCTGCCTTCCAGCCACCTCACCAGCCAGCTTCCCAGACTCTGCCTTCAGCGACCCCTCCCACAGCCTTTGTTCAGTCTCCCGGGCAAAGGTGTCACCTGGTCCCAGCCCCCTCCTGGGTTCTCATGTTACAGGCTCAGGTATTTTCAGTCAGTCTCCCATCCCCCAAGGCCGACTATCCCAGCCACACTCCCCTGTCAGCATTCACAGACCACAGTAAGAACAGACCCAGTTCGTCACATCTCCCCCCTTCGAGACCGAACTGAGCGGGGTCACTTCAGCCAGTGACCCGGGGAAGTTCGAACCTACCCCCGTTCCCATGGATGCCCCCGCATCCCTCCCATTCCTTGGTGAGAATTACACCAGGCCCCTCCAGTTTCACGTTCCCCCCTTAGGTCGGGGGTGCTCGAGGGCATTCGCAGTTCGCATGTGGGAAGGGTTATGCGGCCTGTGCCCTTTTCCCACCCCAATACCCCTGGGGTTCCCACTGGGCTGGGGTCTTCTTCCAGCGCTCCAGTCTGGAGGTCTGTGCTTCGGGTTCTCTTGGTTCAGAGCCCCCCTTTTAACCTTGGCCACCCTCCGGAAAGGCTCCTCTATGCTGGGCAAGGGTCCTAAAGCCGTTTTCCCCTTGTCCCGGGCCTTCCTCCCCCTCTGACAGGGGTCACAGGATCGGCAGTACTGTCGGACAGTAACAAAGACCCCAGGCCAGTAAAAGCTCCGTAGCAGCCTCTGCTGGGTACGCCAGGTTCCCTGGTGCCCTGAGAGGGGAATGTCATGGGCCCGGTACAGCAGCTGGCGGCGATACTTCTGGGGTACCACCAGCTGCCTCCTGATCCCCCCTGACTCCATCTTCCCTGGGGGAGCCCATTCTCGGTACAGGAACCCCTTTTCCCACAGGGACCTTTTCCGGCCACCTCTCCCCATGGTCTGTACCGCACCGAGGTCGGCCAGGTCCCTTATCTTCCGCAAGGAGGGATCTTTCTGCACCTCGGCCTGGAACTCAGCAGCTGGGACAGGGATGGCCACCTGCTCTCTCTCGCCGGCTGGGTCCGAAGCCGCAGCCTCCCTGAGCCGTGTCCCTGGGTGTTCCCTCCCCACCAGGTTAGGGTCCTGCGCCTCGGGCAAGGCACCCTCCCCAAGGCCAGGGCGCAGTGCTCCTCGCCGGCTCTGACTACGGGTCACAACCAGTGCATTCTGGGGGTTGCTTGGCCAGTCCTCCAGGTCCCCCCCCATCAACACCTCAGTGGGCAAATACGGGTGTACCCCCACGTCCTTGGGGCCCTCCTTGGCCCCCCACTTCAGGCGTACCCTCGCCACAGGTACCTTGAATGGGGTCCCACCCACCCCCGTCAGAGTCAGGAAGGTGTTGGGCACCATCCGATCTGAGGCCACCACCTCGGGCCGGACCAGTGTCACCTCTGCGCCCGTATCCCAGTATCCATCGACCTTCCTCCCATCCACCTCCAGGGGAACAAGGTACTCTCTCCGGAGGGACCGCCCTGCGCCCACCGTATAAACCAAAAACCCTGAGTCTGGAGCATCCAGCCCCCCAGAGGAGCTGGCCTGGAGCTCTCCTTCCTCCTTAGCAGGTGGTATTCTGCCAGCCCCCCTTCCCTGGGAGTGCCGCCTCTCGCCCGGCTGGGTCTCTACCCAGTCAACCCTCTGTGGGTCTGGTCTGCTCAGTCTGTCCCTGAGTCTGGGGCACTGGGCCCGTATGTGACCTCTCTGGTCACAGTGATAGCAGACCATGTCCCATGTGTCCCCTCGAGCCGGTCGGTTGTCCCTGACCCTGGGCATTCCCCATGGGAGGGGATTTCCCACATTCCCCTTTTGGGAGATACCCGGGTGACTCTCTCTCTGCATCGCAGCGGGCCTGCTCCTTTGGGACTCCTCCCTGCCAGCCCCTGACCGGCTCTTCACAAACTCATCGGCCAGCCGGCCGGCATGTCGCGGGTTCTCTGGTTTTTTGTCCCTCAACCACAGCCTCAGGTCGGATGGGCACCGCTCATACAGTTGCTCCAATACCAGCAGTTTAACCAGGTCCTCCTTCGTCTGGGCCCCATCTGCCCACTTGCTGGCGTATCCCTCCATGCGGACGGCTAGTTGCAGATATGAGATCTCAGGGGTTTTATCCTGACTCCGGAACCTTTCCCGGTACATCTCAGAAGTCAGCCCAAACTCACGTAGCAGGGCCTTTTTGAATAGTTCGTAGTCCCCTTTCTCCGCCTCGTCCAGTTGGCGGTACAATGCCACGGCTTTGGGGTCCAGTAAGGGGGTGAGAACCCGGAGTCTGTCCACAGGATCAACCTGGTGCAGCTCGTAGGCCGTCTCAAAGGCATCCAGGAAGTCATCCATGTCCTCCCCCTCCTTACGTGGGGCCAGGATGCACTTATCAAAGCTCCGTGCAGTCCTGGGTCCCCCCTCACTCACCGCAGCCGGGGTCGCGCGGTCCTTCAGCCTCGCCAGCTCCAGCTCCTGCTGACGCTGTCTCTCTTCATTCTGCCTCTGTCTCTCATTCTCCTCCCGTTCATGACGCCTCTGTCTCTCTTCATGCTGCCTCTGTTGTTCACGATCCTTCAGCTCTCTCAGTTTTAGCTCTATCTCCCAGTCCAGCCCATTCCGCTCCATGGATGCCGCGCGTGGCCGGGAGGATCCCCTGCTGGCCGGTGAGCGCGGCCGGGAGGATCCCCTGCTGGCCGGGGGGGTCACTGCGCCCTCGGTATTTGCTGGGCTCCTCCCCACCCTTCCCCTAGGCATAGGAAGGAGGGGTCTCGGGAAGCCCTCAGCAGCCGGCTGACCACTCCCAGATGGGACAGACACTGGGGCCTGCGCTGCATCTGCCAGGCTGCTTCCCTCAGAGACAGGGATCAGTTCATTCGCGCGATCTCGCTCCTCCAGCTGGGCAATGAGCTGTTCTTTGGTGAGCCTCCCAATGTGCACCCCCCTCTGCTTGCACAGCTCCACCAGGTCACTCTTAAGCCGCTTGGCATACATCTTCCTGCTGGCCACTCACAGGCCTGTGTGCTCACCGCTCCCCACAGTTTCCAGGGAGACCCCTAGTGTGCCAGCCCTTCTCGAGGTCACCACCTCTCTGCCAGGGTCGAGCTGCAGACTCCTCCGCCCCTGGGACCACTCGCTGCGATCCCCCGGGGGACCCTGTTACTGCAAAAGTCCTTCTCGCTGGTCACACACTCCCAGGGGTGATAACCGTCTCTCTCTGACTCCTCAGCACGCCTGGTCCCCGTCAATCCCCCTTTGTTTTACTTCTCCCCAGTCACTTACTGCAGGAAGCGCCGTCCACGGGGTGCAGTAGATCCCACCGCTGCCACCAGTTGTCACGGAGTGTGGGGGGACTCAGGGCCCTGCACCCCCGGCTTCCTGCGATTCACCATGACTCTCAGCCAGCCAGTAAAGCAGAAGGTTTATTTAGATGACAGGAATACAGTCCAAGACAGGCCTTGCAGGCACAGACAACAGGATACCCCACAGTTAGGTCCATCTTGGGGTCCTTGGGCACCCCAGCCCACCTCCTGGGGTCAGAGCCCTCCCTGCCTTCCAGCCACCTCACCAGCCAGCTTCCCAGACTCTGCCTTCAGCGACCCCTCCCACAGCCTTTGTTCAGTCTCCCAGGCAAAGGTGTCACCTGGTCCCAGCCCCCTCCTGGGTTCTCATGTTACAGGCTCAGGTATTTTCAGTCAGTCTCCCATCCCCCAAGGCCGACCATCCCAGCCACACTCCCCTGTCAGCATTCACAGACCACAGTAAGAACAGACCCAGTTCGTCACAGACCCCAGGCATCTTTATTCAGTTTCAAGCGTTCTCAGGACAGCTCGGAGTCTTTCGGCGAACAATAGGCAATTATGGGGACTTTTGAAGCAGATCCATTTCCTAAACTTCGCCGGTAATTACCACACAGATTAACACAAGGCAGTGTTGCCCGTTTTCCATCATTCTCAGGTGATTCGCTGCACATTTCAAAGAGAGATGAACCCAGTGATGTTACTATGTTTACAGTTCATCTAAATGTTAACATGTCCTTTTGATCTCTGAATCAATAGCAACAGTGACAGACAGGAACTGTCTGTTTACACGGTTAACATCAAACAAGAGCTGAGTACAGTACACACATACAATTAGTATCACCTCTAATTTCTAACAATATAGGTTTGCATTTCAAAGTTCTAGCCTATCTACCATGGAATGGCCTTAATTACTATTTACATACCTTTCTAACATCTCTCTAATGGGTGACTCTGGGTCAATTATCCTGCCGGATGCTTAACCCTTTCTGGCCATACATGACACTTTGTATAAGATTTGTTGCAATTCTAGAAGAGTGGTAGCAACAATGATTTGCGTGGTCATATTTTAATTAGATAACGTCACACCCCTAACACGAGATTGGTGTAGAAGGGAGTAAATAGAGCTCCTGGATACACCTTAAGTACGTTCCAATTTTGACAGGAGCTGTGTTTATACTGAATTCTTTGTAAGGCCAAATTAGTGATGCATGCTCTGGTCCAAGTTAAAAACAGTCTGTACTTTGTGAAACAGTTCAGTGATTTCAGGGTTTGGTCTGTGTGTTGACTTAACATAGCCATTAATGTTCTTCAGAGAGCACTTACTCTGGCATTCAGCCAGGAAGGCTGTGAGCTGTTGTACCTCAGTTTCCCTTTTTGCACAGCAGTCCAAGCTTGTAATGGTTTTTCTGCTATGGAAAGTTTTAGGAGTGTGGATGGGCATTAGCTGAGAAACCTCAACATTATTAGGCTTTCTAATGCAAAGGGTGTTCTTACTGAACCAAACAGCATCAGTATAAGGGTTTCTGTTACATAGTTTGTTTCCATGTACCATTTCAGCATGTTTGAGGATTTTCCCATAAGTCATACACATTGTACATTTTTACAGTTTTTGGCATCAGTAACACATTGGTCACAAGAGGTTTCCAACACATTCACAACAACAGTGCAGCATGTGTGTAATCTACTGCTACAAGTGGCTGTTGGTTGAAGAATTCATTCCAAATCATGTAGCAAATTCCTTGTGCAGCTTATGCATCGGCTCCTCCACTGACTACACCTGCAAACCAGGTTCTTCGCTGCATGGACCTGACTGAAGGGATGCACATTCCCCCAGACCTTGTCAAGGTAGGTTTATAGTTTGTGCTTCCAATAACTTAGACTTACTTCTGTGATGATACAGCAGATGGTAAAGGTATTAGCCAAGGCTCTGTCAGTCTAGGAGCTCAACTCAAGAAGAACAGACTAAAGCTGTGCTCGAATGCAAAGAGGAAAGTCAGAATGAAGGTGGAAGGGACTCTGACACAGCTAATCACAGACGTGTCATTGTTTGCTTGTCTCGTGACTGTGTCCAGATCTCAGCATGATGTTGATTTATATGAGACTTAGGGAAAGTACAAGTGTTCTGTGGTATCACGATTAATGTTCGAATACAACAGAACAATGCATATGTGCCAGGCAAAAAGCGAACTAATGCACATCTTGCATCATCTTCCTAAGTCAGCACCTACTGACGTGACCAGTATCTTATGCCAGTAGAGGCCTTTCATCATAGCAATCATAGATGGTATGGCTGAGCTCAAGCTCTTGACAAATCAGAAACTGTGAACACATTCTGAGATTTGGCTGAACACTTTATGACCTGGATATGAAGAAAATACTGGACCTATGATGAAGTCCACCTTGTGTTTGACATGAATGCAGAGGAAACAATTAAAAATATTACCAGAAAGAAGAGACTCCATGGTATTGCAGCTGTCCAATACAAAATCATTGACTCCATGAACATCTCCAATGTCACAATGAAGAAACTAATGTCTCATACTCGCACGAAGGACAAGTTAACCACATACATTGCAGGGAAAATGCTCCAGCATGTGAAGAATTATTCAAAGAATTTCTTCATTGCAAGACAATGTATCTGCTGCCTTGCAGTGTTCAGTGGAGTTTCTTCATAGTTCCCACAAGGAGACTGACACTGAAATTATCTTGCATGCCATCAGTGCCACTAATAATATATGGAGATAGGTATATCTCATAGAACTGGAATGGACCCTGAAAAGTCATTGAGTCCAGTCCCCTGCCTTCACTAGCAGGACCAAGTACTGATTTTGCCCCAGATCCTTAAGTGGCCCCCTCAAGGATTGAACTCACAAGCCTGGGTTTAGCAGGCCAATGCTCAAACCACTGAGCTATCTCCCTGAGGTGATACTAAACTCTAGAGTTTTGCACAAGACACAGATGTTGTAGTGCTCTCTGAGACACGCTACCCAAGTCTTCAGCAAGATTCTGTTTTTGTGCCTGCTGCTGGGAAACAGAATTGCTGTGTCCCTCAGAGATGTGTTCCTATCACTTGGACCATTAAAAAAAGACACTGCACCCTTTCAGGATGTGACACTACTGGAAGGTTGGCTAGAAAAGACCAAATTATCTTACTGGCAGGCATTTGATTCAGCTGCAGAAGACTCTCCTCCCTCACTGTGCAGGTGGTGGAACAGTTGAGACTGTTACTGATGAGGTTATAAATGCACTGGAGATATTCCTATGCCAAGTTTACCATTTGAAGGCCAACACTACAACACTTCCAGAATTACTTTGGTGGGTGTTTCCAGGCAGGCAAACAGAGAGAAAAATTGCCACCAGCAAGGGGTGCATTTATACCAGCTATCAAGAGGGCAAATTATCAATAGAATGGCTCTGAGATGATTAAGTGCACCCAAAACTACCCTCTCCCTTCTCAGGTATAGATGAGTCTTGGGGGATGGATTGATCACAGCAATTATGTGTGGACATAAGAGCTGCTATGCTGGGTCAGACCAATGGCCCATCTAGCCCAGTATCCAGTCTTCCCACAGTGGTCAATGCCAGGTGCTTCAGAGAGAATGACCAGAACAGGTCATCATCAAGGGCTCCATCCCCTGTTGCCCACTCCCAGCATCTGGCAAACAGAGACTAGGGACACTCAGAGCATGGTGTTGCGATCCCTGCCCACTCAGCTTAATGAACCTATCCTCCTAGCTCTGTTTTGAACCATGTTATAGTTTTGGCCTTCACAACATCCCATGGCAAAGTTTTCCATAGGTGGACTGAGAGTTGTGTGAAGAAATACTTCCTTTTGTTTGTTTTAAATCTGCTGCCTATAAATTCTATTAGGTGACTCTTAGTTCTTGTGTTAGATGAAGGAGTAAATAACATTTCCTTATTCATGTTTTCCACACCAATTATGAGTTTATAGATCTCTATCATACCCCCCTTAGTCATCTCTTTTCCAAGCTGAAAAGTCCCAATCTTTTTAATCTCTCCTCATATAGAAGCTGTTCCATACCATCATTTTCGTTGCCCTTCTCCAATTCCAATATATCTTTTTTTGAGATGAGGTGACGAGATCTGTGCATAATATTCAAGATGTGGGAGTACCGTGGATTTATAGAGAGGCAATATGATATTTTCTGTCTTATTATCTATCCCTTTCCTAATATTTCCTAACATTGGTAGCTTTTTTGACTACTGCTGCGCATAGAGCGGATGTTTTCAGAGAACTATCCACAGTGACTCCAAGATCTCTTTCTTGAATGGTAACAACTAATTAGACCCCATCATTTTGTTGGGATAATGTTTTCCGACGTGCCTTACTTTGCATTTATCAACACGGAATGCCCTCTGCCATGTTGTTGCCCAGTCACCAGTTTTGTGAGATCCCTTTGTAGCTCTTCACAGTCTGCTTTGGACTTAACTATCTTGAGTAATTTTGTATAGTGTGTACATTTTGCCACCTCATTGTTTACCCTTTTCCAGATCATGTATGAATATACTGAACAGCACTGTCCCACTACAGACTCCTGGTTATCCTGCTCTCTGATGTGATCTGATGGTCTGTAGTAGATGCCAGCTGGTACCCAATCTTGTGCTTTATCGGTTAGGACATTGATGCATCAGCATTCTAGATAATTTTCTTCTGAGTTATCAGTGACATGGAAAAAGGTAATGTCATTTTTGACAATGTGCCACTCCCCCTCCCCTTTTGCCCAATCAATCCTTCCTAAATAGGTGATAGCCATTGATTTTAACATTCCATTCATGGGAATCATCCCACTGAGTTTCAGTAACACCAACTAGATCAAATGTATGCTCATAAATGGGCAATTCTAATTCTAATTCCTCTTGTTTGTTACCCAGGCTCCTAGCATTGGTGTATAAGCAAATAAAGAATTTCTTCTCTTCATGTCCTTCAGTTCCTTGATTTTTATTCTCAACATCTTGATTTTAGGCTGAGTGCTCAAACCTTCCCCCTCTTTACTCTGCATTCATTACTCAGGTCCCTTCAGTTTATCCTCTCCAGCTGAGTACGGTGCTTCTCAGGGTTCAGGGGCTCCGTGTGCTCCTACCAGAGCTGGCGAGAATGGGGAGTAGTTTTTGGGCTGGGTGTTCTTACGCCTCTCCTCCTTGCACACAGCCCCTCCTTCCAGAGCTGCATCAGCCTTCTTTAATGACTGTGCACCCAGACTGCACATGCAATTGGGAACCATTCAATGCAGTGATTTCCAACACAGCAACACAAACATCTGCAGCATATATGCTAAGAGACTTATTGGCTTTATCATCTCTCAGCAATTAGGCATAGTCAACACACTTAAAACTCTGGGGGATCTTTTCAAAGGTCTCGTCTACACTGCAAAGTTACGTCAGCTTCGCAACATCACTCAGGGCTGTGAAAAATTTCACACCCCGTGAAACGTAGTAAAGCCAACCTAAGCCTTGGTGTAGACACTGCTAGGTCGTTTTTCCATCGCTCTAGCTACAGCCTCAGAGAGATGGATTCATAACAGTGAAGGAAGAACCCTTTGCGTTGCTGTAGGAAGCGTTTACACTCAGCGGCACAGCTCCAGCACTGCAATTGTGTCACTGCAGCATTTCTAGTGTAGACACTGCAAGTCTTCAATGCAAAGAAAATCCATTCGATGTAGAGTATGAAGCATTTTTCTGTAGTGATAAATTTTGACAATATAATTTAAGCCATTCAAAATTTATTATATACATAGAAAGGTTACATTGGTACATAGTTGAAAGCATGATCTCAAAAACAGTGCCCAGGTTTCTTGATTCCATTTTACAGTCTTACAACACTAACTGTAAATGCAGAGCAGATCAACCACAGCATTACCAGTGAGCCATTGCTGAGAGCACAATGCATGTGGACTGGTTAATTTCATTTTAGACTGTTTCAAAAATAATCCAAAACTAGCTCCATGGTCTGCAGGAAGAGTTTACTCGCAAGAACAGCCTTCGAGCACAACCTCCCTTACATTTTTTTAAACCCTCATATTCCAATTTTTATCAGCAGATCTTTAGCTTAAAAGATAAAACCAAATTTACTATTGGCATTTTAAGGACAAATAAAAAGCTTTACTTTAAAAAGAGAGACTGGGAAAAATGTGGGGACTTGGGAGCAGGGGGTGAATGCTTGAGGAGCAGTGAGAATTTTAAATACAAATGTTTAAATAGGCAACTGATTTCTGATTGGTGGGCAAGAAGGAGAAGCTGCTCGTTGCTAAACCTGTCGATACCCATGTTTCCGGATACCTGATCAATCCAAGCTCGAAACAATCTGGTTTTCGTTCATGAACAAACCCGTCCATTAGAATACTGTCATAAAACACACTGTCCCATGAGTTCACTGCAGATAATACTTTTATTTTAAAATAAAAACGATGCAACTTTCAAAACAAGAACCTCATGAGAAGCTGAGAAACAGCAGCTGCTAAAGAATTCCTCAATACCCCTGTGCTATTTAAAAACAAAATCCCAGGCACTCGGTTCTCAGCAGTACACTATTCCACACAAGAGGGGAGCAGCTCTTCCAGTACATATCTGCCATAAACAGTCACCATAACGAAACGTAGGCCACAAAGTACAGAATCCCCTTGCATGGAGCATTATTCAGAGACAATAGTCCAGGAATCTTATGGATTCTTGAGAACAAGAACAATGCTCCAAATGTTTCTTAAACAGGGAGGAAATATTCGTGGGCAGCTAGGAGGCTCAAAAGGCAACAGAACAGTGAATAAAAAACACAAGCATACTAGAACAGAACAACTTCCACAGACTACAAAACTGCTCAGCCTGTGACTTTTAGCTATATTCTAATGGTGTTTAGATTAGAGTCACATTGTTCTCTTCTACCTAAGGATCCTCACTGACTTTAGGACTAACCTACCTTACAACATTCTTTTAGTGAAACCAAATTGAGCTGTATGATTCCAGCAGAATGGCTCTTCTTCCTGTACACCCACTGGCAGTATTTTCTTGTTCTCATTTCAGCAAAGACCAAAATCCAATCCCAGGCTAAAGTGTTAACTCTGCCAGCCTGGTGGCCTACAGTTTTCTTAGCAGCCTTACTATACTATCAAGAGGGAGCCCAGCCAAGATGCTGGCAGTGCAGGGAGTCTGGCAGTCAAAGAAGGGGGCGGGCTGCGTTGTTTCCCTTACAGGCACTGAGCGTCTGAACGGCAATCAGTTTACCCCTCTCTGCTGGGGCTGTCCTAGGGACGCAAGCGAGGGGGAGTTTATATAGAGAACATTAATGTACAGACCAAGCCTGAAGCACTGCTTGTCATGATGCAACCAGTTTCCCCACCTGTGGGATAGGGCAGCTTGGTGTGAAGGAATTATAGCGCTGGAGGACATCAGGCAAAACCCAGACATGGGCTTGCAAGAAACGCAGGGCTGGGCAGGCGCGGGACTGTGGATAGTTACCCCCTCCGCTAGGGGAGGGACGGTGCACAAGATCCATCCCTGTCCAGTGTATGTTGCCACGATTCCTCCCTGGCGGAGAGGCATAGTTTCTGGCATAGGCACCTGCTTCGGGACATTGATTGTCTGACCCCCACATCCTGGACAATCTTTCGCCGTGAGGTCTCTTGCTCTACATGCTGGCTTGGGCCCCGTTAAACATCCACCATGTCCAGCAGGGTAGATAGATGAAGCTCACAGGCAATCTCCTCTTCCTTGTTAGCTCTGATCAGCCGTTGTAAGCGTTTCAGTCTGTCTGACAGAGAGGTGCCGGGCTCCTCCACCAGATGCCCATGCTCCACATGACTTCCAGCCTGTCCAGAGGGAAAGATGCACTACTGTCAAAGAATCACTTGTCCAACAGGAACAAGGGAAAGTTAGCCCTCTGCTACCTCTGGAGACAGCCTGACCTCGGAACCAGCCTCTCCTAGGGTGCTGGCCGAGCACCGGAGCCGGCTCCAGGCACCAGCTTAACAAGCAGGTGCTTGGGGCGGCCAAGGGAGAGGGGCAGCACCTGCGGCAATTCGGGGGCAGCAGGTCCCTCACTCCCTCTAGGAGCGAAGGACCTGCTGCCGAACAGCCGCCGCCGATCGCGGCTTTTTTTTTTTTTTTTTGCTTGGGGCGCCAGAAATGCTGGAGCCGGCCCTGCCGAGCACTTCCCTTCCCAGGAGGGTGGGGCCTAGCTAGCACTCTCACAACCCAGCTCCCACCTGTAACTCGGTGGAGCAGAGTGTTGGCTGGCTTATTCTCTTGTGCCACATCTCAGCTCACTGTTACTATGTACAATAGCAAAGGGGACAGCGACAATGCGATGGACTGATCAGAAGGACTCATGTTTAATATCACATATAAACACAAGGCCTATCCTGTGTTTCTGGGAAATATTCTCACAGCAGCCCACTTGTCCAGGACAGCTGGAGCCCATCTCCCAGGCAGGCAGAAATTCACAGACTTGGAAATTCTACCATTAAAAACATCTGTTATTCCCATGGCAAGTTCTCTTTTTTTACCTGTGGATGTGGAGACGTGGGCGTTTCACTCAGTGGGTGGATAACCTGAGGTGTACAGACCAGGGTCTGAGGGAGGTAGAGGGGAAGAGACAAGGAGCATGGGAGCTGCTCGGAGTCTTCTGCTAACCACTGGTGTAGCTGCTCCTCAAACCTAGAAAGAAACAAGGTCATAGGCACAAGTCAAACTGCAGCTCGGCTTTATACACCTTGTGCTTTTCTGCCCAAAGCATGCACATTCTCTGGGCTGATGTAAGCACAAAAGGAAATCAGGTCTGACCGACAGCCCAAGCGCCCCAGTGACACTGCACAAATCAGAAGTTCAGGGAGCCCAGCATGGCTCAGGAAAGGGGTAACTGCACCGTTTCTCTTTTTAAATCATGACGGCATTGATGAGATGCTCAGTGGCCATGAGCCTAGGCAGTTTTTTCAAAGGAAGTTTAAATCTAACAGATGGCTCCTGAAAATGGCAATATGCAGAAAGAAAATCAGTAGCTTGTTGGATTCCAAACTAAGTGACCATTTCCCAAAATTAACTAATGAGACTCAATCAGGCCTGAGTGTTATAAGTGAGTTTGTTCCTACCAATCCATAAGGCGTTTGGATTTGGGATTCTCTGCATGCCTCCATTTGAAGGTTTGCAGTCTAAGTTACAGAGACCCCATTCAATGCATTCCTGTTTGATGAAGTTCAGAGAGAAGCCTCTGACCCCTTAGTTAACAGACCGTGATCGAAACACTGATGTAGAAAAAGGTGGGAACTTCCCCTTAAAATGATCCAGGAGGCAGGGATGAGAGCAGAGTTAACCGCACGAGGAGGGTGGGCTCTGCTTGTAATCAATCATTCCATCCATCATGTTCTGAACACACAGTGTGGCTCAATTCAAGCAAAGCGCACTGCAGACAAAGCTGCAAGGAAAAAATCCCCTGTAAAATGGCTAATCTGAAGACCACCCCCCTTCTTCCCACTCATCCTGAGAAAAGGCACCAATCAGTACTCCAACGGCCGAGCAGGGGCAGACAGCACACTCCAGAGACACTGACTGTCCACGCCAGCATAGGTAGATAAGATGGGAAGGGAAAACATCTGATCCTAGAACAGATGCTCATACAACAAGCTTTAATACCAATAGATCCTAAACTATATAAAGTAACACCTCACTTGGCAAACCTTAGCAAATAACACACAACAACCATCAGCTCAGCTGGGTAGAGTCACTCCAGAAGAACAAAAAAGCAGGGCGCAGAATCAGGATTAGCAATGCCACTGGAGGAATCCAAATTCTTGGGGTATTACTTAGCCATCAGATCAGAGCTCAAGTTATTGGCTTCCTCGAAGCAATGAAAGATGCCAAATCCTGGGAACTTCTAGAGAAATGGATCCCTTCAGTTAAACGTGGGAAACAGCCCAATGTACTATCTAACCTGTTCCAGGATCCCAGACAGAAAAGATCAGTGGGAGACAACAGGGAGATACATTAATCTTCTCCTGATCTCACAGGCAAGGAACTGCACATGGCAAGGTGAAGTGACAGGGGCAATGTACAGAGCACTCTGCCTTTACCCTAGAAATCCCTTCCAACTGACTGATATACAGCATGGAGCGCTCTCACTGGTCAAACAACCCCTGCCTGTGTCTGGCACAGCAGTGCTAGTGCTTCACCCACTAAGGTGAGGTCACGTCATTGTGGAGGGCCTTGCTTTGGGATCCAGCCTCAGCTGTCAAACTGTTCCCATAGCTACAGAGAAGGGCGGGAAGAAGAGCTGAAGGCCTGGCCGGATGACTGGCAGAACTGCATGCAATAGCATGAGGGCTCGTGCTGAGATTTGGTTGGTAGGTTCACACCTCTCAAAGAATCCTGGGTTAAGTTTTATGATTTCGCTCCTGGTACCCTACGGGCTCATGGAAATTCCTCCTCTTTTGCTGCACTCAGCCTTGCTATAGTACCGATGGTCTTACTGTTGGTGACAGCCATTAGCTGGACCTCAAACCCCACAGTGCCCACATGATTATGTTTCTGATCAGGAACGGCCCTAGCTGTTTTGCTGGCCCGGGCAGAAAACGTTTTTGGCACCCACCTCCCAAGCAGCTGAAGGGAAAAAACAACTGAGCACCCCCAAGAAATTGGTGCCCAGGGTCTGCTTGCCTGCCCCTAGAACCAGCCCTGTTTCTGATAGCTGAGGAGCGGAGGGGGAGGGGGAAGAAGGACACAGAAACTTTACGCAAAGGAGAGATTGTCAGCAATAATCTGGGTTCCTCCATGAAACCACTAAAGCTCAGCTTCATACAGAGACGCCAACTCTCTGTTCATGAACCCCAGCACCCTGCAGAGCCAGCAATGAGTCTGCTAGGAAAGGTCTGTGCAGTTCCTGTCACTTACCTCCTGTGCTCTCTCTTCTCCAGCTCCAGCTTAGCAGCCAGGCGCTCTGGGAGGCGCTCCTGGGCCGAGGCCACGTGCGTTAGATCTGCTGCACTGGGAATCCTCGTTTCCTGATCCCCCAGGCCGACACGCTCAGTTCGAGGCAGCAAAATGGGATAATGTTTTGCAAATGACTGAGGAGAGCGTATCCTTGACCTGGAAGAGGAAAGTATTTTAGTGGGAGGGAGGAAAGCCAAAGCCAGTACGCTCCTGGCTGGCTGGAATTCAGAAATAGCAGGAACTAAGGAAATAATCACATTCGCTGGGGATGAAATCCCCCTGTACGGAGGGTTCAGCACGAGGCCTCTGCATAACCCACATGCCACTTAGGCCCTGAAAATAAAGCGAACTTGGGATCTGAGTGGGGCAAGGAGTCTGTAGGCCCCAACTCAGGAGTGGGTTTCATCTAAGGAAAGATACCTGAGGCCGCGCATGCTACTTGGACTCTGAGGCCATGTCTACACTACAAACTTATTCTGACTCAAGTTACATTGGCATTCAGCCACCACGGTTAGTACAGTGCTTGTGCGTATGCGAACTTGGTGCCATCTGTTGGCAGTGCACGTACTCGTCAGGAGTGCTTGTGTCGATGCGGAGTGCAGGGCACCATGGGTGGGTACCTCAGTGTGCAACTCGCCACCGTTCAGTGCACTGTCTTTTAGGAAGTTTTGGCAATGCATGATGGGGCCTCAATGAGCCACGCAGGGGTCTGCTTCCCAGTTTGCAACGGTCTCTGTTCCATAATATTGTCCGTTTCCCATAATTTTTGCACTCTTTTTTTCAAAATGCCACAAACCTGGGTGGCCTCTCTCTGTCTGTCATCTCTGACAGACGCATGGAGCCCGCACAGCTCTGCACTACTGTCATGAGCATTGCGAGCACAGGACGCATGATCCTGGAGTATTTGCAGAGCCGCAAGCCCCATCACAATTCCTTGGAGGACACATGGCTGTGGAGAACCAATTCAAGGCTGTTGGTGGCGTTCATGGAGCCCCTTCACCTGCATCAGGCTCACCCAGGCTCAATTGGCTGGACTGCAGTGGAGTCAAAAACAGGTCCTGGCTCAATGCATAGCTGGATCCTGTGGTCGCCTGTCCCGCACACTCCTCCTCTCTGTTCACAGCAGGGGCCTATGACTTGGGCTCCTTGGAGATATTTAGGATGCTCTGAGGTGACGGTGGTTGGGTCTCTGCCAAGTATGACGTGCAGCTCTTTGTAAAAGTGGCAGCTCCACATTGGATCGACTGTTGACCTCCTTGGCCTTCTGGTAGGCTTGCTGCAGCTTCTTGGCTTTCTCATGGCACTCCTGCTGGTCCCTGTCATACCCCTTCTCCTGCATCCCCTGAGCAATCTGCTTGTAGGTGTCAATGTTTCTTCCCCCGGTTCAGAGCTGTGCCTGCACAGCCTCTTCTCCTGACAGGCGCAGGACAGCCAATATCTCCTGACTACTCCAGGCAGCAGCGAGTCTGGAGCATGTAGCCAGCATGGTCAGCTAGGTAGTTGAACTCAACAATGGAGAGCTGCTCAGTGTGCTCATTAAACCAGGCAATCAGGAAAAGGAACTTCAAAAATCTGCAAGGCTTTAAATGGTGGCGGGGAAGTGGAGGTTCTGTCTCCGTGACCCCTGGGCAGTGGCGTTCACAATGGTGACCAGAGCAGTCAGTGGGGGGCATTGTGGGACAGCTGCTGGAGGACAGTGAAGGTTGATCTAAGTAACAGTGTCTACACTCGCACTGTGTTGCCTAAAGTCCATTGACCGTGACTCTACGCCGCTCGGGAGGTGGTGTTACTATGTCAGCGTAATGGGGTGCTTACACTGGTGAGAGACAAATTTCAGCATAGGCACACGCACAACTGCCATGCATCGATCTAACTTTGTAGTGTAGACCACACCCGAGTGCAGCCAGCGCTCTGACGAGAAACGCTAGCCCCGGCTTCATCCTATCCCTTCTGGAGACAGCAAGACAGTGGTGAGCAGATTGCTAGGGGCTCGCTCCTCTAGAGGGATACCATCCACCCCAGACACCAGCTCTGTGCCCCTGACACACTTGCTCCTACCGTCAGCTCCTCTGCCTCTTTTCTTATCAAAGGGCCTTTGCCACTCCACCCTGCAAGCAAAGGACAGGGCCTCCTCTGGGACGCAACTGCTGGGAAATGCATTTAAAATAAGGGATGTGAATAAAAAGCAGCTTTTGACCCAGGCTGACAAACAGCACAATGGGATCCTGCCTTCCAACACTTCATTAAAGGCATTCACTCTTCTGAATAGGCCAAAGAGTCTGGTGCTGCAAGACACAACCTGTAATTCATTTTGATGGAGAAGACAGCACGGACGGTTCCTTTACACATAGCAGAGCTTGTAACAGACATGTAACGGACTGACATTGGATAGAATAGTGACATACAATTAGCACTCTATTAAGGCTATTACTCCGTGGTGTATAATGTCACCAGACCCCCTAATTAACATTATCTTCCTCTATATTTTGTGCAGCCAGAAGTAAATCATTTCATGTTTAGTAGGAGTTAAAATGCTTTAATCTATTTCATCATAAGACATGAGAGAAGCTTTGGAAAAACCTAACAAGTCTGCACTGTGATTTCTGGATAGGGCTGTAATGTAGTATGTCTTTCCAAAGAAAGTATCCATTTTTCATTATAGAAATATGAAGAGCATTGGGAAAACAAAAAAACCACCCTATGCAATCTTGAAGATCCTGTGCAATTTCCCAGTTTGCACGGTGCCTACTCAAATAGCTATGTCAGTGCAATTTATGAAGATATAGTCATGCTATTTATCATGACAAATTTAAAAAATCATCTTGCCTTGTGTGTCCCTGCTGGATCTCTTTCTGTGTTTGCAGTCTGGCCCGCTCCCATGAAAAAGGAAGAGTGAAGGTTTTCAAATGTTCCTTAAAGAAATAGACATATATCTGGCCATCTTCAGTCACTGCTTCTATAGACAAACAAACATTAAAGATCAAGTCAGGATCAATACAGGCTTTCAGCGTCAAGAGAAATACAACATTAAAACATAGCTCATGGAAACTGTGCCTTAAGTTTTGAAGATTGCGAGGAGTTAGATGTGTGGAATAGACAGAACTTGCAGTAGTGTGCCTTTTGGGCCTGATTCAATATCCAGGCAATTCCAGATGGGACAGTTGGGGTTACTGTAAAACATTGCTTTATCTTCACTTTTAACATCCCAGCGCACCCAACCCCACCATGTGCAAGGCATCAATGCTCAATTCAGCAACAGTATTTTTACCCTGAAATGTAGACTGGTGTTTCTCATGCAGAAAACACCTTTTACTTTGAATCCATCTGCAATTTCTCTGGAAGGAGGTCGGCCCAAGGAGATTTGTGCCTCAACTCCTCTCGCCAGTAATGCTTATTCATAGCAGCAGGTTTTACTGGTTTATCTAAAACTAGCAAGTCGCCAGAGTTTACCTACCTGCTCTGAACCTTAGGCTGAGATGTGTCGGCCGTGTACTCGCAGACACATCAGCCTCTCAAGCCTGCTCTATTTGCAACAGCCTGCACATCTTTCAGGGAGGATATTCACACCTAGGCCCCACAGCACACCAATGAGTTCATTCTTTCTGCATTTCGCTTACCACACTGAACAACCATCCACATTTTGTCCTTATTTCTGTTTGCTGGAATACGGCAAAACAGTGATACTACTAATTCTAAGGGTGTGCTAATATTATTATATCTCCATCATCAATTCTCAGCGCACATCCTCAGTGCCTGAACCCAGGAGTCAGATTTCAGGGAGGCATGGTAGATGAAAGGTCACTGGCTACAGGTCTGAGCAAGAGCTGAACAATGTCACTGGGCAAAACAATGCCTGGCAATTTCAACGTTGGGGCCAAATTCTGCCCTCAGAAAGGTGCATGGAACCTCTGCTAATTTGAATGGAGCTAAGTGTATGAGGCCAAAATTGGCTTATAGCTTAATCAGATTTGCACTGGACTGGACAGGTTCTGGACATATTCCTCCATGCAAGCATGAGGAGCAATGCTGGGCAGAGTTCTAGCTTGCCATGGGCTCAGGAAGAGCAAGTCCCATGGCTGGCCAATGGATGTGCAGCAAATGCAGACACACCCACAATCATCCCACCGCAGAGAGCAGCGGGAATAGAATATCAGGGTTGGAAGGGACCTCAGGAGGCCATCTAGTCCAACCCCCTGCTCAAAGCAGGACCAATCCCCAGACAGATTTTTGCCCCAGATCCCTATATTGAACTCACAACCCTGGGTTTAGCAGGCCAATGCTCAAACTACTGAGCTCCCAGACAATATGCCATGCTAATGCTATACACTGCCTCTGGATACCATGGGGACGGGTCCACAAGCAACGCGGTGTTAAATGTAACAGAACAAGAGAGCAGTATGTAACAAAGCACAGACCAGCCCACCTCAGAACACTGAATACCTGGTATGACAGGCAGCCGGGGGCGTTTCCAGTCTCTCAGTTTATGATCAATGCACAGCGCAAAGATCTCATCCCAGGGGATTTCGTCAACTGCAGGTCCATCATCTTCTGAGCTGGCAAACAGCCTGCCCCGCCATTTGCAATAGGTTCTGCTCAGCAGGTTCTCCACTTGAGACTGGAGTATCGGCTGGGTCTGGGGAGAGCTGGCGATCTGGGACACGTACTGGAAAATCATGGAGCAGACAGGACGCCAGGGAGCTGAACAAAGACAGCATACGCAACCGGTTGGCATAATCTCCAGCGAGTGATTGTTTGGACTGGGCATTCCAGCCAGGGAGGAGCAGCAATGGCCAGTCCACCGCACTGCGGGAAGGCTTTCCCAAACTCAGCTCTGCTGATACACCGCAGTCTGAACCTGCTGCAATCCCCTCCCTCCAGGACTGAGCCAAGATCACGATCCGGCTAATGTGCATAATGCAGGAGACACATGCACTCAGGGTACAGAACAAACCATGAGATTTATGGCTAGATTTGGATACAAAAAGGCTGAAGCACATTTTAAATGTAAGAGGAGAGACATTTGTTGGCAAAGAGACAGACTTTGTATCCTGATACTAAAGCGCCTTGAGATGCAGCTTTCTGCCGGTGCGAACTACATACCCCCTTGAGGAGGAAGGTCCATGTGCGGGATCTGGAAGGACAGCACGGCCTTCCTCAGCCAGCCCAGGTGATCCAGTGTGTTCCACTGGAGGTGAGGAAGCAGCTTATTGCCGCCAGGCTCCACGAACTCAGTGACAGGCCAGGACTGGTCACAGAGCTGTTCGGAGGAAACCACCCCAGACAGGAACTGCAGTACGTTGTTGTACAGCTCAATGATAGCGCTGGGCTCCTGGGAGGGCAGGCCGGCCAAACGTCTCTCCCGCTGGTCATGGTAGAAGCGCCCGCTGAACTCACGGCTAACCCCATCCTCGATGAACTGCTGGAGGGTCTGGCAGCTGAGCTGTGGGGAGCTGGGGCACTGGGAAAGCAGCCATCGCACTGCCTCGGAGAGCTATGGCACAAACATTGACAGGACAAACCAGTCAGCCAGGCCGTTTCAGAAGCTCTGCTCAATATTAACTAGTGACCCTAAGGACTCAATCCTGCAGCCCTGTTGGTTTCATACTCCGCGGTACAATGTGAACAAATCCCACAGCAACAACTGTGACATTCACAGCAGCAACTGCTAAATTTTGCAGCACCATTAATTTACTCTACCTCCATGAAACAACCTTAATTCCCACCCCACACAAGCACACCATGGTCAGAGCTGAAAACAGATATTGGCACAGAATCCATTGGTGACTGTTCCCAACTGATGATTTCCAGAATGGGGTTTTGCATTCTGCTTTCCAGGCAGCATGGCTCGACTCCCTGAACCTCAGCCCTGGTGACTGGAATAGTCTGAAATTCCCCACACAGAAAGAAGCTATCTGATAGCAAAGGGCTCTAGAAGACAAAAGCATTATGAGATCCAATGGCTGAAAGTTGAACTCAGCCATGGTCACAATGGAAATAAAGGTGCAGATGTTATGACAAGTTAATTTAGCCATTGGGGCAGATCATCAAAGTTTGGGGCAGATTCTCTGTCACTTGGAGTTGTGTCTTTCCTAAAGACACACTCTAGCTCAATGTAAGCTCCTGGGCTTCATGCAGGAACCACTGGGTGGCTTCCTCTGGCTTGTGTTACAGAGAAGGTTTAGACTAATGGTCCTTCTAGACTCAGAGTCTATTAATCTATGTAAAACGCAGAGGGGAAGAACAGGAAATGTACTGGGTACATTCTGACTCCTTTAGGCTCAGTTATGGAAGTGGCCAGACAAGATCCCCTGTGTGGGGAGAAGGACAAAAGCACCTCTCCCATTCAATGTAGAGGGTATTGGGAGGTGAACAGAGTATGCAGAACTATCAGCTGAGCACGACCTGCACAGGATCCTTTCCAGCTCAGGATGCAAATCCTAAGGAACACTGACAGTTTCCAAGTACATAAAAGGTTGTTACAAGGAGGAGGGAGAAAAATAGTTCTTGTTAACCTCTGAGGCTAGGACAAGGAGCAATGGGCTTAAATTGCAGCAAGGGAGGTTTAGGCTGGACATTCGGAAAAACTTCCTGTCTGGGTAGGTAAGCACTGGAATAAATTGCCTAGGGAGGTTGTGGAATCTCCATCATTGGAGGTTTTAAAGAGCAGGTTAGATAAACACCTGTCAGGGATGGGCTAGATAATAGTTAGTCCTGCCATGAGGGCAAGGGTCTGGACAGGATGACCTCTCAAAGTCCCTTCCACTCCTACAATTCTATGATACAAAGGTTTGCCCTTAATCCACCATAACATTGTTTGGTTAAATAGCAGAGACACCCCCCCTTTTGCCAATATAAGGTGGAGACAGCTGTGGATTATATTATCCTGCCACTGAAGACATACTCCATACATATGGTCTCCAGACCATACGTAGAGGACAGGCAGGAATATTGGCAGATGGGCAGAGTTAAGGTTGGGGCTGGAGCTTTAGCTGAAAATATTTGTGCTATTTTCTAATATTTTAAATAACAATATCTTCTGAAACATAACTCTAGCCACTCTGGCCAAAGGTTGGTTCAGTAGGACCTCAGTTTTCTGTGCATAAACTATGATAAAGCTCAGTTTTAGCAATGGGAAAAACAACCCACAAAACAAAACTCAGAGGGGTAGCTTAAAATGCAGAGTTATTGACCATGTGGAGAACATTCCTCACCCGATGTGAACAACGGAGGTAGTAGAGACCTTAGGGATAAGCTTTTGAATATTTAATTTTGGAACTACTGCTCCTACCCTGTTGGTGCCTTGCAAGTCACTGATAGAATCTGGAATCTCAACAATAATGTAGTCTGAAATAAGCTGAGCTGAAATCAAATCCTGCAGCATCAAACCTTTAAAGGAAAAGCAATAGCTGAAATAGCAGCATTTTTCATTATTCATACACAGACAACAGCAGAAAAAAAAAAAGAAATTCTCCTATTCAGCCTATTCCCATTGAGAGCAGAGATTTACTACTTCTCCGACTGCCCCATTCTTTTCCCACACTGTAGCAACAAAACATTACATGCAAAGTAAAACTGAAATCCTTGAAGAAAAAAAAAATCCTAGTACTTGGTTTTCCTTTTCAGTTTACAGTCTCTTTCCAAAGGCTCTCTGGATTCGTGTTAGAGATCAGAGGATCCTTCCATCTCACATCTATAGCTCTTAGCCAAATGCTGCATTTGGAGGAACACATTTATTGCTCATTCTCTGCCTTGGGCATAATCCTAAATATTAATAATTATTTCAAGGCACAGAAAAATCACACACCCTCTTCTACTTCCTTCTCTGTGGCCTCTTCTCCCCGCGTAGGGACTAGAACCACCAGAGGTACTATTGGATGGAAAGGCTTCGCCTGAAGGAGCTGTTTCAACTGCAACAAAGCTGAAAGCCAGTAAACATCCTCCTCAGCCATATCTTCGCTCCTCACTCTAGGGGGCAGCAGGAGAACAAGACCACTAGTTCCAAGCAGATCCTTCTGTGCCTCAGCCACGTCAAGCTGCGAGTCACTGAGGGTGCCATGGGCCACCTGCGCAAGCACAAAGGAGACAATTCAGTTACAACAAACAAGAGGGGTTCAAAGACCAAGCTAGCAATAGCGTTTCTGATGGGAGGCTCCTTCCTGGGAACTTTATGGGAAGGGGAAAAAAGGCTTGTGGGGGAGGGAGAGAAAAATGAGCGAGTCATTGAATAATGGCACATCATATATATATATATATACACACACACACACATCACATAAAAACTTCATAAAAGGAATTTTATTTAGGTTGCCAAGTCAAGCACTCAAAAGCTAGGAAACGCCAGGATTAAAGCTGCCTGTGAAACCTTAATTTGGCACCCTCGTTATCCAATCACATTGTAGTTTTCAATTCTTGAAAAGGACTGAAAAAAATAAATGAAAAATTACAACAGAAAAGAAAAAAGAGGAAAAGGAAAGGAAAAAATAGGGAAAACAAAAAATAAAAAAATTCAATTTCAATTTCAAACCATTTTTCACAAAAAGATACATTTTAGAATAATATTTTTATCGATAAATGTCTCTAAAGATAGATTTCGCTGTACACAAACCAATGGGAAAATATTTCCATCCATAATCAAAATTTACAGATAGACAAGTAAGAAAAATGCTGCTTGAGAACCTACTAGAGTTTAAGGCTAAAATTTTGAAATATTATGCTGAAAATTTGCATTTAACGATTATAAAGTTTTAAGTCTCAATGTCTACAGTCAATAAATAATTGTCTGTCCACCCCCATTGCCTGAGCCCCCATATTTTGCCACAACTGTGAAGATTTAAATAGATGAATTTTTTTTAAAAGCTTTAAAATAAACATTGATATTATCCATCAAAATTACAAAAGAAAAAATAAAAACTGAATTCTGCTAAACCGGACTATAAAGCTTTGAATAGGGTTAAAAAAAATGAACTACTGAGACTCCCTGACTGATATGACTTTGTAAATGGTGATGCGCTTGCAGATGACACCAGACACTGATAGCCTTGGCAAAGCATCCCTTAGCATCAGAGAGGTGATGGGACCAGGAAGCAGCACACAGCTAATAGAATGCTCTAACATACCTTTATACACAAGTTGACACAAACAGCCCGATCTCCTTGCATTCCAAAAGAGTTAAACAGTGCAAGTGTCTGGACTCTCTCCTCTGTGTTGGAGATCATATCCTTTGATCTTTTATCTCCCATAAATTTGGCTTTCAACCAATCCGCTAGTACCCTGTGAACAAAAAAGAAACCATCTTTTTCATTTGATATGATCAGTGGCACTCGCAGCAAAGTCTATAGTTAAGCGACCACTCTCCATTATAAACCCCAATTTCCAGTTGCTTAGAACTTTGCCAAAGTTTAATTATTTGGGTTAAAACTTTCCATGCCAGATGTCTGCCTCACGTTTGTTTGTTTGTTCGTTCGTTCGTTCATGCAAAATGGCTCAACAGTTTCTGTGAATGAAGCTAGGGGAAAATAGGTAGCTTTGCCAACTTGAAGTTTAGCAGGGAGATAGTCCTACAGGTCCCCAGGAAAATCCATCCAGATTTATCTCAGTTATAAGCCTCTGAAAATTGCCATTTGCACATGATCAGTTGAACATTTTGGAAGCTTGCTACTAAAATCGTCCTCCTCCAGGGACCAGTCCCAGAAAAAGTGTGAAATTTGTGCCTCTTCATAGACAGTGAAACACTCCAACCTGTCAGCTTTCTGAAGCACACACTTCACTGAACTTTCCCAACACCGACGAGTTATAATGAAAGCAAAATATTTTAACAACCAAAGAACATGGATTAAATGATACTGAGTAAAAGGGATAAAGGTAGAAATGGTTACAAGCAAACACGCATCTAAAAGACTAAACTTAATCTGGAAAGATAGTCTTTGTTCAAGATGGTTTCTCTCACACACAGTCCCCTTTCCAGCTTTTACTGGCCAACATCACATAGGAAGATCAGAGAGATCAAATCGCTTGGTTTTTTGTGTCCTAAGGTGAAGGACAAAGATGGAGTCTCTCTCTGTTGCTGACATTCCCAAAGGGACTGGCTTTGTTTTACAAATCAGGAAGGCCTCCCGCGGATTCAGTCTCCTGTCTCTCTCTTGGGAGCAGGAACTATGCTAACTCTCTGTCTCAGAATCAGGTTAACCCTCTGCTGGCTTCATTTACTGATACTGTAATATATAAACTGAGGTAAACCTACATTTCTCTGTCTGGGCCAGATCTGTTAATCACCTTTACCTGGACTAGACAATCTGGTCTTGAACGTGTTCTAGTAACATCATACAGAGGGAGTTCATAACTTCACATAATACACTGACACATGCATTTTACAATTATACTAATCACCAGCCTTCAGACGATACCTTAACACAATACCTTTTGTATAAGTATCATGACAGCAGAGTGTTGGGTGCAGTGAGCTGGCTAGCCTCCTGAGAGTCAGTGCACTGTATGCCTTGGTAGTAAGGGCTCTTAGAGTCATACATCTCCTGCTAGTGGTTGATTCATAAAGGGGATAACAGACTATTACTGCTACCATTTATTGGCCCATGCTGTGAATCCAACTGTCCTGCTTGCAAACTCATTGATGACCATTGCAGGGGTCAATATGGGGTTGCTATTGTCCCACATGATGGAATTTCTGTTTTTACAGTTAACTTTTTTAAAAAGGTAGGAAATTACATATGCGTTTCATACAGGTGCAATTTAATTTTTTTTTTTTTTAAAACAGGGACAGCAATCAACTAATAGAACAGCTTACCAAGGGACCCGGTGGATTCTCCATCATTTTAAAGCTTTGAAAACAAGACTGGCTATCTTTCTAAAAGATACACTCCAGGTTCAACCACAAATTACTGGGCACGCTGCAGGAACTGTTGGGTGAAATTCTATGGCATGTGTTGCACAGGCGGTTAGATAAGATTATCACGATGGCTCCTTCTGTCCTTCGAATGAATGAATCAACAGAAAATATCACAGAAAACTATAATGAAAGAACATTAATGTTGTAAAGTCAAACACTCCAAGTTAGTAAATGTCAAAATAAAGGTTTCCCATGCCACCTTAACTCATCCCCCTTGTGCATATGCATTATGATACAGTCTTACCAACAATCCCATGTTTGTTCCATAGACCCTTGCCTCATTCAGTGCACAGGGTGGACAGTGAATGGGGCACAGAGTTGTGAGGAGATTCTGTTGGGTTGAAGGCACCGGACTGGATCCAAGAGAGTTGGGTTCTACTCCCGCTCTCTGCCACAGACTTCCTATGTGAAGCTGGACAAGACTGCGTCAAAACCCATACACACCTGGAGCAGGATTAAAGTTCTCAATTCTCGCATTTCCTGGATTTCAAGTGCTTGACTTTGCAATGTTAATGTTCTTTTAATGTATGGGGTATGTAACAACAGTCCTAGGATATGGAGATATTTATCTATGACAAGATGTGAGGGGTGAGAAAGGGAATGTGGGTCCATCGCCAGCAAAGGGTAAGGAATTTCACCTCTCTGCAGCAGAGTTACTAACTTTAGAAAGGAGCTAGAACACATTGAAGATTTAGCTAAATAAATCGGGGACATTCTACCTGACCAATATTTCACCCCTTTGTCCTGTCATTCATTGCCTTTCTTTCTACCCAGGACATGGGGAGCTACATTTCAGTGACAGTACAAACCCATCCCTGCCTCCATTCTGTCTCCATGACATGCAAGGAAACACCGGTTGGCTCCTCTGCTTACTGGCTGGGATCCTCTGCTGGACATCCTTCGTAACTTGGCAACACCAAGAGCACCTTCCAAAAGATCTGTTCTCGCTGAACTGGAATATGTTCAAGGATCAGTGAAGGCAGATCCAGGGGTGTCCATGCTGCATCACTTAAAGAGAGTGAAAAGTATATGAAAAATAATTAAATATCTTGAATTTTTTAATTACTCTTCCTTTTCGCCCTAAACTAGATTTAAAAAAAAAAAGATTTTTGCCCTGTTCTGTTCATTCCCTTGGAAGCACCTGGCATTGGCCACTGTTGGAATACAGGGTATTGGGCTAGATGGACTATAGGCAGATCTCATGTTCTTGAAAGGTCAGTGTGGCTGTTTGGGCAGCTGCGTGCTAAGGTAAGCAACATTTTGAAGCTGTGAACATTGAATCAATGAATGCAGTTACAGTCTGATGAAATTAAGAGCTAATGTAAATGCTTTCTTAAAACGTTTTGCTTTCTATCAAGGAGTTACAAGGAGTCACATGGACATTCAAAGCGAGGAAGTCTCAAGTTAGACCTACAGGACTAGATATTCAGACGATGTACATCGCCACAGCTCAGTTGACTTCAAGGGCTACCCTGATTTACACCGGCTGAGAATCTGGCCCACAAGATTTGTCTTGCTTTGCGGGGTCACATGCACACCCCCACTCTCTTCCCCACTGTGCCTGACTACTTTGATGTTGTAAACAAGCCAGGGCTTGAAGTTCATAAGAAGCCCACACAGGCAAGTGCCTGTGGGTTTAGAGAATACAATGAATGAGTAGGTTCTTTTGGCATCCTTTCAAACAACATTGAGAAAACTGGCTATTAGTTTATGGCATTTTCCCAGGAACCAGTAAAGAAGCCTTTAAACTCACTGATCCAACTTTCCAGCATCCTATCAAAGTTCTATATTTATCATTTTTCACCCCCTCAATCATTTCAGATTTCACCACATGTCAAATTGTCTGAAATGTCATGAGTGATCTGGCTGCAGAAGAGAATTTTTTTTGGTAAGTTTTGGGGCTAACTGGACAATAATCTTGGGATTGTTCAAAACGTCATTTACTAATCTGGAAAAGTTTCCTAGCTTTTTTGCCATGTCTCAGGAAGCAGTCTGCTTCCAAACTCCAACTTGATTTATTCTGTTCCCCTCAGCAAGGATGAAAAGCTTTGATTATTTTTGTCCACTTTGTTGAGTTAGTTTGGGAGTTACTGAATTCTCTTTTGTCAACCAGCGGGGAACATCATAGAGTTCACGAATTCCACCTTGTATGTGCTAAGTTACAGATGTCTGCAGCTGCATGTTAATGACTTCTTAAAATATCCACACGGACTGGCAGGGATCCTGGTTTTAGACTTGTAAGTGCTCTCTCTCCTTGGTTTATCTCTGCTCGGAGCAGTGGTGTCTCCAGCTACAGCAGGTTTCTAGACACCAAAGTCATAAAGAAATGGCCTCCTAAAACTAAGGAAATTCTGCCCACCTCCTCCGCAACCATCATTACCTGTCTAACCTTCAGCTATGGGCTTCAGATCACTATTCTCTCCCAGAGAAGTCTACAGTACTTACCAGCATTTAAACTACAATCCCAGTCCACTGAAGACAAAGATCTGATGTTCCTCTGCACTTAGGTTACGGGCCAGAGACCACATCTCACTTATGCTCTCTGCATATGAGCCACACTAGACTCTGCCCCATCTGCCACTCCACACACTCTCCCAGTATCAGTCAGACACTCTACAGGTACAGGCACAAGATCAGGGTTATTATATTTTGGAGGATCCACCCTTCACCCACCCTCAGTTACATATATTCATGGGGGCTAGTCTGAAAAGTCTGCCAGAGACCGATTCACCACTCTGCACCAACATTTTCAGGGCACACAGCATCTTTGTACTAATGTAGCTTTAATGAAACTCCAACTTACCATAGCAACTGCTGGTAAAAGTACTGAACTTTCATTTGGTGCTTCGTCCTGTTTCTCAGCCATCTTAACCTGGAAACAAAGAGGAAGTCTGGTCAGGAGGTATCAAAGGTGTTGAGTCCCCTCTATAACACGTGTAGGTCTGCAAGAGCTATGAGTGCTCATCTGTGCACCAAGCAAGCCAGAACACTTCGGAGACTTACTACAATGGAAGAAGATCAGAGAAAAATTCTCTCTGGGTTTTCAGTTTGTTTCTCATATGTGTCTGACTGCAATGTGTACAGCCAGTGTCTTTTTTGTGAGGGTCCTTCACAGGACAAGTGATATAAACAGATGTGCTTGTAAAACAAAATTTATATGGTCAGGAACCTGTGATCATGTGAAATTATTTTAATTTACCTTTTGAAACTGACTAGATTTCACGTTAGCTGTGAGAGTGCTCTTACCTGGTGCAGGAGATTCCCAGATTTCCTGCGTGTCCTAGGTTTACAATTCTCTTAGTTAGGTTCTCCTCAGCAATAGGACACTCTGCACTGGGGGATAATGCCTTCAGTTTGTTTTTCGGATCCACACAACAGGGAGCTGCTGGGAATGCCCTCATCTGACGCTTCAGCTTCTTCCGCGCTGCTACTACTTCCCTCCATCTTTAAAAGAGAAAATATGTATATGCTATACTAATGAATGGTGCTTGCTAAATCTCACATTATTTTCACAGATTTTCTGTTCAGAGTTATTCTTCACTATTAACTTGCTGGAGCTACTTTGGCACCTTAGGTTTATTAGCAGTTCAAAGTAGAAAAGGAGAGATCACTTACCTTACAGTAATTTGAGTTCTTCAAGATGTTTTGTCCCTATGGGCACTCCACAGGATGGGCATGTGCCTGTGCGCTCTTGGCTGGAGACAGCAAAGTAGCATTTGCAGGCCCATGCAGAACAGCACCTTATGCGGCGAGTGAAGGCATTTAGAGAGGTGTGAGCCCACCACCACTCAGTTCCTTCTCCACTGTAGAAGACTCCCAAGCAGGAATTCAATGAGATGGGTGCTGAGGAGGTAAGTCCAGGACAGTTTGAAGGACTGCACCACCAAAGGTGGAAGCAGGGAAGATGGCACAGTGTTTGGCTAAGATATGGCTAGAAGACCAAGTAGCAGACCTACAGATCTTTCAGTCAAGCTAAGGACACGGACTGAGCTCTAGTAGAATGTGCTGTCACTTCTTGAGGGGGGCATGTAACCCTGCATTCCCATAACAAGCCCTGATGCAACCCAAAACCCACTTAGACAGTCCGTGTGTGGAAACTGGTTGGCCCTTCATCCAATCCAAAAATAAACACAAATAGTCTAGGAGAGGTGCAGCATGGTTTAACCCTATTCAGATAGAAGGCAAGGGATCTCATTACATCCAAAGAATGAAGGCCAGATTCTTCTCTGGAGACTCCACCCTGCCTCTTCCACTCCCCTCCCCCCTCCCCTCCAACATCTCCAGAAGCTGAAACAGCTGATCTGTGGTAGGCACTGGGAGGGTGTGGGAGCTGCTGATCAGCGGGGCCCGCAGGCAGGCAGGAGGCGCTGGGGGGAGGAGGAGGTTGGTAGGGGGGCTCCTCCTTGCCCCCCCCCCCCACCCGCTTCCTCACGAAGCACAGGTCCTGGGCGGTCGCCTCGATTTGCAGCAACCTAGGGACGGCTCTGCCTGTCTCAGCCAAGCAGCTGCTATGATGATAGCTCTTGTTCCTTCTTGATGCAGCTTGAGAAGGGTCTTGAGAATTAATGGTGAACAGGTATAAAGAAGGGCCATGGTATTCCAAGAACATCTCCTAGAGATCCATTACCGTGACATCCCTTGGAGTTGAACAGGTGACAATTTGCATTGTTTGGGGTGGCAAAGAGTATACCCTGGTACAGTATATACCAGGTCTGGCAGACGCTGCAAAGGACAGAGTCCTTGAGCTCCTATTCGTGATCCTGCCAGAAGTATCTGCTATGGGAGTCCGCAATTGTATTCTGGAGGCCAGAGATAGACTGCTGATATTTCTATCTGATGGGCAATACCCCATTTCCACAACCTTGGCGACTCTGAACAAAAGGATTTGGATCTTGCTCCGCCTTGTCACTTTACATAGTACATTGTTGCCTTGTTGTCTAGTATTAATCTGAGTGACCTAGTATGACATGAAGGAAGTGTTGGCAAGCATATCATACTGCTCTTAGCTCCAAGATATTGATCAGGGGCACCGATTCCTGTGCCAACCATTTGCCTTGTGCTGTGTCTCCCTGTAGATGAGCTCCCATCCCAACAGAGATGCATCCGTTGTGAGGGTTTTCAAAGGTGCTGGATGCAAGACCTTCTGTGGATCTTTCCACCATGTAAGAGAGTTCAACACCTTCCAAGGCACTGTGATGTGCTTGGAGAGACTGCCTGTTTGGGGTGTATTCTGTTCTTATCCATATCTGGAGGCATCTGAGGTACATCCTCATGTTGGGAGTCACATATGTGGAGGCTGACATTTGGCCCAAGACTTGTAGACAGGTCCCCCCTATTGTTGGCAGGCTGCAATGTAATGTTGAGATTAGGTTGGATAGGGTGAAGAATCTCTCTTTGGGTAGCTAAGCTCTTGCTGTTGTGGAGTCTAAGGTAGTGCCTATAAAGTCTATTCTCTGAACAGGAGACAGTACGGACTTTCTGTGGTTGATGCAGAGGCCCAGAGATTGGAATAAGGTTAATGCCCTGGATGTTGCCTCCTGTACCTCTTGAGGTGTCTGGACCTTGAGAAGCCAGTCATCCAGATATGGGAACACTGCTATTCCCACTGACATAGACAAGTCAAACTGTAAGACTACCAGTCAGAGAATCTTTGTGAACACCCTCAAGGATGTGGAGAGTCCGAAGGGGTGAACTCGATACTGACAGTGATCTGCCCCTACCATGAATCTTAGAAAATGCTTGTGTGAGGGTGGATTCCTACATGGAAGCAGGTTGAGGGCAGCGAACCAGTCTCCTGGAACTCAGGATGGAATTGCGGTGGCTAGTGTCACCATTCTAAAGTGTTGTGCTAGAACATAGATGTTCAAGTTCCTGAGGTTAAGGATTGGTTTCCACCCTCTGCCTTTCTTGGGAAGAGGAGGTTAGTTACCTGTAACTGGAGGTTCTTTGAGATGTGTGGTCCCTATCTGAATTCCACTGAGGACAGAGCTGGAGAATTGGAAAGTTGTCTGTTGGTCCATGCATGTGCCCTTGCTCTGCCTCATGGTTTTGTCTGAGGTGATAAAGGGCGGGGTGGAGTGGCCATGCCCTCAGCTCCTTCTCCACTGCAAATCAAACAGATCCGCAGCAGAGGGGAAGGAGGATGGAAAGTGGAATACACATCTCAAAGAACCTCCAGTTACGAGTAAATAACCTCCTCCTCTTCTTCTTCTTCTTCTTCTTCTTCAAGTGACAGTGCCTAATTCGGAGAAGGGTGCGAGGAAGAGAATGGAAGGGTTGAACAAAGGACAGCCATGTCAAATGACGTGTCTGTCACAGAGGCCTGGTCTACACTACGAGTTTAGGTCGAATTTAGCAGCGTTAAATCGAATTAAGTGTGGACACGTCCACACGACGAAGTCCTTTTTTCCGACTTAAAGGGCCCTTTAAACCGCTTTCTTTACTTCACCTCCGACGAGGGGATTAGTGCTGAAATCGGCCTTTGCGGGTCGGATTTGGGGTAGTGTGGACGGAATTCGACGTTATTGGCCTCCGGGAGCTATCCCACAGTGCTTCATTGTGACCGCTCTGGACAGCACTCTCAACTCAGATGCACTGACCAGGTAGACAGGAAAAGCCCCGCGAACTTTTGAATTTCATTTCTTGTTTGCCCAGCGTGGAGAACACAGGTGACCACGCAGAGCTCATCAGCACAGGTAACCGTGATGGAGTCCCAGGATCGCAAAAGAGCTCCAGCATGGACCGAATGGGAGGTACGGGATCTGCTCGCCATATGGGGAGACGAATCAGTGCTAGCTGAACTCCGTAGCAGTAAACGAAATGGCAAAATATTAGAAAAAGTCTCAAAGGCCATGAAGGACAGAGGCCATAACAGGGATGCACAGCAGTGCCGCGTGAAAATTAAGTCTTGCACCAAGGCATAATGTGCAGCGAAGGTATGCACCGAACTCCATGTGGCTGCCCTACATATATCTGGACGCGGTACATCGTGCAGGGCAGCCGTAGTCAATGTGAGCATGCTTGTGGAATGGGCTCTCACTGCAAAGGATGGAGACAGTTCCGATAACCAATAGAGCGTAATGCACCCGAATATCCTCTGTATGATCATCTGCCCTTTAATCCTTTCAGCTATAGCGATAAACGGTCTAGGGGGACTTCCTGAATTCTCTTGTCCTTTACAGGTAGAAGGCCAAGGCCCTGCAGACTCCGGGAGGGAGTGAAGGTGCTACTCCTCTGTTGATACATGAGGCTTCGGAAAGAAAGCAGGTAAGCGTATGGGCTGGTTGAGATGAAAGCAGAATACAACCTTTAGCACAAACTTGGTGTGCAGGCACAGGGAAACTTTGTCCTTATCCAACATGGTTAAAGGGGGGGTCCACCATCATGGTCCCCAGTTCGCCCACCCTTCTTGCAGAAGTAACAGCTATCAGGAAGGTGACCTTCATGGAAAGGGGAGACAGGAAGCACGAGGCCAGAGGTTTGAAGGGTGATTTCATTAATGTCAAGAGGACAAGGTCGAGGTCCCATTGAGAAGCAACAGGTTGAACTGGTGAAAAGCTTCTGAGGAGACCCTTCCAAAACCTGGTAGTCAATAGATGTGTAAATACAGAGTGACTTTCCAAGTGGGGGTGGAAGGCGGTGATAGCTGCTCTGTGGACCTTGACAGAACTGAGAGCGAATCCTGACATTTCAAGGACAGACGGTAGTCCAAAAGAAGGGGAATGTCCACATCGTTGGGGTCAAGACTCCTCTGTGGGGTCCAAGAAGTGAAGTGCTTCCACTTGGCCCATAGGAACGCCTTATGGATTCTTTCCTGATGCTTGAGGGGATGTCTTGTACTGCCAGCGAACAATCCCATTCTAGCGAAGATCCCATCCAAAAACCAACCTTCGAGGTGAAGTATCTGTGGATCGCGATGCCTGATCCTGCCTATGTGTTGCATGAGCAATTCCAGGAAAGATGGCAGGGGAAGCAGGGGATGCGTTGACATGTGGGGAAGGTGGGGAAACCAGAACTGGCATGGCCAGAATGGGGCAATCAGAATAACCGGTGCTCTCTCCCACCTGATCTTGTGGAGGGCTCGTGACTGCAGCAGTAATGGGGGAAAGGCATAATTGATCTGGTCCGACCAGCGGCGAATGAGAGCATCACTTTGGGAATGGGCATAGAGACCACTTCTGAAGCAGTACGTGATGCACTTGCTGTTGGAGCAGGATGCAAAAAGGTCCCTGGTCGGAGTCCCCCATCAGGTGAAAATGTCTCTAAGGTGTCGTGGAGCTCCCATTTGTGGTTGGCCATGAATTTCCTGCTGAAAGACTCTCCAATTATGTTCTGAGTCACCAGAAGATAGGCTGCCAACAACAGGCACTTGGCACCAATCCCATAGACAAATCACTTACACACAGAGCAAAGACGACCTCGTGCCCCCTTGTTTGTTGATGCAATAAACGGTGGTGCTGTTATTGGACATGATGGAAGCATGGATGAAAGAAATGCACAACATGCTCTTTGGACTGCCTGAAGCTCCATAATGTTGATGGGCATTCTGGATTCCCGAGGGAAAACTACAATAAACCTACAGTAAAAACAACAACTATTTACAATTCTAAAAATGGCTTTTTTTTTTTTAAGGTGCATCAGAGAGAGACAAGAGGACAGTAGCAGCTCCAACTTGGACCATGCGGTGGTGAGAAGGAACTGAGGGCGCGGTTGGTCTGCCCTGCCCTTTATCGTCTCCGACAAAACCACGAGGTGGAGCAAGGGCACATTCCCGCAGTGGAATACAGTAGGGACCATCACTCGCAGAACCACCAGGAAGTAATTCAAATAGAACCCTCTTCCAAAGAACTTTGGTGGGACCAGTTCTATAGCTCCCAGAAGAAGAGAGTGGACCTCTTGTTTTAAGAGTTCCTTGTAAGAGGGGTCCCTGAAGAGAGGGGGGTGAGAAGGAGGAACAGCATGGAAGTGAATAGAATGGCCCACTTTGACAACTTCCTGTATGCACTTGTCTCAGGCAGGAAGATAGTTGTTTTCCAAAGGGGGGAAGGTACTCACATGATCGGTGATCTATTGGAGTAGAATACTTGATGCCCCAACCGAGGTGTAAAAAGTTTCTTAGACTGTTTGGGTAGAAGTAGGGGTGGGAGGTGTGCTGATTGTAGTAGAACGGTCTCAATCTTTGAGCAGTTTGGATCTATAAAACTCTCTTCTCATTGCAGACACACAAATCCCCTGTGATCACAACGTCACTCTGGGGTCCCTGAAAGCATGGAGAGAGGAGTCTGTATACTGACCAAAGAGCCCTTGAAACGGAAGGTCTTCCACTGTGTTTTCAACTTCTCTTGAAAGTCCTGAGGATTGGAGCCAGGATGCTCTTCTCATGAGCACCACTTTGGCCATGGACCTGACAGCTGTACCAGAAGCATCTAATGCAGCCTGCAGAGAAGTTTTGATGACCAATTGTCTTTCAGTGATAATGGACTGAAATGAATCTTTCTGGTCTTGTGCCAAATGCTCATTAAAATGTGTATACTTGGAGTAGGTATTGAAGTCATATTTCGCCATTAAGGCCTGGTAATTGGCAATGTGAAATTGGAGATGATGAATAGCTCTTCCTTCCCAGGAAGTCCAGCCTTTTTGATTCCTTACCTGATGGAGAGGGCCTACACTGAATCTGACAGTCCCTCTCATTGGTAGCCTCACCACAAGGGAGTTGGGGTTAGGGTAGGAGAAGTAGCACTCTGTTCCTTTGGGTGGGGTGTAGTATTTCTCATCCGTCTGCTTACAGGTCGGTGGAATTTTGGTAGGTATTTACCACAGGTTATATATGCATGAGATAACAGTGCCTCATTGATAGGTAAGGCAACCTTTCCCTGAGGATTGATGTTCAGGATGTCCACCAGGGAGTGTTTGGATTCTTGCCCCTCCTCTAGTGGAATACTGAAGGGAGTTCTCTAGCCTTTTCATGAGTTCCTGGAATGTCTTGAAATCACCTGCATAGGAGGGAGGTGGTGGCACCACCACCTCATCTGGATATGAAGATGACTTTTCAGAGGGATCTCCTCTGTCTGAGGCTCCTGTTCCTCTTATACATCTTTTGATAATGGAGAGCAGCATGGTACCAATGTGCACTGTACTAGAGGATTTTCTGTAGAAGCTGGTAGTTGGTATGGTACTGATGGGTACCTGTGCTTTTTCCTAGACATTATATTAAGTTGCTCACAGTAGTGGCCTCTTAGGTACCAGTAGTCCCACTGGGGAGAGGGATAAGGGAAGGGATGTCAATGATAGTCATAACCTCTGGGCCTATGATGTTCTGGAAGGTTCCCCAGGCCCATCTTCATGCAAGGGGCTCATGGAGGTAGGGTAGTATGGTACCCGAATGAATCCCTGTCCTGAGATCTGTGAGGCCAAGGAGTCTTCCCCTGAACTAAGCGGGAAGGCGGGGGGGGGGGGGGGTTTCCAATATTCTAATCAGTACCAAAGGTTGGAGGTGTAAGTCAATCCCGACGTGCTGTTTTTGTGGCACTACCATGGAGGTGGAGTTGGTGGATCCTCCTATAAGTGGCGATTCAGGTTCATGAGAGATAATAAGATCTTCTGAATAAAGGAACCTAGAAAAAAAGTGGAGGGCTCGGAAATCCTTCATCCAAAACTAGAGTTGGTCCTGGGTGATGAGATGGTCGCTGTTGCACTACTGGAATAGTTGTAGTGTCCAGTCCCCTTTCAAAGGGGTGTGAGTGGTAGCCCTGTAGATCTCGCTATTTTGCAAGGGAGCAGACGGTGCCACGGCAGTAATTGCTCCTGTGATAAGCACATTCAAACAGAGCTTCTACCTCAGTACTGGACTCCGTCAGAGCCTTAGAGGAATGAGAGGTCTCCTGAAAGCAGGACTTATCCGGGAGTCTGCGCCTCTTCTTTGTTTTCCTCCTGGGAGAGGAATGCTTCCTTTTTTTTTTTTTTTTTGAGGTCTTATTATCTGGGGCTGCAGACAAAGCAGCAACAGTATCTATGTCTGCGACATAGAGGCCAATGTACAAGGAGGGAGGCAGATCCTTCAGGAGCTAACACATGCTTCCCCAAGCACCACAGGCAGCTGGAATGTCCATCGCTGCAGAGAAAGGACCTCTGGTAAGTCTCACAGGCCTTAAACCCTGGGGTCTTGGGCATAGCAACTATATTCCAACACAAAATCAAAGAAAATGGAGGGGATGGAGCTTTCCCAACCAACACAAAATAAAGTGAAGTGAAGTGAAATAAAGGTATATGGAAATAGAATAATTCAAAGAAAGAATGATCAAACCAAAGAAGTAAAACAATAATGCACAAGTTAAGGCAGGAAGCCAAATACAACAGTCAGTAGTCTCCATCTCAAGTTGCAGGTGGTAAAGAAAGAACTGAGTGATGGCAAGATTGTGCATCCCAATATGCCCTCACTCAGAGCACGGAGGTGCCATTCTACACAGGCACAGACCTGCAAATACTACTTTCCAGTCTCCACTCAAGAGTGCACAGGTGTGTGCACATCCTATGACGGGGCACCTATAAGGACGTGTACTTGAAGAACTAATGTTGTCCCACAACATACATTGGCTATGCCAGCATGACAGCAGTAAGTCACCCACTACCAAAAACCTGGACAGGGTGGCACACACTGACAATTAGGGGGCCTGGTTTTTGCTCTGACTTGCTACCACTAACATCAACAGTTAAAAGTCACAAGAGCTAGAGTGTTCTGGCAGTCACACATTAAGGAGCTGAGTCCCAGAAGTGAGAATTCTATTCCGATTGCATCTTTAGATAAATATTCTTCTTAATTTCAGTGTTTACTCTGTGCTTGTACAGCATTTGGTGTATAATCCATTTAATTGCTTTCCTCTGGATTATAAAACAGCTTCCCTCTTGCTGAAAATAATACACCTTAAATATTTTTTTAAAGGAATTCTAAAAATCTATAGAACATGCTTCCTAAAAGATGCTTTATCAGAAGTTAGACTATCTATATATTAAGATTCCAGGTCTGCTATTCTGTAAACTAGAACATCTATGCGCAGTGATGGAAATAGCTACAAGCACAGTTGAGAGCTTTTTTTGTTCAGAATAGCATCAGGCTCAATCATCACTGGGATCTGGGGTCTGTTCCTGTCCAATTCTTAAATTTTCAGCTACTAGTGGCATTTTTACACTTTAGAAATTACACCTGCGTGACAGCACGGGCTTTCGTCTTGTCTGTTACATTAAATCAGTTTCAAAACATTTGAGCTGACAATATAGAAAGAATTTTTTTGTATTTACACCCTCAGTCCATAACAAGGAGCACTGACCCTTCCCTAGTAATCTTCCCAGTCATCTTCTTTCACACAATCCATTGAGAACGTATTTCAGATCCAGTGGCTGGTGACTGGACACTAGATGTGGAGGGCTCTGAGTTACTACAGAGAATTCTTTCCCAGGTGTCTGGCTGGTGGGTCTTGCCCACGTGCTCAGGGTCTAACTGATCCCCATATTTGGGGTCAGGAGGGAATTTTCTCCCAAGTCAGATTAGCAGAGAGGGGTTTTCCCCTTCTTCTGAAGCAGGGGGCACTGGTCACTTGCAGGTTTAGACTAGTGCAAGGGTAGGCAACCTATGGCACGCGTGCCAAAGGCGGCATGCGAGCAGATTTTCAGCGGCACTCACACTGCCCGGGTCCTGGCCACCGGTCCGGGGGGCTCTGCATTTTAATTTTAAATGAAGTTTCTTAAACATTTTGAAACCTTATTTACTTTACATACAATGATAGTTTAGTTATATATTATAGACTTATAGAACGAGACCTTCTAAAAAGGTTAAAATGTATTACTGGCACGTGAAACCTTTAATCAGAGTGAATAAATGAAGACTCGGCACACCACTCCTGAAAGGTTGCCGACCCCTGGACTAGTGTGTCAAGGCTGGATTCTCTGTAACTTGAAGTCTTTAAATGATGGATTTGAAGACTTCAGTAACTAAACCAGAGGTTAAGTGTCTATTACAGGAGTGGGTGGGTGAGGTTTGGTGGCCTGCGACGTGCAGGATGTCAGACTAGGTGACTGTGATGGTCCCTTCTGGCCTTAAAGTCTATGAGATCTTTACAGTCTCCCTCACGTGCAGGAAAGCCGATGGGCCTCGCAGTGTGCCCTGAAGGATCAATACCCCAGGGCTATTTCCGACTGGGGTGAGGGAATTCCAAAGCTCCACAAAGAAGGCCCTGCCACCCCCCCGTGACCCTAAGAGTCCCTTTATGGCTACCTGCAAATGGCGCCGTCACACTGTTGTCAAAATAGTTAGTTAAACCGGGTCTTGTAAGGTATCATATGTAAACCGGTGACACGCTGGTCATGAATATCAGGGTGCGATGTATGTATGGGTTGTGTATACGGAGTTATGTGTGTGTGCTGGGAATACGTTCATAAAACAAGGTGTGGAGGCAGCTGATAAACAAGCCTGCCCTAGACAAAGGAATGTGGATTTACTTGTCTACATGGATCATGCTAACCCCTGGATGAGAAAACAGCATGGCTTGATTACAAGCAAAGGACAATGAAAGGATATTTGACTCTAAGGTAAATAAAGTGATCAAGACAATGGAGAAAGCAAGCTAACCAGAGGATGAAGAAAGGGCTTGGTGCCTGCTCCCCAAAGAACATACAGCAAGGGAAAGGAACTTTGTCTGGCTTTACTTTTCAAAGAATACATTTCAAAGGTTTTCAGGGAAGAAAGGGAACTCCTCATTTGTTATCCAACACTGATGGAACAAAGGGATCAGTGCCCCCTGATTCTGTGAACAGCTAATCCTCCTTCTTGAGGGGCTGGAGTTGCTGAGAGCTTGATGCGATTGAGAAAGCTGCTTACGTAAAGATTGGAGCTTGCTAAAGTCAAGTTTTAGATATTAGAAACTTCCCATTGTTGTTTTGTTTTGTTTTAACCACATCTTTTTCTCTTGCTTAGTATCACTAAAATCCAAGTTCTTTATTAAACGTGTGTGTGGTTTTATAAGCCATCTCAGTGCAGTGTATTAAAGTGTGGGTCCTCAGCTAGACTGACAGGCTGGTGGGTGTACTCTCTTTGGAGGCAGTAGACTTGGTAATTTCTGTGAATGTCCAGCAATAGAGAGGGGATTCTACAGAGGAACGCTCTTCCTGGAGGTTCAGGAACTGGGATTCACCGAATGTTACCCACAAGGCAAGGTTAAGACTGGCAGAGTCCAAAGGAGTTTTCTGGGGAATAGGACAAATTGGTGTGGCAGGGAGCTGAGACACAGTTTAAACTCCAGCAAAACTCTCCCTTGTTGAGGCAGTGGGGGCAACACAAGGCTTATGGTTCTGGGGGTGGCCCTAGAAAGTGTCTCACCCCCCACCCTCTCTTGTCTGAGTGAGGCTCCAAGCCAGCACCCCACTGATCTGGCAATATGGCACAGGGAAAGAGACAGCTTTTGGATAAGTAGGTCCTGGGCTATTTAGAGCTTTATTAACCCCCTCCCCCCCAAAAAAGTCTTAAATACTAATCAGTGCTTAATAATTAGCCAATGTAAACCAAAAAAACACTGGTATCATGTGCTCCTGGCAGGATAAACAGTGTAAAACATGAGCTAATAAATTCTGTACCAGCATGAGTTTCCAGATAGATTTAAGCTGTAGTCCACGTAGAGCAGTGGCTCTCAAACTTTTGTACTGGTGACCCCCTGTCACATAGCAAGCCTCTCAGTGCGACCCCCCCTTATAAATTAAAAACACTTTTTTATATACTGAACACCATTATAACCATTATAAATGCTGGAGGCAAAGCGGGGTTTAGGGTGGAGGCTGACAGCTTGTGACCCCCCATGTAATAACCTCGCAACCCCCTGAGGGGTCCCGACCCCCAGTTTGAGATCCCCGGACGTAGAGCTTGTTAAATAGTCTAATCTAACGTGTTGTTTCCCCTTTCCCCAACCTCTGTTTACTTGTTTGTCTCTCCTTAGATTGGGAGCGCCTCAGGCAGGGACTGTTCCCTCTTCTCTGTCTGGAAAGCACCTAATAGGGACTATCAGAGAGAAACCGTATACTCGGATTAGCAAATGCTACCACTGATCCTGTTAGAGACCACTTGATGGTCTTCTCAAGAACAGTGTCTGTGGTATGGTTTGACAACTCACCGCTGCAGATATTTACAGAAACACTGGAGCTCCTGGAGGGTCTCCTTGGCACTCTGGAAAATCTCCTCTTCCAGAAACAGCTGCATTACATCAGCACAGACTTCCTCTGAGCAACGGGCAATGCGGGCTTTTCGGTCTCTTTCCAAAGCATACCTGGTGCAGAATGAACCAAAATGAGATTCCAAGGCAGAAATGCTCACTAAGCAGCACGCATGACAGTAAATGCTAAAAACAGCTGTAGTGGAAAAGGCAGGTGTTTCTAGCACAGATAAATAGTCATTTAAAATCATTCCACTTTCTGGAAGCCACTAGATTTCTAAGTCACTGGACTTCTGTAAGTTTCTCCTTTGAAAAGAAAAAGCATAGACCTTTCTTATCTAGGGGAACAGAAGCTGTGCACCTGTGACGGGGGTGGGGAATTCAAGGCCTTTACACTGGAAAGAATGCAAGTATTAGTCTTCAAAGGGGTTTGTAGTCCCTGTTCAAGGACACATACACAAACCCCCCCCACACACACATTCCCAAGTACCCATCCAGAATCCTAATCATCCCCTCATATTTCCTCCACTTCTAACTCATCCTCTTCTACTCATGGCCACTGCCTTTCCAGTCAGTGCTGATTTGTGGAAGAAGAGCACGGGAGATCTGTACTACACACCATGTTCATAAAAGCGTCTCTCTTTGTTAGAGTACTGTGGTGAGGCTTGTTCTATAGAACACTAAGGGTTAATTCCTGCTAGAGCTCTCCACATACATACAGGCGATAACTAAGTTAATTGTTGGTGCTTAATGGACAATGCACCGAATGCACTTCTGGAAATTGACCTCCAATCCCCTGGTGAGATGCATAATGGTACCAGACTCAGAACCGGTGCTAGCCCATTGGGGAGCCTAAGCAGGAATATTTTTTGCCAGCCCGTAATAATAACAAAAACCGAATAGATGGCCCCCTTGAGCTGCTCGGGGCCCAAAGCAACTGCTTAGTCTGCTTATGCCTAACGCCAGCACTGACCAGACTGAACAGGTTCAGGGGTTCCAGGACAGACAAAGGAACTCTGAAATGGGTAAAGCCTGCCTGTGAACTCAGAGCAGGGGACAGAATAAGGCAGAGACTGCAGGCTCTCTCTCCTAACCCTGAGCCTGGAACAAGTGGGACCTAACTATAGGGTTACCATTCGTCCGGATTCTGCCGGACATGTCCGGCTTTTTTGAGTTAAAAATAGCGTCCGGGGTGAATCTGTAAATTTCCGGACTTCCCCCCCCACCCATGCAGAGTGCGCGCGGCTGACAGGGCAGCCGGCCGGATCGTGCCACTCGCACGGGGCTCTGGCAGCCAGAGCCCCTCCTCCACTTCCCCCTTCTCTCCCCTGCAGCTTAAAATCACTCCCCTCCTCTCTCTCCCTCCCTCCCTCCCTCTCCCTGCATTCGCAGATCGCAGGCCGGGCGGGCCTCCGGCAGTCTGGAGCTCCTCCCCCTGCTCCCCCCTCCCCTGCTGCCGAGCGCGCTGCTCTGCAGCACTCTGTTCTGAGCGGCACGGTAAGGGGGCCAGGGAGTCAGAGAAGCGGCAGGGAGGTTCTGGAGGGGGCAGTCAAGAGACAGGGAGGGGGGGGAGGGTTGGGGGTTCTGAGGAGGGCGGGAAGTGGGAGGGAGTGGAAGGGGCAGGGGCGGGGCTAGGGCAGGACGGGGGCGGGGCTCCTCCCGTCCTCTTTTTTGATTGTTGAAATATGGTAACCCTACCTAACTACAGACATGCCAACTCTCTTAAATTGATACAAGAGTCATGATTTCTCAGGGCTTGTCTACACTGGCAATTAACAGAGCTAAAACTTTCTCGCTCAGGGGTGTGAAAAAACACCCCCCGGAGTGCAGCAAGTTGCGGCGCTGTAAAACACCAGTGTAAACAGTGCCCCAGCGCTGGGAGCGACACCCCCGGTTGAGGTGGGTTTTTTAGAGCACTGGGAGAGCTCTCTCCCAGCGCTGCACCACGACCACACAAGGCACGTCAAAGCGCTGCCGCAGCAGCGCTTTAGTGTTGCCAGTGTAGACTAGCCCTGAGTGAAATTAAACCTCACTCATGATCTTGCTATAAAACTCTCAAATGTCAGGATTTTTTTCAGCCGCAACACATGCTTAAAATGGGTTTACAGTCAAACAGGACAAACAAAGGAATGTGGTTTCTCCACTGGGTAGTTAATCCCAAAGTACTTTGAAAGACCATGAGAATTCATTTATATATCAGACAAACAAAGCTATCAAGCTAACAAGTGGAGGTGGGGGGAGAGACACCCCAGCAGGGAAAAGAAACTTCATCTGAGGTATAAAGAAGAGGGGGAGAGCCAAACCTCAAATAAGCAACTGAGGGCTTGTCTACATTACGCAGCTTTTAGCGACAAGGCTGGGTCGACACAGCCTTGTCGCTAAAAGTCAGCGTGTGTGAACGCTCTCTGTTGGTATATTGTTGGCACTTTTGCCAACAAAATAGTTCCAGCCCCGCGAGCGGCAGTAGCTTTGTCGGCAGGAGCAACAAAGCTGCGTTCAAACTGCCACTTGCATCGGCAAAACTTTTGTCTTTCATGGGGGGGCTTTTTTAAGTACCCGTGAAAGACAAAAGTTTTGTCAACAACATCACAGTGTAGACAAGCCCTGAATCAATTTGGGAAAAAAATCCCCACATTTGAGAGTTCTAAAAATGAGGCTTAATTTTATTTAGAAATCCTGTCAGCCGCCAGGGGCGCGGCCGGGGCTGTAGCTGTCAGCCCTGGGCGGCTGCTCCCCTGCCAGTGTGGAAAGTGGGAGAGGGGACCCCACTGCAACCCCCCCCAGGCCTGGGAAGGGTGAAGAATCTTAAGGAGCAGAGGTGAGGCTGGGAGGGCTGAACTATGGCATGGTGGCTGCAGGAGGGCTGAAGTGAGGAAGGTGAAGACTGAATTAATGGTAGGTTCTGGGCAGACAGGGTGAGTGGTGGGAGGGTGAATTAATGGGGTGGTGATGATAGGGGCTGGGGGACTGAACTGAGGATGGGGCTGAACTGAGGGGAGTTGGGTGGGGGCACAAGATTAATTGTTTGAAAATTTAACCAAATGATGTTCTTCACAATGGTTCCATTCACCCTGTATTGGGTCCAACAAAAGGAGCAGCGAGATGTCTGCTTGCCAGAGTCTTACTTTCTCAGGAAAGAAGTTTACAATGCAGGCATTGTGTTATATAACATACTGTGCACTCTCCATAGCTAATGTTGCACTTACTTTAATTCACTAGCTGAAGTCTCTTGAACACCTTCCTTTATTACTTCTTCTGTCAGCTCTGCACCCAGTGAATGGCTCAACTGTTTTATCAACCGTTCTCTTTCCTGCTTCTGCCTAAAGGATGGAAACAAATTATACACAAATAAGGACCGGCAAAACCTGTTTGATGATCTGTAACACACACATGCCATATCAACACCACAGATAATTTTGAAACAGAATAATTAACCTCCACATTGGGCTAGTCCAATTTTTCATGCTTTTCTTTCTAAAAGTAGCAGAGGTAAATGTTCTGCAGCACGACCAGCTTTGCAGGGGGTGAGACCTGTCCCCCTGCACCATTACAATACTTAATGGGAGATAACTCCTAAGCCACTGCCAGGGCAGCTGGCACTGTGAGAGATGAGGGGTTGCCACCCTTTTCACCGCCTAGAAGCCAGAAGGGAAGAGGAAGTGGCAGGACTAGGGCCCAGTTTCACACTCAGAAGTTTTGGGGTGACAGTGGTATGTGGGGGCCCGAGAACTCCACTCAGTGTGTTCTACAGGCAGGAGACATATGGTACATGGGACAAGGAGAAACCGCTCTGTAATGTTTTACGAATGCTGTATGTTGGTTTCTTTATGGGAATGCTTATTATATGAATATATGAAACAAAATCATTAAGAGGTAACTGTAGATACATTATCCAGAAAAGGAGTGCCAGAACATCCCTAGGGACTTGGCAAAACCTTTGCTGTGTTATTTGTTCCAAGGGTGGAAAGATACAATTACTCTCAGACTATCTGCTACATGGCAGACAAAGAGCTAACTCAATGCTGTGAAGTTTTACACATCTCCAGGAAGGAAGACCATTGCCAGTGTTTAACAGACAAGACAGTGAATCTACTGCTGGAAGTCTATCTGCAACCTCCTGCCTCAGCAAGATGCCCGGGGTCCCAGGTCAAATAAAGGGACTTTGAAATAGATAAAAGACTGCTTGCGAATTCAGGGGGAGACACTGACTGAGGCTCAGACTGAGAGGTGGAGGCTACAGGAGTGCAGACTGTGTTGCTCTGTCCTGCCCTAAGTCTGGAGGGGGGCGGGTGTGTGTGTGTGTGTGTCTGGGACAAGTGGGACCACCTAAACTTTCAAGGAAGGTTTAGGTAAGATAATATGTAGATAGGCCTTTTGTTCTTTTAACCCCGTCCTCTGTTTATTTCATTCCTATGGATAAATAATATTTAAAAAAAAACAAAAAAAACTATTCTCTGTCGCTGCATTTTCATAGTGGTCACAGGCTCCCACCGCAAAGTCAACAGCAGGTGCCAAACACAGCTGGTGAGCAGGGGTATTGTGACTTGTGGACCCAGTCTAAGATTGGGGCGAAGGGCAGGGTTCCCTGCTTAGCTCTGTCACTTGGAAGGAAGGAACTAGTGAGGGAGCAAGGGTAGAGCTCACCCTGTGCCGTGGCAGCCATATTCTTCACTTTGGGTGTCGTTATTAAGTATCGATCTGATTCAATCAGTTTTAAAAAGAGATACAATAAAACAATATGTTTTTTAAAAGATCTTTTTACAATTTACAGCTAAAATATATTAGAGAAGAGTTAAATAAAGAAGAGAAAAGACACAAACTCCTAGGTAAATTTAGACTTTTTAACAGAAAGAAGCCATCTGACTGATGACTATCCTGGGACTTGAGTCATGCTGATGACCTCAAAGTAAGGGTGACTTCTAGGGATGTAAAAGGTTAACCAGTATGCATTAGGTTTACCTGTTAACCAAAGTTAACCTGTGTCGGGCCGCCGGGCGGTACCCCAGCCCCGGCCATGCCGCACCGGACCCCAGCCCCGGCCGCATTGGCCCCAATCCCCCTGCTACCTCAGTTAACGGTTAACTGGTTAAATGAAATAATTTTAATCATTTAACGGTTAACTTTTTTAACCAATATTTCCATCCCTAGTGAGTACACCCATTACCAGTTCACTGAACCATCCAGTCCTTCAAGTTTTCACCTGCTGATCTTCCATTTACTACATCTGTAAGAAACGAGACTACTCACTTCTCTTCTTCTGCTCTGCGTTTTTCCTCTTTGACTCGCTCTCTTTCTGCACTGACTACATCTGCTGCAACTTGCCTGAGAAGCTCCATCATTACTTCGGTCAAGAGTTCCTCTACGGTGGCATCAGAGGCACTGCATGAAGAAAGGCAGCGGTTTTGTGTTTTTCTTTTCCTTTAACGACACACTCCAGCTCAGACCCATTTTTGTTTCCTAAATCTATTTAAATCAGACATATCAAACACTGATTTGATAGCAAAGACGACTACCCACTCAATAGAAAGGATGAATGGGTTGACTGCCCATCCAGGACCACTGAGGCAACTCACTGATCAAAATTCTTGGCACTCAGCTTGTCAGATACATTCCTGGCTACTGCATATCAGATCCAATTTATAACTTGCCAGCCCACAATTACAAGGGTGGGAAGAAGTAAGGACTAGTGGATTTTCTGTAATAAGATGACCATTTATGGTAAGAAAATCTCTTTCTTTCACCCTTAGGGATCTCATTATAGAGAAGCTGAAGTTCTGCTTTAATTAGGGTTGAGTCACTGTTTACAAGACAACTATTGTAAGTGCTCTAAAACCCACATGCTTGTCTTGAATTATGTTGTGCCTCATTAAAATACAGGGCAGGGTTAGTGCTCCAAATTTTGGAATCATTTGAGCAAGGGATTCCTGTGATACAGCTATGACCCTAATAGGTCTACACTACCGGGGGGGGGGGGGGGGGGGGGGGGGGGGGGGGCCCAAAAAACGCAACTTCACCTACGGTATTCACGTAGCTGAAGTTGCGTATCTTAGGTCGACTTACCTGGCTGTGAGGACGGCGGCGAGTCGGCTGCTGCCGCTCCCCCGTCGACTCCACTTCCGCCTCTCACCGTGGTGGATTTCCGGAGTCGATGGCAGGGCCATCGGGGATCGATTTTATCGCGTCTACACTAGACGCGATAAATCGATCCCCGATAGATCGATTGCTACCCGCCGATCCAGCGGGTAGTGAAGACGTGTCCTCAGAGTACCCTAACGAGAGATGACATACTACTGTCATGATATTTAGCCAACAGGTGGCATTGTAATATATCACCGGAAAACTAATAACTCACAGGTCATTAATATACTTGAATGGTGTATGTGCAGTTAACCCACACAGAACTTCACAGATGTGCTGGAAATGTGACTAAAACGTGTTTAAACCAGGCATGTCAGAGGGAATTGAGAGAGACGTTTTCTCCAGTCAAAGGAAAGAGGCCACCATCTCAAACGAGGTATGGCTGCAGAAAGAGATCATTTGCAAAAACTCCCCAGCAGGGGAGGAACCAGCCTGGAGCCTCCACCACACAGCAAGGCATCTACACACAGCAGTGAAAAGGAACTTTACCTGGGGAGACCTTTCAGAAGAATACATTTCAGAGGTTTACTGGTCTATAAAACAAGGGGAAGAGAACCCCAACGTTATCTTTCACCTCAGGAGACAAAGAAACCAAGCACTCTGAGCTCTGTGAAGGGTCCTGGCTAAAAAACTGATCAGTCATGTTGGAAGAAAGGAGTGGTGAGAGAAAACTTCTCTGAACAAAGGACTCTAATGTGTTAAGTTATAGAGAAGTCTTAGAAGTGTATTCTTACTTTTGTTTATTTGTAACCATTTCTATCTTTATTCCTTCTACCTGATATCATTGAAACTGTCCTGTTATTAATAAACTTACTTTACTTTTACTATAAACCAACTCAGTGCTTTGACAGAAACAGTGTGTTTGCTCACTCTGGTTAAGGTAATAGGCTACTTGGCACGGTCTCTTTAAAGGAGCAGCAAACTTGGTAAGGTTTTGTGGGTGCTACAATGAGAAGGTCTGAGCACTACAGGGAGACGTCTCTGAGGAACTCAAGAATTGGGCTTCACTGCTGGCTACCTGCTAGGCATGGCCTGGATTGGCAGAGTGCTGAAGAGTTGGCTGGCAAGCAGAGAGGCTGGTGTGTCAGGGAGCGGACACATCCCCCAACAGAAGCAAAGCTCTCGCTTACAGAGGCTGAGAGGGGTGATCCAGTGGCTCTCAGTTCTGAGAACCCCAGCAGATTGTCACAACGGTCTCTCTAAAAAGGCATGTTTACAAAATCACCTGCTTTTGCTAACTTTTTTGCCCATACCTGGTGATCAAACTGTCACTCTGACCCTCCCCAAGCTGAGCTCACCCACTCAGAATTGATATCAGCTAGTGCATGGTACCTGCTGCCCCTTTGGGCGGGTAATACGAAAACCTAATAAAGTTCACTATTCCAACATGGACTGACCCGAACAGACAAACCAGAAAGTGAAATGTGCATGTGCAGCAAGACTAGCGCTCTGTTTGCAGGCCGGCTGGTGACCCAGTAAGTGGGTGGCTAACGTGGACATGGTCTGGCCATTGAACCTGAGCGCTGGCACAGCCACCGAGGGGACAGCCCTCCCCTAGAGAACGACAATGAGCAGCGTCAGAGATCATTCAAACATGGTTTTTGAAAACCTAGTTTGATGAATAGAACTTTGATGAAGACCTGGGTTTCCAAAAAGTGTAGTTCTTCTGTGATTCCTCAACAAATAAGGACTCATCAAAGGGACCTTTGCTCGCTGGGAAGCACTGACAGAACAGAACTGTAAGGGGGGTGGGGGAAGCTGGGCATCTTCCCTGCCAACAACATATTTTGGGGAGAGAGTAGTGGGCACCACAGTTCCCCTTCAGCCAGACTGCGGCCACAGGGGTGAGAGCTAGTGCCTGCTAAGTTACTGATTTGCCTTGGGGTTGCTGCTTGGACCCCTCCAAACGTCTTTCCCTACTTCCCACGGTTCTCAGCGACCGTGGGGCAGAAGAAAGGAGGACGAGAAGAGAAAGAAGGGAAGGAGTGCTGAAGAATTCCTCAACGTCCACAGCATTCACTATCAGATCAAAGCAGAACCAGCACACTGAGCTACTTCTGTGGCAATAGAAAGAGCAGACTGGAGCTGAAACACAGTAGCCTGGATTATGTAGGAAAGTTGTTTGGCAACCGAGAATTTTGATCAATGTGATGCCTCTGTTGCCCTGGATGGATGGATGGATGGAGTTAACCCAATAGTCCTTTCCAGACTAGTGGACTGACTGCATATGGTTTTCACTCAGCCTAATCACTTGGACCTTAGAACTATCACAGCCTACAGTCTAGAAGGACTATCAAGATGCTTTATTTTTAAATATACACACAAGATACATTTCAGGAGAGAAAGTGTCATTTTAAGCATGGGGAGAGGACCAATACTGGCCCTATCAATCCTGACATTATCACTTTAAATAAAAATAAAATGAAAATATCCTGCCACTTGGACCCCTCCCCCTCCCCAATATAAATGACAGTTTGCCATCTTCAGCTAATTGCTAGTAAGGCAAAGTGACACCTAGATGGTGACAGGCCCCTAAAATGTCAATAATAGTAATAATAATTGCCTGTACCACACAGCTGCAGTCACGTAAGCTGCTCCTGTCTTGCCGATTTCTCTGCACTCTCCTTTGAGAACTTCATGCACCAGGCCTTCCAACACTTCTGCAAGGTCCTACAAAGATACATACAGGAGGAAATACTGAGAATGAGTGTTTGATATTTATATAGCATTGCACATAGGTGTCATTTGGGGGAAGGAATCTTTAGAACTGGTGAATGTCTGTGGCTGGCAGTTAGAAAACCTATCTTTTGACTTGTAAACAGAGCAAACAATCTGGAAGTCGAAACAATATGGAATCCCACTATGCCATTTTCCCCGTCACTATCAAAATAACAGAAGTGTAAAACATTAACCCCACCCAAAAAGAAAAGCAACTCCTGAATTAAACCTGCAAAAAAGAGTATAAAACATAATTGATTTTTCTTAATATCTCAAATGTAATATTTTTATGTACGACAAATTTTTCTCCAAGGGGTACAGTTTCAATGGTTACTATTAATAAAACGAATCTAATTTAATTAAATAGCTACTTTCATTTCAATGGACTCGTCTTACCCTTCACTGAAATGCAGCCACCTCTGAGGTGGAGCACAGCAGCAATAGCACTAGACCGTGCAGCTTTACACAACAGTTTAGGATACTCATTGAAGAATGCCACCAAATCCAATTAAAACTGCAGGAGGAAGTGAGGGCACATAGCACAGAATCACCCAAATTGGGATGTGTCCATGACTCAAAGTCAACACCCCTACTCTTGCGAAAAGGACCTCTGTTTTAGGTCACAATCAGTAGTTTTTGCATCATCGTAAGTTTTCATTCGAGGTCTCCCATCTAAACACTGACCATACGCAATCTTGCTTAGCCTGAGAGTTTTGACAAGGTCATAGTAGTAGGTGACATTTTCAGCATGGCTCATCAGACATTCGGTTCCCATTAATAACTGGAACCAAGTTTCTCCAAATGCCACAATGAAACTGTACCCAAGTTTCCCTTTGCTTATGAAAGTTTGGGATAACAATTATCTGGAGCAGGTGACTTTCTGTGGTCTCCATTATCTTAATACAAAGATTCAGAAACAGGAAAGAAATTGTCTAACTCCAGTATTGACAGTTATGTAACAAAAGGGCAACTGAAATAATATTCAATATGCATTTCTCCGGAGCTTGTGGTTCCTAGGAGCAAGGTCTCTTACCAGGTCTGTGTACATAGGCTGAGGTTTTGAAGGTGGAGGCTCAGGCTGCACAATCGGCTGAAAGGGGAACTGTGCTGCAGGAGGCAATGGTGCTGGAGGACGAGGTAACAGTGAAGGCAAAGGCTGAGCTGGAGGCTGGACTTGTATCACTGTCTCTTCAGACTCCAAACCTTTCTCTTCTATCCTTCCTTCTGTAGGAAAACATCCAGCCATTAACAAAAAACAGAACAGCAGCAGTCTGCATAACTTTTAACTGACCGAAGTAATTCTCTTCAAAAGTTGGCTTGTTTGATAAATCGCACTAAGTCATAAAAATGAGCTCTTATGAAGGCTCAGTGCACTGTAATTAACTGTAGACATTCTAGTTTGCATCACATTACACACTGTATTGAGAATTTATTTATGATACAAGGACTATTCTAAGGACTAAGAAGGCATGAGCTTGGCACTTACACGTGCACACTTCCTTCTCTTACACACACAGCCTGGTTTAAGTGGTTATGGTTAATCAATGTGATATTTTTGTATTTTGTCTGTCTGATACAGCAAAAGCGTAAACCCAAAATATTTACTCATTTTAGAACTGGGCAAATAATCGTAACATTTATTTAACAAACTGGGCCTCATTTCCTCTTTGCAACTTGTCTGCAAGTTCATTACATTCTTGAACCAATTCTCAGTTTATAAATCATTCACAAGCATTTTGCTGCACATGTTCAGGATTCAAGGGTCTACTTTTGTTGGTTAGTTTCGGACTGGAAACAAGGTATGGTTTTTTAGAATCAAGTTTCACTACAAACACTCATGGTGGGGAGCTCAAAATTTGATTTCCATTAATACATTTTCTGTTTTGATGACACTTTTGCTACAAAGCTTGTTTGCTAGAATACACGGGGAAAGCAGCCACTGAAGCAAGTTGTGGTTTCTATTTCATTGAACATCCATGAAAAATTCACACAGTTTTAACCCAAGTAAATTGGGAAAAAACAACAAAACAAAATTTGACGAGACCTGAGGTCTCTGAGCAGCAGTTCAGAGGTTGGCTACGTCCACCTGCTCTTACCAGTCACATTCACACTGGCTTTCTGGATGCTGCTGGCTGGCTCCCCAGGAGTGCTCCCTCCTGTGTACTTGTTCTGCCCATTGAAGCTACATACAGGTACATGGCGAGTTACTGGAGGTAATGCTCCTCCATTTACAATTTCTCCAATGGATGCAGTTAGCTTCTGCTTAACAAACAATGACTTTCTTGGTTTGGGCAATCCTTCAGACTCCAGGAAAGCTAAGCGATTCAGCTCCACATAACTAGTGAAAAAAACAAACAAGCAGACAATCAATGTTGTGACAGCTGGAGCCTGTACAAATCCTGGAGGACACAGGGAATGACGTAAAACATTCAGATTTATTATTGTACTTTTCTTCACCCACTTGATTTTATAATTGTTAAAAAAAAATACAATTAAGTTCACTGAAGATTTCTGTTTTGTTTCACTAAAAAAGCTTAAAATATGACAGTGGATGATAAACATAAAACAACAAGTGGTTTTGATGAAAGCCTTCCACACTCAGTACTCCTGGGGGGATTCTGTGCCACTGCACGGTGCGCAGAATTCATGTCCCCCACAGATTTCTTTGCTTCCCTGCAGAAAAATAACTTTCTGACAGGGAAGCGAAGAGAAGTCACATACTACTCCCTAGCAGCGCAAGTACATTGTTTCAGGCACCCGGAGCAGCCATCAGAGAGGTAAATCAGTGCGGGGCTGAAGACACCCCAGCCAGTGGTGGCTCCTACCCTGAGCCAGGATCAGCTGCTAGTCCTGGCTGGGCTGAAGGCAGGAGAGTATGGGAATTCTGCTTCCTCTGCAAGGAGTGGCTGGGGCTGTGTCAGACCCACCCCAGAAACCTCCCCCAGCTGCAGGAAGCTCAGCATCCTCTCCTGCTTCCTGCCCCCATCGCTCCTCAGCTGTGGGGGGAGGGGTAACTGTATGGGAAGCTGCTCCCCAGGCCACTCAACCCCCATGCATCCGGACCTCCCATATCCAGACACCCTTGCCAAGCCTCACCCGGTACATCCAGAACCCCGCTAGCCATCCAAACCCGGACCCCAACCCCACTGAACCTCAACCCCTGCATCTGGAGCCGCCCTGCACCCAGACCCCCTGCCTCTGGACCCCCACCAAGCTCCCTGCACTCAAACCCCCACCCTGATGCCCCACCCTCTGCACCACCATGCGCCCCCACATCCAGACCTCCATGACACTGACCAACTAGCTGCACCCAGACCCCCAACCCACCAGCACCCAGATGCCCCCTCACTGAGACTCCCCCACACCCAGACCCCTCTGCTGAGCCCCAACCACCTTCACCTGAAAGCCCCTACAGAGTCCCATTGCCCCTGCACCTGAAACTCCCCCAAACGAGCCTCTGTGCATCCAGATCCCCCCACACCTAGGCCCCGCACTGAGCTGCCTGCACCCAGACTGTCCCACACAGAATCTTCTCATCCCACACTTGGATCCCCGCTCATTGAGCCCTTCCACACTTGGATCCTGACTAGCTGAGCCTGCCTGCCCCACACCTGGTGTGACTGGTGCAGAGAGGCAGGGCCCTAGGATGTTTGAGGGGCAGACCCAGGCCTTCTGCTGTGTCAGGGTTGGGTGCAGCCTCACCGCTGAGTCCGTGTCCCAGGGGTGGAAGGGCTACAGGATGATCTCCCACCTTTGTGCAGCCAGTGGCCTGTGCTCCCCACTGCCATGCTGGAGCCTCTGCATTTATTTATTGACAAATAAAACTTGCAGAATTTTAAAATATTGTGCACAGAATTTTTAATTTTTTGGTGCAGAATGCCCGCAGGAGTAGTCTCACAATATAAAAGCACTTTTTGCAGTTCTTAGATATTGATTGCAAATTCACTTCTCCCATTGGCGGGGTCCTAGCCTCAGAAAAGACTAAAAAAGAAAAGGCAACTTTTCCACTGGGCCGTGTACCTAACACAGTGCCTTTCATTACACTACATGCCATACGGCATGCCCTTCCCCTACCGCAGCCCAAAGAGGTCTTTAAAATGAAAAAAGCATATACAGTACCGTGTACCCTATCCAAGCGCTAGCTCAGTGAAACCAGGGCTCAGATGAGGCAGGGTAACACCAGGTTGGCAACCCAGAACCCTCTCTCTCCCCCGTCCTTTTTTTTGTTTTTGTTTTTTGAGATTGCCATCTTACTTGCCAGAATCTCGGCTTACTTTAAAAAACAAAACCCTAGTTCTCATGGCCTTGTCTATACTACAAAAGTTGCACTAGTGTAACTAAATCAATTTTAAATTGATCTAGCTAAACTGGTGCAAACCTGCAATGTAGATGTGTTTAAAACTTAATTCAGTAATTTACTGAAGCAAGCTAAACCACATTAAAACACTAATTTAGATCCTTCTATTTTTGCTATACAACCTTCAGATTTAAGGCAGAACTCTCTCCCACCTTGCCCAACTCACAGTAGATCAGCCACTAGAGTTACTGAACAGCAGTGAAAAGTGCTCCCTCCAAAGGCTGAGCATGCTGCCTTCACAGCACTCATAGCACAAGGTGCTACAAAAGATGAACTTCAAACACATACATTTATAAAAACAAATGCACTCTAGGATTATGTAGTTAATGCCCCAATGTCCCTATATGAAGGGTGGGATTTCCCAAAGTGCTCAGCATTGGCTTAACTCATTTTCCATTTACGTCAATGGTAAAACTGCCCCGACTTCAATGGCAGCAGCAGGGCCAACATTAAACACTCTGGAAAGTCCCACCTTACATCCTAGCCTGTTTTCTGAAGGTTTCTAATGACACAAATAGTGTGTTTTGGTTATTAGGAACATTAAGCACAGAATGTAACAGTGACTGGATAGGTTTCAGAGTAGCAGCCGTGTTAGTCCTTATCAGCAAAAAGAACAGGAGTACTTGTGGCACCTTAGAGACTAACAAATTTATTTGAGCATAAGCTTTCGTGGGCTACAGCCCACTTCATCGGATGCATAGAATGGAACATACAGTAAGAAGATATTTATACATACAGAGAACATGAAAAGGTGGAAGTAGCCAAACCAACTGTAAGAGGCTAATTAATTAAGAGACGCTATTAACAGCAGGGGAGAAAAACTTTTGAAGTGATAATCAAGATGGCCCATTTCGGACACGAAGGTGTGAGGATACTTTGTTGCCAACTCTGTCCACATATCTATTCAAGTGACACCATCATAGGACCTAATCACATCAGCCACGCCATCAGGGGCTCGTTCACCTGCACATCTACCAATGTGATATATGCCATCGTGCCAGCAATGCCCCTCTGCTATGTACATTGATCAAACCGGACAGTCTCTTCGCAAAAGAATAAATGGACACAAATCTGACATCAGGAATCATAACATTCAAAAACCAGCAGGAGAACACTTCAACCTCTCTAATGACTCAGTGACAGACGTTAAGGTGGCAATTTTGCAACAGAAACGCTTCAAAAACAGACTCCAACGAGAAGCTGCTGAACTTGAATTAATATGCAAACTAGATACCATTAACTTAGGTTTGAACAGAGACTGGGAATGGCTCGGTCATTACACTAATTGAATCTATTTCCCCATGTTAAGTATCCTCAGACTTTCGTGTCAACTGTCCGAAATGGGCCATCTTGATTATCACTTCAAAAGTTTTTCTCCCCTGCTGCTAATAGCTTCTCTTAATTAATTAGCCTCTTACAGTTGGTATGGCTACTTCCATCTTTTCATGTTCTCTCTATGTATAAATATCTTCTTACTGTATGTTCCATTCTATGCATCCGATGAAGTGGGCTGTAGCCCACGAAAGCTTATGCTCAAATAAATTTGTTAGTCTCTAAGGTGCCACAAGTGACTGGATAGTTATTTCATTTAGAGCTGCAAGTCACCTTCAATAGGGTTACCATATTGGAGGCCCTGAAAAAGAGGACACTCCAAGGGGCCCTGGCCCCGCCCCAACTCTGCCCCTTCCCTGCCCCAACGCTGCCCTTTCCCTGCCCCAACGCCGCCCTTTCCCCAAAGTCCCCGCCCCAACTCCACCCCCTCCCTGAACACTCCGCCCCCTGCTCCTCCCCCTCTCCTGCTTCCCGCGAATCAAATGTTTGCGGGAAGCCTGAAACAGGCAGGCAGCAGGTAAGCTGGGGCTGGGGCTAGGGCTGGGGGGAGCGCGAGGAGATGTGGCCCAGTCCGGCCCCTCCGGCCGAGCGGCTCCCTCCGGCGGCCGGCCAAGAGGCTCTGGCCCCAGCGGCTCCGGCCCGGCTCGGGCCCTGGGGCGCCGGTCGAGCACCCCTAGCCCTGGTCGCTCCGGCTCGGCTCGAGCCCCGGTTCTGGCCGCCGGCCAAGCACGCCCAGCCCCGGTCGCTCCGGCTCGGCTCGGGCCCCGGTTGCGGCCGCCGGCCAGCGGACGAGCACGCCCAGCCCCGGTTGCTCCGGCTCGGCTCGGGCCCCAGTTCCAGCCGCCGGCCAAGCACCCCCGGCCCCACCAGCCCTGGCCAAGCAGCTCCGGCCCGGCCCTGGCTGAGCGGCACTGGCTGAGCACCCCCAGCCCTGGTTGCTCCGGCCCAGCTCGGCTCGGCCCCGGTTCCGGCCAGCGGCCGAGCACCCCCGGCCCCACCGAGCGGCGCTGGCCGAGCAGCCCCAGCCCCAGTCCCAGCTGCTCCGGCTCGGCTCGGGCCCCAGTTCCGGCCGAGCACCCCCGGCCCAGCCCCGGCCAAGCACCCCCAGCCCCGGCCCTGGCCGAGCGGCGCCACCCGGCAACATCGCAGCCGCCTCCTCCTGGGCTCCGGCGGCTGCTGCGCTGGGGAGACCGGCGGGAGCCGGGAAAATTGAACCCCGGGGAGGAGGCGGTCCCCTTACCATGCCTCCCTATTTTCCCGGACATGTTCGGCTTTTTGGAAATTCCTCCCGGATGGGGATTTGAGGACCAAAAAGCGGACATGTCCGGGAAAATCCGGACGTATGGTAACCCTACCTTCAATTCATGCAGCTGAGGTTTTGAGACAATCTTCTGCATATTTTACTAACCATCACTGGTAGTAATGTGACAAAGTAGTCTGCCTTGTTAGCTCTAGCATCACTGGAAGGGATAGATTTCACGGCCAGAAGGGACTACACTGTGATCAGCTTGTCTGATCTCTTGTATAACAAAGGCTACAAAACTTCCCCAAAAATAATTCCTTTTGAAATAGAACAGATCTTTAAAAAAAATCCAGTCTTGATTTAGCTCATGTCTCTTTCCTGTTGCCAAGCTGCAGCTCTCATCTTGGATCAAAGATGTGTTTGTACAGCAGCGAGCACAAGAGGACCCTGAACTAAGTTTTTGGACACTAACAAAAATACAAACTCTCCTTGCTCTTACCCATCAGACACACTCAAGCCATAATAACTTATAAAATCAGTGGCTTCTTCGCAGTCTCTAAACAGTAGCATGCGAACCAAGTTATCCAGAGGAAAGACAGTGGATCTCTGAGTGTTCACAGTGTAGGCAATATTGAGAGACTTGAGAGCATCTCTGCGTATCTGGAAAAAAAAAAAAGCCAAATAGCTGTTAAACTTCTGGAAGACCTCAGAAAATATGAATTAGACACAGCTGCTCTTCACACCTAGAAAATTAGGAGGGCACTTTCAATAGGAAAATCAGTTTTGAAAAATTATACATTACCATCACCTTCAATCATTCAAGTGGAAAGAATTGTTTATATTTAAATTTTCTTTTAACTTTTTGCATTGTTTGCTTTTTAGCTTTTACTCATTGTGGACAGTGAACCACGCCTGGCCCCTTACAAGTGTTTTCTTTTGTTTCTCATGCACTAGCACAAGTGCCTCAGGGTTTCCAACACTGGAGCACTGACATTTCCCTAAACAAGTCAAGGGCTGTCTCTTTGTTCTCTGCTTGTATTGCACCTAGCACAATGGGGCCTGGTCCATGACCTGGACTTCTAGGCACTAGGACAGTACAAATAATAAGAATAAATGAGACCCCAAAATAAAAAAAGAACACCCTGAAAATATGTTCCATATTTTGCATATTTTGTGGGATGTAAGAATATCAAATTTTAAAATGGTTATGCACTCACTCTGAAAGCAAATCCTGTATTTTAATGCTTATTCTATTTTGCATTGTGGTGGAAAGGCATTTTGTTTGCTTCCTTTCTAAATCTGAGGTTTTTCTTAAAGAATACAGCAGGCAGAACTATTAGGGTTTAATAGATATGCATTGGGCTTGGTGCTCTTTGAATCAACCCCGGCCCACACTGTATTATTAAATACTGGTACAGAACACACAAACTCCTTTTTCTTACCTGGTTGAAGTAACAGTGTAAGAGACAGGCATTCAGATAGGAAGCTGCTCGCACCAACTTGAAAAACCTTACAAAATTATTGCTGTTTAATGCAGCAAAGGCTTGAACTGCAAATCTGACCTCAGCTGAGTTTCGGACAGCAGGTTGAAACTGCTGCACTTCTCTGTTGAGACAAGAAAGATGGGAGTTTTTTCACCAAAACTTTAATGACCTTAGCTCAACAGCGATCTCTGTGAATGTATTTTTAAAAATGGCCACTTTTAAAACACTCAAACAATTAAAAATAGTCTTGATGCCTTGATAGCATAACTCTAATGCATGTAAATTAAATTAGTAGCAGTATCCTTTCATCATTTATGCTCTTATGTAATCGTTCAATTAGCATTAACATAATGGTATTGTTGTTATGGCTGGGGAAGCTAATTCATTATAAAATGTATGTATTTGGACACTTTCTGAAAAAAGAATCCCATGACTAAAGTTTCATGCTTTTCTCAGCCCAAAAGGTGACTTTTGAGTTACTTGCACATGGTGAAAAAAAAAAAGGTAGTATTGAAGCACTTGAAATTTAATATTTTTCTCATGCATTTAAAATAGGGCTGTTTATTTCAGTAATTCGATATTCAAAAAGACATTTATTCAAATGTTTATATTCAAAGGTTAGGTATTTTTTGGGTGAGGAAGAAGACTTTAGTAAATTCCATTCACTCAGTTTGGGATTGGTAAAAAATGAGTTTTTCTTTTTACTAAAATAAGCTAACACTTTACGACATACTGCAGGAAAAATGGCTGAAGTTTGAAATTTGTCCCATAAATAGTCCTTAATGAAAGAAAGTGAAGGTTTGAGAGGGTTGGGGTGAAAATGAATATGTTTTAGGCAACTGAAAAATAAGTTCTGAGCATCTTCACTGAGCATCTGCAGAGTAAAGAAGCCCTGCCTGTTTTATGACATCACTGCAAATTTCCCCCGTCCACCCTGCACTGGGGTGGTCAGGATGCACGAGGCTTGCATTAGAACACACACAATCTCCACACCTTACCCACAACCAGTGCCTTAACACAGCAAAAACGCAGATTAAAAACCTTGCAGAGAGACAGCAGTTTTAGGGTTTCTCTGTAATTTTTGTTCCATTCTGTGATATTTGGCAAATTCTAAGCTTACATGTAAAAATCTATAGTTTTCATTGGCAATGATACAGACATCACAATATAAATCAATGTGATGCTGACCTGCTAACCCAGACATACAGAAAACTAATTCCAGTCCAACTGATCCCAGGAAAGGTGTGAATGTGACCAACGTTCCCTCTAATTTTTTCTATCCATGTGCAGAATAAATTTTATGTGCCGCAATATCGAGGTAATGTGTGGATGTGCGCCACCAGTAGAAACCAAAAACCTAGATATAATATACTTTTTTTTAACGTTACCATAGGATAATTACTCCAGCCAGGACAAGTTAGGCATTTTAGAACTCACTACTCAAAGAATTAAATTTAAGCATAAGAGAGAAATAAAATTATGAAATGCACAGACCAGTCAAAAAACGAAAATAACACACTTTGAAAGAGTAAAATTACAGAGAATATATGTGCATTGCAGGAAGTACCAAGAAGTAACAACAACAATGCAAGTACGTGTTGGGAAGTGAGTGTGAAAGCGGCACAGAGCGAGCAAGCGTGTGTGTATTCGTTCAGACTGCAGCAGCCACCAGCAGCTCCCTCTAACTCCGGAGCGCTGTCTCCCCTCCCCCTTCTGCAGAGATGGGGTACACGGGCGGGGGGTTGGGGAGGAGAGACCCTGACATCAGCGCCCCCCCTTGTCCCCCTGCACAACAAGCAGCTGGCCAGAGGCTCCAAGGCTGAGGGCAGAAGCATGGCAGCAGGGGGAAGGGGCACCTGAACACAAGTCGCCGGATGTGCGGGGCACTTGACTGACTCTTGTGCGAGTGCACAGCTTAGAGGGAACCCTGAAAGTGACCTTCACCCACTACATTTGCCTCAGTGAGAGGAAAAACAAAAACCTAATGGGAATGATTCAAATGCTAAAAAGATTAGCGCATAAACAGTTTCTTTCTTCTCCGCTCTCTCAAAAGTTAAGTTACAGGAAATGAAATGCAAAAACTGAATATATAATAATGTAACATCTCCATGATGACAATTTGTATTTTTGAAAATGTAACAGTAAAGCCTTCACCTAAGATCTTCTAAATATGAATTCTATGTGATAAAAATGTTCCGGAGGCAGAAGATGAGGCAAGTGTGACAAGCTGACAATTCACCTGAGAATATCCCCCTTGTTGAGATTCAGCAGCACATTGTAGCCTCTGAACTCTGCCTCACTCTTGCAGTAAATACCCTTAGTAGCCAGGTCCTGGTACATCTCCTTCAGGCTCTGCAAACATTTAGTCATGTTCTCATTGTTGATCTTGGCATCAAAAGAGGACATGGGCTCCTCACACAAGTGGTGGGCACAATGAATATGAAAACGAGTGCACTTCTCAATCAAGGATACTGTTAGAGAGTCACAGAGATGTTGCTGGGTTATATCCTGGCCAAAAAGAAAAACAAAACATTTGTAAATTTAGCAATAGTTACAAACCTAGCCAAATAAATTCCAGCTGGAATTCATATTTTATATTGTTCACACAAGCATTCTAGACAAAACTCTTTAATTTTGAAAAGATGAGTCTCTTTTCTACTTTTTGTTTAATTTTTAAACTGCCACAGGTGTATTTTGGATTCTAGCTGTCAAGTGGGTCCAAGTGCCAAGGGTTACCTTTCTTATTCCACGTGTCCTATTCCATACAAAGTCATACCACTCTCGGTAATTCCCTTCCCCTTGGTCCATGATTTGGGTAACTAAATAGTCCATGGTCATGCACAACACCTCTGAGGGTCTCAGTTCATGGGGCAAAGGCTCCTCCTGGTCTGCCGAAGACCTGCTGTATTCCTTTATTGCAGCTGCATGGTTTACCTGAGAGAGCAGGAAGAAAGCAATCAAAGAAACACAGAGTGTATATTAAAATCCTGAGTATTAAGTTGATTGTGTTAACATAACCATTGCCAAATATCTACTTTCAGAACAGAGTAGGCTATTGAAAAAGAGTTTGACATTGTCCACACTAGTGGCCAAACCACTATTAACCCTTGCTGTGGAGAACAGTATCTTTTACTTAAGTATGGACATATTGGGTCAGAACAATGGTCCATCTAGCCCAGTATCCTGTCTCAGATAGTGACCAGTGCCAGGTGCCCCAGAAGAAATTATCAGAACAGGGCAATTTAGAGTGATCCATCCCAACATCCAGTCCCAGCTTCTGTCAGTCAGAGGTTTAGGGATACACAGAGCACGGGGCTGTGTCCCTGACCATCTTGGCTAATAGCCATTGATAGACCTAATCTCCATGAATGTATCTAATTCTTTTTTGAACCCAGCTGTACTTTTGTCCTTCACAACATCCTCTGGCAATGAGTTCCACAGGTTGACTGCACATTGTGAGAAGTAATACTTCCCCTTTTGTTTGTTTTAAACCTGCTGCCCATTAATTTCATTGGGTGACCCCTAGTTCATTGAAGGGATAAGTAAACACTTCCCCATTCACTTCCTCATACCATTCATGATTTTAAGAGATCTCTATTATATGCCCCCCTAGTCATCTCTTTTCTAAGCTGAACAGTCTAAGTCTTTTTAAACTCTCTTCCCATAGAAGCTGTTCCATACCCCTAATCATTTTTGTTGTCCTTCTCTGCACATTTTCCAATTCCAATGTATGTTTTTTGAGATCAGGTAACCAGAACTGCAGAGAGTATTCCAGGTGTGGGTGTTGCATGGATTTATATAGCAGCATTAGGATATTTTCTGTTGCATTACCTATCCCTTTCCTAATGGTTCCTAACATTTGGTTAGCTTTTTTGACTGCCACTAAACACTGAGTGGATGTTTTCAGAGAACTAGCCACAATGACTCCAAGATCTCTTTCTTGAGTGGTAACAGCTAATTTAGACCCCATCGTTTTGTATGCATAGTTGGGATTATGTTTCCCAACGTGCATTACATTGAATTTATCAATATTGAATTTCATCCAGCAGTTTGGGGCCCAGTCTCCCAGTTTAGTGAGATCCCTTTGTAATTCTGTGCAGTCTGCTTTGGCCTTAACTATCTTGGGTAATTTTGTATTACCTGCTAATTTTGCCACCTCAACGTGCACCCCCTTTTGTAGATCATTTCTGAATATGTTGAACAGCACAGATCCCAATACAGATTCTTGAGGGACACCATTATTTACCTCTCTCCATGGGGAGAGATTAATAAGACTGAGACTTTTCAGCTTGGAATAGAGACGGCTAAGGGGAGATATGATTGAGGTCTATAAAATCATGACTGGTGTAGAGAAAATAGATAAGGAAGTGTTGTTTACTATTTCTCATAATACAAGAATTAGGGGTCACCAAATGAAATTAATAGGCAGTAGGTTTAAAACAAATAAAAGGAAGTATTTCTTCATACAGCGCACAGTCAACCAGTGGAACTCCTTCCCAGAGGATGTTGTGAAGGCCAAGACCACAACAGAGTTCAAAAAAGAACTATATAAATTCATGGAGGATAGGTCCATCAATGGCTATTAGCCAGGATGGGCAGGAATGGTGTCCCGCGCCTTTGTTTGCCATAAGCTGTGAATGAGTGACAGGGGATGGATCACTTGATGATTACCTGTTCTGTTCATTCCCTCTGGGGCACCTGGCACTGGCCACTGTCGGAAGACAGGATACTGGGCTAGATGGACCTTTGGTCTGACCCAGTCTGGCCAGACCCAGTCTGGCCATTCTTATGTTCTTATACAGTGCAATTCCTGTACCAGCCTGACCTACTGTGTCAGTCCTATATATTTTGTACACTGGTACACCTCTACCCCGATCTAACGCGACCCGCTATAACATGAATTCGGATATAATGCGGTAAAGCAGCGCTCCGGGGGGGGGGGGGGGAAAGGGGGGCTGCGCACTCCGGTGGATCAAAGCAAGTTCAATATAACGCGGTTTCACCTATAACGCGGTAAGATTTTTTGGCTCCTGAGGACAGCGTTATATCGAGGTAGAGGTGTATTACCATGTGCCATTAATTAGCCTCATTCAACCAAGTTTTTGTAATGCCTATTAAATCAATATCTCCATTTAATGCTAGGCACTCCAGTTCACCCATCTTAGTATTTAAACTTCTAGTGTTTGTATATTATACCAGTTGTCCCCCATTTGTCATTTCTGCAGGCAGTGCCATAACTACTGACTTGATGGTATTTAATTTATTGATATAAAGCAGGGGTCCCAAACACGCGGCCCGCGATTTTTTGCGGCCCGCGAGCCCCTCGCAGCCCCCCCGCCCTCCCCTAGTGTTTACCAGAGCGGCGGCCGGACGTGCACCGGGAGCGGGGCATGCTCTCTGCCTGCCTGCCTGCCTTGCCCTGCGCAGCTCCGGGAAGAGGCTGGAACATGGGGAAGGGGGGGCGGAGGGGCTGTTACTTCAAGCAGCGCCCCCAGCAGCTCCCATTGGCTGGGAACAGGGATCCGCGGCCAATGGGAGCTGCTGGAGGCAGTGCCTCAAGCAACAGAAACGCACAGCCCCTCCGCCCCCCCTTCCAGCCTCTTGCGGGGGCAGGACAGGCTCCCTGGCTGCCTGCCTGTCTGCCCTGCCCCCGGTACGCACCGGGCCAGATCCTGCCCCCCAACTCCCTCCTGCAGCCGAACCCCCTGCCCTGAGCCCCCTGCCGCACCCTGCACCCCTCCTGCATCCTGACCCCTGCCCTGAGCCCCCTGCCGCACCCTGCACCCCGACCCCCTGCCTCACCTCGCACCCCTCCTGCATCCCAACCCACTACCCTGAGCCCCATGCCGCACCCCTCCTGCGCCCCGACCCCCTGCCTCACCCCGCATCCCTCCTGCACCCCGACCCCCTGCCTCACCCCGCACCCCTCCTGCACCCCAACCCCCTGCCCTGAGCCCCATGCCGCACCCCTCCTGCACCCCGACCCCCTGCCGTACCCTGCACCCCTCCTGCACCCTGACCCCTGCCCTGAGTCCCCTGCTGCAGGAGATTAACAGAGGACATTAGAGCAGTCTTCAAATACTTGAAAGGCTGCCACAAAAAAGATGGAGAAAACTTGTTCTCTCCTCCCAGAGGCCAGAACAAGAGGCAATAGGTTCAAACTACAGCATAGCAGATTTAGATTAAATCTCAGGGAAAACTAAGGGCTGGTCTATACTTAGCCGCTAGTTCGGCGGCTGGAAATCGAACTTCCTGGTTCGATTTATCGCGTCTGGTCTGGACGCGATAAATCGAACCAGGAAGTGCTTGCCGTCGACTGCGGTACTCCATCTCAACGAGAGGAGTACCGCGGAGTCGACGGGGGAGCCTGCCTGCCCCGTGTGGACCGCGTCTGAACCGCGGTAAGTTCGAAGTAAGGTATGTCGACTTCAGCTACGTTATTCACGTAGCTGAAGTTGCGTACCTTACTTCGACTTGGGGGGTTAGTGTAGACAATGGAACAGACTACCTAGAGAGGTTGTGAAAGCTCCGTCCCTGGAGTTTGCAAAAGGAGGCTGGAGCCATCTGTCTTGGATGGTTTAGACATAACAAACCCTGCATCTTGGCAGGGGGTTAGACTAGATGACCCTTGCGGTCCCTTCTAACCCTTTTGTGACACTATGCCCCATATTCTTCATGGAGATATATTTATGATATGAATATGGCATAACTAAGATATGTTTTATGCAAGATGGGTCATGTGACATATCATTGGAAAGGTTATTATGTACTGACTATGATTATCCTATTTGTATGGATGTATCATTTCTGTATCTGAAGTTAGGAATATATAACTGTGTTTGCACCTGGAGAACGCCCACCAGACAAAATGCAACCAGTCTGGCTGGTTAGTCAATGGGCCATTAGGGAGAACAATAGGACTTTGAAGATGCTAATCTCCCACCCTCCTGAGAAGCTTCCTGGGATGCTGCTTTGAGGTTGCAGCGTCATGTGATCATGTCACCTGGTACTGGATTCCATCTTGGACTACTAGCATTTTTCCACCGAGGGGGGAAATCACACAGAGACAGAGGATTCCGGCCACATGTAAATCCTATTTAAGGCAGGGAAGTGAAGTAATCAGGGTCGGTTCTTCACTGAATCCCTGCCCAAGATGACTGCTGGGAACACCTAAGACTGATCTGGGGAAAGGAAGAACTGGACCCAGGCTAGAAGGCGTCTGGCCTGTGAATATCTGGAATTCTAAGCTGCAAGCAAAAGAAGTTGGTCTTCAAGAATCTCTGCAACCTGCTTAAAACAACATTTTGGGAGATAAATTACTTGTAGCCAGTTTCTTCAGTGTATTAAGCTTAGTTTGCATGTTTGCTTTATTTGCTCAAGTAATCTACTTTGATCTGTTTGCTATCCCTTATAATCACTTAAAATCTGGTTTTTGTAGTTAATAAACTTGCTTTTGTTTCCTATAAACCAGTCTGTGCAATTCATAACTGGGGGAGCAAAAAGCTGTGCACATCTTTCTCCACATTTAGGGAGGGGGTGATTTTCATGAGCTTACACTGTACAGATTTGGGTGCAGCACAAGACAATACAATTTTGGGTTTACACTCCTGGGGGGGTGTGCACTTGAGTTCTGGGCAATCCCTGAACTGAGTCTTCCCATACAGAGCAGTTCTCAGTGTCTGTGTCTGTGTCCTTTTGCAGCTGGGTGTTGCCTTACTTATGTGTGTGCTAGAGGAGGCTTGAGGGCCTGGCTCAGCAGGACAGGGTGAGGGAGCCCAGGCTGGAGGAACGGGCGGGTTCAGTGGGACCCCAGTACATCAGGTGGCACCCCGGGGGAGAGGGGACAACCTGTCACACCTATGAGTCTATAATTGTTACAATAACCTATTATCAATTTAAAAGAGAGCTTCCCCCTCTAACGGGGAATTTTATATACCTATACTGCAGCCTTGGAAAGGGTGTTACTATCTGTGCGTCTACAAACAAACATGGGATTTCTTTGTAAAAAATCCAGTTCATATTTAAGTTCTGGGATCTAGAGTCATTGGTCCCTAGAAATTTTCATCAGAATTAACCAGAGATATATTGCACAGTGTTGACAGCTTAACTGACGATTCAATGACAGCAAATAAACAATCACAACAGCAGCAGTCAGTACATAGAGGCTGGTACCTTGTCAGATCCTGGGACCACTTCAAAGATACTGAGCTGGTTCCTCGTCTCCCTCATATAGCGTTCTTTTTCAGGACACATGTCTGGGCACGTTCCAACAAATGTTTTAGCTTTGCCTAGATCGGTCCTTTTTACTCGAGCTAAACAGGTGTTAAACAAAAACAAGTGTTAAGTGCCCTGCTCATTCGTTTCCAGCTGATGTACATCACCCAGGTATAATCAAATCAGACTACAGCCCTAGGTATGCCGTGTTTCAGCAGGAGCCCAAACATCCACTCTTTATTATTTACTATTAGGAGAGTGCTGACAGTGCACTGTACTGAACAAACAGAGAGGGTAACATGGTCACTTTCTTAAGGAGCTTACAGTCTATAAAGATCATTCAGCCACAAACAGTGAGTGACCTGACAGAGGATTCCTCTATCTAGCCCAGCGGTGGGCAACCTGCGGGCTGCATACGGCCCATCAGGATAATCTCATTGCGGGCCGCGAGACATTTTGCTGATGTTGACCGTTCGCAGGCACGGCCCCCCGCAGCCACTGGGAGGCCCAGACTGGGACATGTGGGGGAAAAAGGGGTAGAGGTACTCTGGACTAGTAGTTCTCAACCTTTCCATACTACTGTACCCGTTTCAGGGGTCTGATTTGTCTTGCGTACTGCAAGTTACATGTCACTTAACAACTACTTGCTTACAAAAATCAGACATAAGTGTCACAGCACGCTATTACTGAAAAAGTGCTTACTTCCTCATTTTTACCAAGTAATTATAAAATAAATCGATTGGAATACAAATATTGTACTTGTATTGTAGTGTAAAGTAAAAACAAGCCACTGCATAGTTTGTCCTGACTTCGCTAGTGCTTTTTACATAGCCTGTTGTAAAACGAGACAAATATTTAGATGAGTTGTTGTACACCCTGGAAGACCTCTGCATACCTCCAGGGATACATGTATCCCTGATTGAGACCCACTGCTCTAGACAAAATCCAAGGGCAGATGGATGTTTTTGATATGATTAGCTGAATAATAGGTCATATTCAAATAATCATTAGGCTGCAGAGCTGACACAAGAGAGAGAGAAATGGCAGCTCACACCACTCTTAAGATTAAATTATGCATCTTCCCCCCCATGCAAAACCAGATTATAGAAAGGATCTAAGGGAAAAGGCATCTACATGCATAAGAAATTGGTGAGTAGTCACTCTGCCTCAGGGAACCCTGTAATTTAGGGCCAAGCACGTAGTACTTGATCCATTGTCCTGCTCCCCATTCCTGTAATCTTGCTATGCCTTCAGCAACACAGACATTTTTCACTGTCTGCACTCAGTACTGTAACAATCCACTTTCAAAAGGATATCTTTGTAACTAAAAACATGCAGGTTGCTTTTTCTTTAAATGTGCAGATCTTTCAGAAACTAATGGCGCTACCAGAAAGATACTGGTATTGCATAGCACCATGAAGCAGCTCAATCCATATCAGGTAAACCAAAGTACAGGGATTTCAATGAATGGCTCCAAATTAATTTTAGAGTCATGTCACTATACACCCATGTGCTGACTATTTATTGCTTACCAATGTAAGATTTCCACATCAAACAAAAAAACTAGTGCCTATTTGCTAAGACTTTTACTCCAATAACATCACACAAGTACAGTAGTGAAACAAGTTTAATATGAAACTACTAACATAGCATCTAGATAGCTCCCTATGGAATCCCCTGATTCCTTCTGACATATGAAAGATAGGCTTTTAAGAATGGACTCTCTTACAATTTCTAATCTGTGTAATACATATCTTTACTCCTTCAATGCACTCTAGCCTTGTAGCTGCAGTCAAAAGTTAGCTCCCATACAACTCCGTGTTTTGAGAAATGATTAAAATATCCCTAAACTAATGCCTCTTTCATACAGTACATGTCAATAAAGTATGCTTAAACATTCTTTTGACAGGGATACTGTCTGATACTTACTCGTCACAACAGATATTCACGTGCAATAAAGACGCACAGAACATTGTAAGGACTATGTGAAACAAGTCTACCTAAACAGATCAGTCTCCCTGACAGGAGGGGAAAACCATGCTATTTTATAGGCTGTTCTATGCAGCACACCCATCCACCATGGTATCTGAGCATCCAGAGTCTAACCTCTTTGGTTTCATACGCAGACATTACACTCATTTACCCGACTCGAGAGTCCCTTTCCAGCAGAAAAAAGATTTTAAATAATGTAAGCAGATTTCAGAATACTTTACTGCCTAGTAAATGATAGAGAGATTGTGTTGATCTCATCAGACAAGCCTAATAAGAATCTAGCGAATACAAATGTACTAATGGGAAAAAACTCTACAAAATTATAAAATAACATTCTAACGTTTCAGAAGCAATGTGTCATTTTTATCATAAACTAGTTTTATTAAATACAACAAAATAAATGAAAAATAAAGATAAAAGTTTCCCCTCTTGGGATCTGAGCTCAGGTATATTATTGTCATTCGAGTAGTTGAGCTGGCTCCCCTAAAGATGCACCTTAATAGATGTTGAACTTCTAGATTTGTAGTGTCTTATTTTAAACTTGGATTCTCAAGAGTGAAAAGTAGGATACGAGATTTGCTATGGCAGATCAAACCATTGGTCCATCAGGTCCTACCTCTAGTAGTGGCCAATACTGAATGCCATAGAAAAAGGCTACATTTTGACAGAGAAAGAATTCCTTCCTAGTTCCTACAATTTGATAATCCTCATCTACACATGCATAATTACAAATGTTACCTTGTCGCATGATTTTATCCCTTTGGTCCAGAAGGCGATATTTGTCTTCAGAGGTCTCTGCCACTGAGCCTATCAGGTTACTGAGAGAGGATGCTGATACTGCCAAACTCTCAGAGTTCTGCCCTTCAGTCCCAGAATCAAATGGGTCTGCCTCAAACTGCAGCGACTTTGTAAGAGCAGATTTCTTAGCTGGAGAACTAGAAATAAACAACAGATTTGATCAGTGATACACTACTGTACACTGTGAAAATAAGAGGGACTGCAAGTCAAAGAGAATATAAGTTTGCTTGGATTTCTACTCTTAACGTACATCTCACTTTGTTGTCTAAAACTATTATGGAAATGTGATGCTGTCAGAAATATTATATTTCTGTACATTACAGTTATGACTGTCAATGTAGTCTTGAGCATTTAGCCAACTCATTTACATAAATGCATAATTAATTTCAGTGGAAGTTATGTATCTAAATCCCCTAGACAGCTCTGAAAAAAATCTCAAATTTGGACAGCCATTGGACATAATATTTACAGCAGTTTTATATCAGTATACAGTACGGTAGTCTGTATCTGTTCCTGCTTGTGATAAACTTTTTTGTATAATACTAAAGAACTAGAGTGTTTGGCTAGTCAAATCGCTTGACGGACTATTTGGTCTTGAATAGATGGTATCTTACATGTTGGAATGCTCCCCAGAAACACAACAGGCTGTTCCATTAGGAGCATACTCCATACCAACACAAATATATCAAGAGACTATGAAAGGCCCAATCCTGCAACCATTTTATAAGAGTTGATTATCCAACGATTGATTTTTATAAAAAATTAGGACAGTATTTACAACTGAGATTTATTTGCATGGTGAGCTTCAAGTTTTAAAATGCAGCTGAGCAAAATGAACTGCCACAATCATTTAATGTACAACATTTTATTTTTCTCACCCCACAAACCAAAAGTGGCTGAAGGGATTTTGCTGAAATAGCTAAGCAAAATTCACCTTTGGGAAGAGAACAAGCTTGGAAAACTTCAGCAAGCTACGAACATCTGAAAACACAAGTTACAATGGTTTGTAATCTTAACTATAGTGGTTGTTATCGAAGCCTATTACAAATGAAAAGAACAGAAGAGCAGTTGCTTTATGGTCTTACAGCCAAAACAGTGTGAGGCCCCATTGGGAAAAAAAGCCACAGATATATAACTTAACAGGCAAATTAAATAAAGCATCTTAAGATCCAAATCATGCATGAAATCAGAAGCATTGCTGCACATATAAGGGAAAATTATCTGTTCAACATATGTCTCAACCTTTAAATTTTAACACGACCAAGAGGCTCCTAAGTACACTCACATTCCAACTGGAATGAACAACAGAGAAGGTAAACAATAAATATACAATACCGTTAAAAGAACTTATCAGAAGCTGCAAACAAAACTGCCATGAATAAATGGGAACTTTGATTTTTGTTCTTGTTTATTCAATACAAAATGATTGTGGTTACTAGACACACATTCTGATAGGAAATCCTTGTCATGGAAAAAGTCTCTATCAGCCAGACTCCTAGAGAAATGAACATACCTTTTACTAGACAGGTTGCTACTGGTGGAGGGTCTTATTAAAGATTTGCGAAGAGGGGAATGCTGATAGTTTTGCTCTTCTTTGCTTTGTCTCCCTTCATCTTCATCTGCCTTCTTCTCCTTAGATGAAAATTCTTCCTTACCAAGACCTGAATAATATACCAAGTGAGGTCAGATACTTGCCAAATCATGCAACTAAGGTTTTTAAATTTCCTTATGGTTTTAGAAGTCACAGTCATATGAATTTATACAGTGTTTGCAAGCTACTTTGCATTAGATGACGTGTCATGCACGAATCCAATTCCACAATGTAGGACTATGAAACTTATTGGTTCTGTTGCAGACTGACAGAATGAGACACTACAATCCATACTGTTATGTAGTTCAATATGAAACGACAAAAGGTTTATTTAGCAATAACTGTAGTTGTTTGGCAGATTGTCAGCAAATGTAAAGCCTGATTATCTGAATTTTTGATTTACCAAATTTTGGATGTTTCCCAAATCAGAAATTTGTACAGATATGAATTTTATCAGAAATTGTGATTATCAAAGTGTTCTGAATGTCTCCCAAGACATTTGGATAACCAGGTTTACCTGTACAGACTCATTCTCGGATGCACATGTGTCCTCAGAACTTAAATCTGAACTTGGTGGAAAGCTGGGGCCATGTGCATGCTTTTTGGCAGCAGCAGCACATATCTGGTATGTTAACTAGTTTGTTCTGCTAAAATGATCAGAAGTGAAATAATTTAAGATGAAGTCATTTTCATAATCAGGCTCCAAAGTTAACAACATAATGAGATGAGCATGGGCAAGTAAGCACTCTCAGAGCTTCAGGAAGACAACACTGCAGCAGTTTGCATTCGTTTTTTGTGGGGAAGTTTAGGGCTGTGGAATGAGGCGGCAATACTTTTGGTACTGGTGTTTGTCCCAGCGTTACTCAAATGCGTGAATGCTAATGGGAAGGGGGTAGATTTAGAACATAAAATAAAAAAAGAACAAGTTAAAAATCACTTAGAAAAGTTAGATGCCTGCAAGTCACCAGGGCCCGATGAAATGCATCCTAGAATACTCAAGGAGCTAATAGAGGAGGTATCTGAGCCTCTAGCTATTATCTTTGGAAAATCATGGGAGACAGGAGAGATTCCAGAAGACTGGAAAAAGGCAAATATAGTGCCCATCTATAAAAAGGGAAATAAAAACAACCCAGGAAACTACAGACCAGTTAGTTTAACTTCTGTGCCAGAGAAGATAATGGAGCAAGTAATTAAGGAAATCATCTGCAAATACTTGGAAGGTGGTAAGGTGATAGGGAATAGCCAGCATGGATTTGTAAAGAACAAATCATGTCAAACCAATCTGATAGCTTTCTTTGATAGGATGACGAGTCTTGTGGATAAGGGAGAAGCGGTGGATGTGGTATACCTAGACTTTAGTAAGGCATTTGATATGGCCTCGCAGGATATTCTTATCGATAAACTAGGCAAATACAACTTAGATGGAGCTACTATAAGGTGGGTGCATAACTAGCTGGATAACCGTACTCAGAGAGTAGTTATTAATGGTTCCCAATCCTGCTGGGAAGGTATAACAAGTGGGGTTCTGCAGGGGTCTGTTTTGGGACCGGCTCTGTTCAATATCTTCATCAACGACTTAGATATTGGCATAGAAAGTACGCTTATTAAGTTTGCAGATGATACCAAACTGGGAGGGATTGCAACTGCTTTGGAGGATAGGGTCATAATTCAAAATGATCTTGACAAATTGGAGAAATGGTCTGAGTTAAACAGGATGAAGTTTAACAAAGACAAATGCAAAGTGCTCCACTTAGGAAGGAACAATCAGTTTCACACATACAGAATGGGAAGAGACTGTCTAGGAAGGAGTACAGCAGAAAGGGGGTCTAGGGGTTATAGTGGACCACAAGCTAAATATAAGTCAACAGTGTGATGCTGTTGCAAAAAAAGCAAACATGATTCTGGGATGCATTAACAGGTGTGTTGTGAGCAAGACACGAGAAGTCATTCTTCCACTATACTCTGCGCTGGCTAGGCCTCAACTGGAGTATTGTGTCCAGTTCTGGGCACCGCATTTCAAGAAAGATGTGGAGAAACTGGAGAGGGTCTAGAGAAGAGCAACAAGAATGATTAAAGGTCTTGAGAACATGACCAATGAAGGAAGGCTGAAAGAATTGGGTTTGTTTAGTTTGGAAAAGAGAAGACTGAGAGGGGACATGATAGCAGTTTTCAGGTATCTAAAAGGGTGCCAGAAGGAGGAGGGAGAAAACTTGTTCACCTTAGCCTCTAAGGATAGAACAAGAAGCAATGGGCTTAAACTGCAGCAAGGGAGGTTTAGGTTGGACATTAGGAAAAAGTTCCTAACTGTCAGGGTGGTTAAACACTGGAATAAACTGCCTAGGGAGGTTGTGGAATCTTCATCTCTGGAGATATTTAAGAGTAGGTTAGATAAATGTCTATCCGGGATGGTCTAGACAGTATTGGGTCCTGCCATGAGGGCAGGGGACTGGACTCGATGACCTCTTGAGGTCCCTTCCAGTCCTAGAATCTATAAGAATGTTCAAAGCACCTTATTTGTGTTTCTATTCTGTTTTGGTCCAGTAAAGAATAGAGACAACTGTACATTATTTGTATTATTGAGTCTACAAAAAAAAACCAAACAGACCCTACATAGATAAATGATAATGATTTAGACATGTATATGTGAATATTTATTTGTTTTTCCTAAAGTTAATTAAGTATTTTAGGAAAAATTGTCAAAGAGGCCACCAAAAAATGTGTTGTGAGAAACCCCGTGCAGAGTACCGTGTAGTGATACTCAGATCCTAGGAGTATGTTTACAATAGGGTTAACTAGAGTGTTTTGTTCCATGGGAACAAAGTTAACACGGGAGGTATACTTCCAAACTGGACCACCATCTGGCGGGGGAGCTGTTCATTACGACTCGCATCTGACAGACCCATACAAATCTATTACATTTAAACACTTATTTTAACAGAACACACTAAAAGAGAAAGACATAACTAAGTAGCAAAACATGAGGAAAGGAGGGACAGGAAAGAAACTGAAGAACTCAGCACCATGGCTCCTCATGTAACCTTACATCAAACATTAAATTCAGCAAGGGAGAGTATATCTGCCCCAGAAGTCAGCTTTCCAGATGGTTCCTAGTTTGCAAGGATACTAGAAGGAGAAAAGACCATCTCTTTTATTATGCAGATAGTTCTCAAATTAAAATTTTACCCAACCAATATAAAAAGTTTATTTTGCAGCATGAGGCTCTTGCTACTCATAAAACCACAATGTTAGGAACATTCACTACAGCTAGTGCCTAATCGCCTGGTTATCCATGGATGCTTTATAAAGGCATTATAGCTTGTAAGTGGGACAGTTAAATTCAAGACCTACATTTAATCCTGAAGGGGGGGTGGGGGGGGAAGTGAAGTAGGAGGACAGCAGATTAGATATCTAATAGGTAAGGCTATGTCACGGATATTTTTAGTAAAAGTCATGGACAGGTCACGGGCAGTAAACAAAAATTCACAGCCAGTGACCTACCTGTCCATGACTTTTACTATATACCCCTGACTAAAACTTGTGGGGAGAGGGGGCACGGCCCTGGGGGCGCTGCGGGTGCTTGGGAAGGGGTGCGGGTAACCTCCGCAGGTGCTGGAGGGGTTGGCAGGGCGGGGGCAGGTTCCCCCTCCCCAGCTCCTGGGAAGCGGAGACCTCCAGTTCGTAGCTCAACGTGCTGCCTCCGCTCCGTCCCAAGCCCCGGTTCTGCAGCTCCCATTGCCTGGGAACCGCAGCCAATGGGAGCTGCGGGGGATGGCGCCTGTGGACAGAGGCAGCACATGGAGCTAGGAGCTGAGGGAGGGGAGTTCCTTCCAGAGAGACCTCCCCAGGTAAGCACTGCCCTGCACCCCAATGCCCAGCCCTGAGCCCCCCCCCCACACCAAAACTCCTGCTGCTGCAGGATGGGGGGCTTGAGACGGCCCCAGCAGCAACTGGTGCGACTGAGCCAGGGGCTGCCTGAGCTGCTCAGGCAGCTCCCGGGCCAGCCCCACGGGCCGCTGCAGAAGTCACGGAGGTCACGGAAAGTCACGGAATCCGTTACTTTCCATGACCTTCGTGACAAACATGGAGTCTTAATAATAGGTGCTTGGAAGAAAACCACTCTCACTTAATGATCATCGTCTGATGAACAATTTTTGACTTTAAAAAGCTGAGGGTTAGCAGACACCACCAAGAATTGCTTTATTTTTGAATTTTTACTCCAAGTACATTCATCTTATTTTCTTACAAACAGACTGTAAAAATCAGATGCTGTACATAAGCACACCCTTTGCATTTGGTGCCCATCACAAAGGAAGAAACAACCATAGAAACAGTGTTTTACTTCTGGAGCCAAATTCCAATCTGGTGCAAACAGGTGCCACTCCACTGAAATCAACTGACTGTCACCCTCTTATATCATGCCTAGAAGAAACACAGAAAATAAAAGCTTACTTGTTTTCTTCTTATGCCAAAATGTTACTATATCTTTGTGTAACCCTTTTGCCTTCTTTCTTGCCTGAGCAGCAGAGGCCTGAAAAACAGCATGCAATACCAGGGACAATTAGCATCGGAACGAGATGTAAAGAAGTCTACACAGCATGTACAAAGATATGTTTGTTTGTTTCATCGGGAGTTCAACGATCTCCCTAGATGTCACTAAAAGCCCGAATGCCATATGTGGCAAGCAGACTGCCCCAGCAGAAGATTGCCTTGTGGTGGAGGTCACATAAAGCTGAATTCTGTGGTACCCTAATAAGTACTGTATCAGGCTGATAGCTCTTGAGACTGAAGGCCTCTTTTTGACCACAGAACAGGTACAGCATGTGCTAGCAACATAGGCTTCCCCACGCTGTCCCATCAATATACCCCAATCCTGATCTGATGGGATCACCTTTACTGGTTAGAATATAGTCTGGTCTCTAGATGTTGATTGGTTAGAGCAGAAATCCGTTAACTCCACCGTAGTGAATGGCTGTACACATCCCAAACAAAGATTTAGATACTACACATCTATTTTTAAATGTACATTAAATACTCACATGATCAAAAAAGTAAACAATAGCCAGCTTTTTGCTGCGCCTGGTAAGGATGCGCTGGACTTTCGTCTGTCCAAAATGCTTCTTGAGCACATTTGCGTCATTAAGGTAGTCAGGGATATTTTTGCACTGGATTGCTGTGAGTTCACTTGGCGATAAGCCACCGAGACTGTCCACACTCTCGCTGCTTCGATTTCGACGTGAAGGAGTCACAATAGCGGAATCTGAGAGAAAGTGTTGAAAGAGTCCTGAGATCAGTCTCTAGACCTGCCTGTGGTTTCTTATTTTGGATCTCAACAGCACAGACGTTAAGTCAGAAGTTTGCATTAAGCAGGGGGTACTGACACCTGCAGCCCATATTTACACTGGATTAGTTAATGAAAACACTCCCATAATTCAATGTTAAGGTTGAAATTTTGAATTAGCAAAGCAAGGAAATTCAAAGTCCTCATGGCAACTTTAACTAACCCCTGTAACGAAGAGTCCTTTATTACAACTGGCAAAGTGTGCAATTCTGTATTTTAAAAATATTGTTCAGCTATGTGGAGCCAGGAAAATGGACTATGCAATACACAATCTCATCCAGCTGGTTATGAAGTGAGAGTAAATAAATTAAGATGTAAACAGTTAGGTTCTCTTGTGCATATGGAAAGTCACAAAACTAACAAAGTGAAATGTATATTTCAGAAAAAAGCTACATTAAAAGAACATTAAGACTGCAGAGTGAAGCACTCAAAATTCAGGAAATGCTAGGCAGCCTTACGTCCCACTATTAGTATACATTATGATGTAGTCCTCGTTACAAAAAGCCACATTACTGAAGAAGGCAGTGGAGGAGAAGAAAGCGGGGAAGGGAAGAAGAGAGACAGAATAAGGAAAGAGATGGGGAGGTTTGCAAAGGAGGAAATCAAGACATCTCTGAATTTCCAGGGAAGCTTGGGGGTGTCAGGGTAGGAGGGGATGGAAAGGTTACACAGAATTACTATATAAATATTTAGAAAGTGCCAATTATCAGGTGCCAGTGCAAAGGTTAAGACAGGGGTTCTCAACCAGGGGTCCAGGGCCCCCTGGGGGGCTGCGAGCAGGTTTCAGGGGGTCCTCCAAGCATGGCTAGCATTAGACTCGCTAAGACCCAGAGCAGAAAGCTGAAGCCCTGCCGCATGGGACTGCAGCCCGGGGCCCCCTAGTCCCGGCACCCAGGGCTGAAGCCGAAGCCTGAGCAACTTAACTTCGCATGGGGCCCCGGGCAATTGCCCTGCTTCCTACCCCCTAACACCAGCCTGGGCTTTCATATGCATGTCATAAACATAGAGATAAGAGTAGCATAAAATCTCTCCTTGGCAGCTGTACTGAATTGCTTTATCTGTAAAGGGTTAAGTAGCTCAAATCATGTAGTTGGCACCTGACCAGAAGGACCAATGAGGAAAGAAGATACTTTCAAATTGGGCAGGGGAGATTTGTTTGTGGCTCTCTTTGTGTTGTTCCCTCTCCAGTCAGAGATAGAAGCTAAGCAGCGACAACATCTGCGGAAAATATACCTGGAACGATCCATCTAAAATTACAAAAATTGTAAGTAGGCAAGGAAATGCGTTAGGTTATCTTTTGTTTTGGCTTGTGAATTTTCCTATGCTACAAAGGTAGTTTTATTCCTGTTTTTGTAACTGTGAAACTGAGTCCAGAGGGGAATCCTCTGTGTTTTAAATCTTTTATTACCCTGTAAAGTTATCTTCCATCCTGATTTTGCAGGTGTGATTCGTTTACTTTTTTCTTTATAATAAAGTTCTTCTTTTAAGAACCTGATTGATTTTCAGTGTCCTAAAGAACAAGGGTTTGTTTGGTCTGTGCTCACATTGCTAACCAATGGGTTGGTATATTATTCTCAAGCCTCCCCAGGAAAGGGGGTGAAGGGGCTTGGGGGGTTATTTTGGGGGGGATAGGGACTCCAAGTGACCCTTCCCTGAATTTTTGTATAAAATCACTTGGTGGTGGCAACAATACCGTCCAAGGACAAGGAAAGAAATTTGTGCCTTGGGGAAGTTTTAACCTAAGCTGGTAGAATATAAGTTTAGGGGGTCTTTCATGTGGGTCCCCATATCTGTACCCCAGAGTTCGGGGGGGGGGGAACCCTGACAATGCAGAAAACCAGTTGCTGTGGCACAGCTGGGCCGTGGAGCTTTTATAGCATGTTGCGGGGGCCTCAGAAAGAAAAAGGTTGAGAACCCCTGGGTTAAGAAGTATGTATTGATAGACTTGCAAGAGTTCCGTTCTCTTTCTCCTGAATCCCCAGAATGAGGAAACAGCATGTACAGAACCATGATGATGGTGGTGGAAGGTAAAGGAATAAGGTAATTAGGGAATGGAAAAGGGAGGAGGGAAGAAAGCAAAAGAGAGATACCGAACAAAAAGAGAAAACTGGATGGAAGAACCATATGAATTTGACATGGAGTGGGAACACGAGGGAGAAGAAGAAGGTGAGATAAAAGTACACAAAGGAGACTGGGAGACAAGAGAAAGAAATACAAGAAGGAACTCTGAAAAACAATCAACCCTGCCAAACAAAAATCAAACACCAAGTACGTTATCCAGAAATTTCTGCCTAAAGAGCAGCACAATTATGCATCAGCTTAAATAAACTAAGCATAGCAAAACATATGCCTGGATTGGCTTAAATACAATAGCAACCACAAAAGGAGTTGAGAGAAGAGATGATGTGTGCCCTATACACTTCTCAATGCCATTTTTTAAACTGTAGCTCATGTTTTCCTTACTGACCCACAACCTCTACTAAATGTCACTCATTTTCAACCCCTGAGAAGAGTAATTAACTTAATTAATGCCACAGAGGTGAGCCTCCACTACACCGACATTTGACTAACCAAAGGAAGAAGTATCTGTCTTCACAGTGACCACCTCAGACAATTTAGAAGCAACACTGACGTATCTGAAAGCATGCGCTGTTTAATCCTCTTTAATCACAAGAGCAACAATCGCAAAGGGCACCTCCAGGGTAGGATGTAAAATGAAATCATTAAGTCTCCAAAAAGGAAAACAAAAAATCCCTTGGAAAGGCAAAACTTTAAAGAGAGCAAGCCATCCTGTTAACTTCCACTGCCAGTGCATTCATTTCCACTACCCGATTTATTGAATAGTGCCGATTCCTAGCACTTACCTTCCGTAGTTTTCGCTTCGGTTTTCTCTTTACCGTCTCCTTCTTTTAATGGTGCTGAAAGCCGTGGCGCTGCAAACAGAGACTTACTTGCTCCCAACATCTGTTCATTTTCTCCAGATTCTACTCTTTCCCTTTTCGACTCTTTCTTAACACGTCCACTATCTTTATTGCTTTTTATCATATCCTGCAATGTTCGGCTAAACAAGCCAGCTGCTCCACGTGGCCGGCTTAATCGAACAGGCCGCTTATCTGGAGGATAACCGCTCCTAGATACAATCTCTGACTCCTCTGCAACATCATAATCCCGCCCTCTTGGGGAACGATCTCGTTCCTCTTTTCTTTTCATTCCTTTTACAAGGCTGACAAGTGGCTCACTCTGAGCTTCGTCATGTTCTGATTTAGTCGCTATACCGACTTGGAAGTTTCCTCCTAAATCCAAGGACCCAGATGAGCTAGAAAAAGTAGTGAAGCTGCTGCTAGGGCTTCCAAAGAGCGGCTTTGTTCCTTTTTTGTCATCCTCTACTGTTTTGCTTGGTACAGAAGAGGCAAAGGAAGATGGCAAATTACTGCTGCTAGCTGGTTTTGAAAAGCTGAAGTTTGTACTGGTACTAGAGCTACTGGTCTCTTGAGAAAGGCCAAAAGGGGCCAGTACTCCAGGCCCACTACTAACTGGATGGGAAAATGTGAAAGATGTTGGGATGATCTGGCTTTGTGTTTTCTCTGGCTCGGAACCAGCACCAAAGATTGGTTTAAATATTGCATTTTCTGGTGTTTTAAAGCTGAATTCTGATCCCACAAAGCCACTACTTGAAACTTCTCCAGATGTAACTCCAAAGTTAGAAGCATTCTGAAATGTTCCAAGGTTAGTAGGTGGTTTAAAACTGAATCCTTGGTTTCCAACAACAGAGGAGGTAGTTGGTGCAGAAGACGCCACAAAAGGTGTAGGTTGTCCAAGACCATAAGACTGTGTAAACCCAGAGGGTGGCCCAAATCCCAAGGTTTGCCCTGAAGTGGGATGGCTTAATCCCGAAGGCTGAGTAAAGTTGGATGGCTGGGCAAACCCAAGGTTCTGTACAGATCCTCCATTGCTCTGTCCAAACATAGAGGGCTGCCCAAATCGAAATGGTGTTTGAGCCTGAAACATTCCTACAGAACTATTAGAAGGTGCTGGGAAAACAGCAGGCTGCTGTCCGCGAAAAGGACTGTTAGGGTTCATCTTCAAAAGTAGGAGTTAGTGAGTATATGCCAAAGAGAGCTCACGCCTCGAACATGTGTTAACTTTCAGTTTCCAGCCAGTCATTCTAGTAATCTGAAATACAAATGTGTAACATTACATTACATTACATTTTCTAATTGGTTTCCATTTATAATAGGGAAGTTCAGCCAAGACAATTATTAATTGCTTTATCCTACATCTTTGCAACATCCTATTAACTTTTTACTATGTTTAAAAAAATAATTTATTCTTACATCTTGTTTTCTCTCTTCTGTGGTTTCTAATCTGTGAAATAACGGTTGTTGGATTTATGGAGGCCTGTGCTATACAGGTCCAAGTGGATGATCTGGTGCTCCCTTCTGGCCTTAAATATTATTACTCTATAACTTTTTCTCTCATCCTATGGTTAGTCAGTTTTCTTAATAGTCTTGCGAGGGACTTTTTGAAAGTCCTAATCTACCAGTTCTTTATCCATTATTTTGCTGATAACCTCAAACAATTTGAATATATTGGAGAGAGAGAACTTCCCTTTACAGAAGGCATACCATTTCATCCCTATTGTATCATATTCATGGGTGTGTTAAAATTGTCTGTAATTGCTTTTCAGCCATTTAACCTGGCACCATAGTAAGGTTCACTAGGATTGCTTTTATTGCTTTTTTCAAATATAGGTATTATTCTCCAGTCCTGTGACACAGTAGCTGAATGTGATAATAGATTGCATAGCTTTGTTAGTAGCTCAGTCACTTCATTCTTCACTTCCTTCAGAATTCATGGATGTCTCATCCAGTCCTGATGACTTGATGCTATTTAATCAGTTTGTTTCAGCACCTCTTCTTTTGACAGCTCAGTCTCTGACAATGCTTTATTCTTTATTACCTGAAGAGAGTAGGTCAGGATAGATATGTCCCTAACATACTCTGTGGTGAAATTATTTAGCTTCTCTGAAATGTCCTTTTCATCTTTAATTGTTCCCTTTATTCCTTTGTAGTCTAGTGCACCACCGCTTTCCTTACAGGATTCCCAATTCTGATATACCGGAACAATTCTGTTTATTTTGCTTACTTTTCTAAATTCCTTAGCCTTCTTAAACCATAAGGTGGAATTTATCTACTATACATGTGACCATTATGGTACAATTAAGGCCCTGATCCTGCACCTGCATCCTTGCAGGCACTTTTACCCATGAGGAGGTTCTGCCCATACAGATCCAGATGCACAATCAGGCCCTAATTTGTTAACATCAGTGCTGACTCAAAGGATTTTTTCCCCCCACTTTGGACTGTAAAGGCTTTGTGACTATCTGCCTTTAAAAAAAATCTAGTGTACAGTGTTAGCTTTAGGTACTACCCCCTCCCTGAAAATGTTATGCTTAATTTTATTGCACTTACTGATACTGAATAGATTAACTACTTTTTGAACCATTTCCTATGCACTACTTTCAAGAGACTGCTGCACAAGAAAAAGGAAGGAAGTCTGAGCAAAAAGCTCAGAATAATATACCGTAGCTACTCACTCCAAGGAGCAACCAGGCTACAGCTGAGCCAGAACTAATACCCTAGCTCTGAAACTCATCTTTCCATATGGGACAGAGCCAGACCTAGCAGCGTGGACACACCTGAATTTGGGGGCTTAAAATCATTTTCCGTAAATTCCTGGCGTCCGGATTGAACCTACTACAGAAGCCATAAATTCAAACGGCAAAGGTGCATCTGTAGTCCTCTGCCCACGCAGCCTAACCTGCACTTTCATTTCAGCGCTGCCCCCCCCCACTGAATGGGAACTGCCTGTTCAGAGACAGCAGGTGTAAAGTAAAATGAGAGACCCCAGACCCTTACTGGGACAGAGGCAACTCACGGCAGGGGAATGGGGACTGTGCCTGGACACAGGGGAAAGGAGTCTGGGGGCGGGGTCAGTGCCCAGGGACAGGGCCTGGGCAGGGGGATGGGGGGCCGGGGGGCGGTGCGCAGGGGAACGGGTCGGGCGCTGAGGGGAGGCACCGGGCTCGGTATCACCGCGCCGCGGGAGCCGGTCCCAGACCCCGCCCCCAATCTCACCAGGCCGGGTCACCAGCAGAGCCGCCGCCGCCGCCATCGCAGTGCGGGGGGGGGACCGGATGGCTCCTCCGCGCGTGCGCACCAGCTGGGCGGGACCAGGACTCACCCGTTTCCGGTCCGTGCTGCTCGGGTCTGCCCCGGGACCGTCCGCCGGAAGCCCCGCCCGGTGAGCGCGAGCTGCAGGGGCGGGTGGCGGCGCGCGCCTCGCCTCGCCTGGCCGGGCCCCGCGCGCTCAGCGCTGCTGCTGCAGACCCGCCCCCGGGGCGCCCAGCTGGGGCCGGCGGCGCCGGGCTGTGCAGTGACGCCCACGAGCCCCGGGGCCGGGACAGAAGCCGGTTTCCCAGGGCGGCCTCAGGTGCTGTAACGCCTCTTCTCCTCCCGGAGCCCGGCCCTGCTGCCCGCCTGTTCGCTCCCGCTCCTTCAACAGCCTGCGTCCCCCCGGGCCAGGCCCGGCATGAAGCCGAGGGGGGGAGGGGGCAATGGGGCCTGTCGTTAACGGCTACATCACAATGGATGTGCCCAAGGGGCGGAGTGAAAGTTGCCCAGACAACCTTCATGTTGGCCTCTCCTAACTTGAGCGTGCCCGAGTCTACAACTTCTCCGTGTTTCGCTTGTGTGCTGGTATATACTCCTGTGCTGTCCCCTCTGCTTCGCTTCCTTTCGGAGGTGACAGACCTCGTGTTTTCAATCGCTCTTCACACAAGTTTTTCCAGGCCCTTGATCATTCTTTCTGGCCTTCTCTGAATCCCCCTCTAGTATCTTCCTTGAGATGTGAAAGCTGCTACATAGGCCTGGTCTACACTAGGACTTTAATTCGGATTTAGCTGCCTTAATCCGAATTAACCCTTCACCCGTCCACACTACAGAGCCAGTTAATTCGAATTAAAGGGCCCTTTAAATCGATTTCTGTACTCCACCTCGACGAACGGAGTAGAGCCTAAATCGATTTTGTTAATTCGAATTAGGGTTAGTGTGGACGCACACCACCGAATTACTGTGTTTAAGTTAATGGGGTAGTGTGGCCGCACACCACCGAATTAATGTGGTTTAAAACCGAATTAAGGTGCTTAGTGTGGCCGCGCACAATCGAATTTATACAACCTGTTTCCCAAATTCGAATTATCTAAATTCGGATTAATCCTGTAGTGTAGACATACCCATAGACAGCACTCTACAGGAGGCCTCTCTTTATCCAGTGGACTTGGGTGTAACCATGGATGAGCGTCATGTAACCCTTCCTTGTACTGTGCAGTTTATGTACTTTAAGCCCGGCCTGGAGGGTCCCTCTTTAAACTGAGAGGGTTGTTTCAGCCTCCTGACGTATGCTCCAGCATATTTACTGAGATTGCCAATGTGAGGTAGACAGCTGTCTGCTAGCTTTAGCTTATCTAATGTATGTGACGAACAGATACAGGTTGGTTACTGATAGGACTGATTTGTTCTCGATTTGAAATGGTAAGGGGATTGGATGGTTCAGATGATTGGCAGTAGGCTATATAGGCTGTTTTGTCTCGATCAAAGCAACTGGCTTCTAAAATTACGTGTTTTACCCTCCACCATATCTTTGTCTACCCTTTCACAGATCCTAAAGCAACAATAGTGTCTCCTAGCTGCTACTGGATTATTAGTTGCTACCATTGCCTAATATTCATTTTTAAAAATTAATTTGCAGGGCCCCCTTGAATAGTTTCTAATGAGATGAGTTTAGTCATTCGAAATCTGCAGAAAGTCATCCCCCTCAGGCGAATCCCACTTCGCAGAAGAATAGAAATCCTTCAGAAGATTTTGGACGTGCAGCAGTTCGACCTGGGCGTTATCTGTGTTAATAACAGAAACATTCAACTTCTCAATAGCACCTACAGGCAAAAAAATGTCCCCACTGATGTGCTTTCCTTCCCTTTTCATGAGGTAAAATTGATTTTTTTCCCCCTCCCTTTCTTCTCCTTTCCACAGCTACTTTCTTGGTCTGCCTGACACAACTGACTTCTTGGCAAGCCATTAGAGAAAGTACCATAACCCTTATTAAATAAATCCTAAAGTAATTTGATATCATATTTCGTTGCAGTGGCTTTCTGTGCTGATACACTAGGACACGGTGTTTTAGGGGATCCCAGACATGTTGTGGAACTTGATGGTGATTTGGGACCTGTTTCAGGGCTCTCAGAGGTTATCTTCTTTGAAACCATCTTCAGCAATCCTCATTAGATGTTTTATACGTTCTTCCTTCCATGGCTCCATAAATGCATGAAAACAGAGCCATGAGTCAAGTTATACATACACTGCCTGTTCCCCAGCATTTCAGAAATTCTACTTCCACAAGGCATCTGGCAGCAGTTAAAGTGTCACTACTGGGAAGCTGAAAGTGGACAACGGGATGGATCACTTGATAACTACGTGTTCTGTTCATTCCCTCTGAAGCACTTGGCACTGGCCACTGTTGGCAGACAGGATGCTTGGCTAGATGGACCATTGGTCTGACCCAGTGTGGCCATTCTTATGTTCCTGCTTTTTTGCCTTTTTTGGTCAGAATTATTTAAATCTTCAAAGTAACCAGTAAGAAATTTGATTATTTACATTAGGTAACTTGTTGATAATAACGAAATGTCTTTCTGTTGCTCTCTTATGGAAGGCAGTCAAGATTTAAAAGGAAAAAGGTACAGGCTCACACATTCGGCTACCATCAGGTACTAGGGATAGGGAGAGAAGGCATTGGAAATGTAACTTTTCCATCAAGTGTACATGTTTAAACACTTGGATCCCATTTGATTTCTGCTGACATGAGAACAGTATAATTGCTCACCTAGGGTCATAGGAGTGGCAAAAATATTTCCTAGGTAAACAATAATTAGCTAAAGAATTCCTCCGTTTTTGTCACATTCAGATCTAGTTTTTAGTAGCTGTGCTATGTTGACGTCTAAAGGTGGTGTTATTTATTTAGCAGAACTCTGGCCTCTAATGGGATGTCTACACAGCCTGGGGGAGCTAGCCTTGCAGTCCGAGTTGACGGGCTTGGGTTAGCAGAGCTCATGCTAGCACTCTAAAGATAGTGCTTTGAAGTTGTGGCTCAGGCAGGAGCTTGGGCTCTGAAGCCTAGGGAAGTGAGATAGACTTCCGAGCCTGAGCTCCCGCCCAAGCTGCAACTTCAAAGCACTGTCGACACAGTACTTCTGGGGGAATTCTGCACATCTGCGGACACACAGAATTCCTCTATATCGCTGCACTCATGCCGGCTGTTCTGGCGCCACAGCAGCCTCTGGTGGGCAAAATGCAGGACTGCAGCACTTCTTAGGCAAAATGTATTTTATGCAGGAAAATACAAAATTCTATGCCCAGTGCTCCAGCATTTCCCCAGGAGTAGAGTTCCTCACAGCACACCGCCTGCAGAGCCAGGTTAGGACAGAGTGGGGCACATAGGATTACTGGGGTTCAGAATGGCTAGTGGGGGGGACAGACTGGAGCATGGGCTCAGGAGTTAGTGAGGTGACAGAAAGGGGAACTACACAAATATGAGGAGGTTAGTTAAACACAAATTAACAGGTACAGCACCAAAAGTAAAATCCCTGCAAACAGCATGGAAACTTTAAAGACACCATAATAGAGGCTCAACTTAAATGTATATCCCAAATTAAAAAACATAGTAAGAGAACCAAAAATGTACCACTGTGGCTAAACAACAAAGTAAAAGAAGCAGTGAGAGACAAAAAGGCATCCTTTAAAAAGTGGAAGTTAAATCCTAGTGAGGAAAATAGAAAGGAGTATAAACTCTTGCAAATGAAGCTTAAAAATATAATTAGGAAAGCCAAAAAGAAATTTGAAGTACAGCTAGCCAAAGACTCAAAAAGTAATAGCAAATACATTTTTAAGTATATCAGAAGCAGGAGGCCTGCTAAACAACCAGTGGGGCCACTGGACAATCAAGATACTAAAGGAGCACTCAAGGATAAGGCCATTGCGGAGAAACTAAATGAATTCTTTGCATCAGTCTTCACAGTTGAGGATTTGAGGGAGATTCCCAAACCTGAGCCATTCTTTTTAGGTGACAGATCTGAGGAACTGTCCCAGACTGAGGTGTCATTAGAGGAGGTTTTGGACCAAATTGATAAACTAAACAGTAATAAGTCACCAGAATCAAATGGTATTCACCCAAGAGTTCTGAAAGAACTCAAATGTGAAATTGCAGACCTATCATCTGTGGTTTCTAACCTATCATTTAAATCCGCTTCTGTACCAAATGACTGGAGGATAGCTAATGTGACGCCAATTTTTAAAAAAGGGACCCAGAGGTGACCCTGGCAATTACAGGCTGGTAAGCCTGACTTCAGTACCGGGCAAACTGGTTGAAACTGTAGTAAAGAACAAAATTGTCAGACACATAGATGAACATAATTAGTTGGGGAAGAGTCAACATGGTTTTTGTAAAGAGAAATCATGCCTCACCAATCTAGTAGAATTCTTTGAGGGGGTCAACAAGCATATGGAAAAGGGGGATCCAGTGGATATAGTGTATTTAGATTTTCAGAAACCTTTGACGAGGTCTCTCACCAAAGGCTCTTAAGCACAGTAAGCTGTCATGAGATAAGAGGGACGGTCCTCTCATGGACTGGTAACTGGTTAAAAGATAGGAAACAAAGGGTAGGTATAAACGGTCAGTTTTCAGAATGGAGAGACGTAAATAGTGGTGTCCCCCAGGGGTCAGTACTGGGCCCAGTCCTATTCAACATATTCATAAATGATCTGGAAAAAGGGGTAAAAGGTGACGTGGCAAAATTTGCAGATGATGCGAAACTACTCAAGATAGTTAAGTATAAAGCAGACTGCGAAGAGCTACAAAGGATCTCACAAAACTGGGTGATTGGGCAACAAAATGCCAGATAAACTTCAATGTTGATAAATGGCAATTAATGCACATTGGAAAACATAATCCCAACTATACATATAAAATAATGGGGTCTAAATTAGCTGTTACCACTCAAGAAAGAGATCTTGACGTCATTATGAATAGTTCTCTGAAAACATCCACTCAGTGTGCAGTGGCAGTCAAAAAAGCGAACAGAATGTTGGGCATCATTAAGAAAGGGATAGCTAATAAGACAGAAAATATATTGCCTCTATATAAATCCATGGTACGCCCACATCTTGAATACTGCGTGCAAATGTGGTCACCCCATCTCAAAAAAAGATATTTTGGAATTGGAAAAAGTTCAAAAAAGGGCAACAAAAATGATTAGGGGTATGGAACGGCTGCTGTATGAGGAGAGATTAATAACACTGGGACTTTTCAGTTTGGAAAAGAGATGACTAAGGGGGGATATGATAGAAGTCTATAAAATCATGACTGGTGTAGAGAAAGTAAATAAGGAATTGTTATTTACTCCTTCTCATAAGACAAAAGCTAGGGGCCACCAAATGAAATTAATAGGCAGCAAGTTTAAAACAAACAAAAGGAAGTATTTTTTCACACAACGCACAGTCAACCTGTGGAACTCCTTGCCAGACGATGTGAAAGCCAAGACTATAACAGGGTTCAAAAAAGAACTAGATAAATTCATGGAGGATAGGTCCATCAATGGCTTTTGGCAGGGATGGTGTCCCTAGCTTCTGTTTGCCAGAAGCTGGGAATGGGAGACAGGATGGATCACTTGATGATTTACCTGTTCTATTCATTCCTTCTGGGGCACCTGGCATTGGCCACTATCGGAAGACAAGATACTGGGCTAGATGGACCTTTGGTCTGACCCAGTATGGCTGTTCTTATGTTTGACAAATAAAATATGCAGAATTTCCAAGTATTGTGTGCAGAATTTTTAATTTTTTTGGCGCAGGATTCCCCCAGGAGTAACACAGCTATTTTTTAGAATGCTAGCACAAGTCCCACTAGTCCAAGTCTGTCAACCTAGGCTAGGAGGCTTGCTACCATGGGATGTGTCGGCCTACCCTAAGCAAGTCAAGGACATGTGTAAATTTTACACTAGGTGCTGGACCTATACATATTGGCTGACTGAACATAGCAAATGTTTCACAGCTTGGTGATTCATCCTTTGGATCATACAGTCAAATCAAAGTCCCTTTCTGTCCATTTCTGGTTACTGTTCTAATGGAAGTTAAAGAGCCCCTAGCTAATTTCCTCTGTCAGTAAAAAGCCTTTAGTGTCTAAGGTTCCATTTGCATGAACCACCTTGCTGTACCAGTGCCTCGCTCATTACTTTGTAACAACTTTGGGAAGCCTTGAGGAGGAGAAGTTCTCTGTCTAACCAGATGCTCGCGTTTGTTAACTTTTGGAAGGGCTTCTGTATTTCAGAATCTGAAAGCAGGTGAGCTGCCTCAGCCTAGTTTTCGAGACGAATACAATCTCGGGGATGTTTTCCTAGGAGTAGAGTATATCTATCAACAGTGCCAAGAACATGGGGAGGATTACTACAGCATTCTTACAGTAAGTGTTGCTTACTAATACAGATTTCTCATCACAGACACGATTTGGGAACCATGGTTGAAACAATGCTAATATTCACTGGTGGGGAGGTTTTTTTGCCAGTTTATGGACATTGCAAAGATTCATCTACAGAAAAATGTCCTGAATCCAAACCTATAATGTAAAGCAGGGGTGGGCAAACTTTTTGGCCTGAAGGCCACATCTGGGTGGGGAAATTGCATGCAGGGCCATGAATGTAGGGCTGGGGCAGGGGGTTGGGGTGCAGGAGGGAGTGTGGGGTGTGTGGGGGGGGTGCGGTGTGCAGGAAGGGGCTCAGGGCAAGGGGTTGGGGTGCAGGAGGGGTGCGGGGCGTACGAGGGGGCTCAGGGCAGGGGGTTGGGGCGCAGGAGGGGATGCGGAGTGCTGGAGGGGACTCAGGGCAAGGGGTTGGGGTGCGGAGTGCATGAGGGGACTTAGGGCAGGGGGTTGGGGCAGGGGGCTCGGGGCAGGGGGTTGAGATGTAGGAGGGCTGTGGCAGGGGGCTCAGGGCGGGGGGTTGGAGTGCAAGAGGGGACTCAGGGCAGGGGGTTTGGGGTGCGGGCTCCAGGGTGGCAGCGGCACACAGCAGGATTAAGGCAGGCTCCCTGCCTGCCCTGGCCCCACGCCACTCCCAGAAGCAGCCGGCACCACATCCCTGCGTTCCTGGCCAATGGAAGCTGTGGGGGGCAGCGCCTGCAGGCAAGGGCAGCGTGCGGATCCCTTCTCTGCCCACCCACCCCGGGCCGCAGGGACGTGGTGCCCGCCGCTTCCGGGAGCAATGCAGGGCCAGGGTAGGCAGGGAGCCTGCCTTAGCCCCGCAGCGCCACAGGGGTGGTAATCCCGTGGGCCAGATCCAAAGCCCTGATGGGCTGGATCCAGCCCGCGGGCCGTAGTTTTCCCACCCCTGATGTAAAGAAATTTAAATGTATATGCTCCATGTAAGCACGAAGTCATGCTAAAACACATTTCCAATTGCAGTCTTTTCTTAAATGTGGCTAGGATGTCTCTGGTAACTGTGTTCAGTGCTGTTACAACTTTGGAGGAAAGACTGAGTGGTAGAATAATACTTTTGTGAATAACCAAAGGGTAGGTTGAACTTAAGTCAAGAAAACTTACAAGTGATGAATAAAATCAGGAGAGTGTCATAGAATCATAGAAGATTAGGGTTGGAAGAGACCTCAGGAGGTCATCTAGTCCAATCCCCTGCTCAAAGCAGGACCAACACCACTAAATCATTCCAGCCAAGGTTTTGTCAAGCCGGGCCTTAAAAGCCTCTAAGGATGGAGATTCCACCACCTTCCTAGGGAACCCAGTCCAGTGCTTCACCACCCTCCTAGTGAAATAGTGTTTCCTAATATCCAACCTAGACCTCCCCCACTGCAACTTGAGACCATTGCTCCTTGTTCTGTCATCTGTCACCACTGAGAACAGCCTAGCTCCATCCTCTTTGGAACCCCGCTTCAGGTAGTTGAAGGCTGCTATCAAATCCCCTCTCACTCTTCTCTTCTGCAGACTAAATAAGCCCAGTTCCCTCAGCCTCTCCTCGTAAGTCATGTGCCCCAGTCCCCTAATCATTTTCGTTGCCCTCCGCTGGACTCTCTCCAATTTGTCCACATCCCTTCTGTAGTGAGGGGCCCAAAATTGGAAACAAAAATGCTCCAGATGTGGCCTCGCCAGTGCCGAATAGAGGGGAATAATCACTTCCCTCGATCTGCTGGCAATGCTCCTACTAATGCAGCCCAATATGCCGTTAGCCTTCTTGGCAACAAGGGCACGCTGCTGACTCATATCCAGCTTCTCGTCCAGCGTAATCCCCAGGTCCTTTTCTGCAGAGCTGCTGTTTAGCCAGTGTCACCTGGGCTGCATTGAGGGCTGGGAATTAATCTACAGTGAGGGGTAGTTGTGGGGAATTAAAAGACCGTTTAGGAGCTATACTCCCTAGATTCACTGTAGAGGCTGAGCAGCAAGCATGTCTCACCAATAGTCTTAACAGCAGAAACTGCTCCCACGAAGGAGCAGAAGCAACAGCTGCCATAACTTACCCAGGAGCGGTTGCTTCTCTGAGCTGAATTAAAGTAACTTCCACACTAGGGAGACCAGGACTGTTCCTGTTGTTGGTTCTCTTTGTCCATATAGGGGTTATTTTTAAATACAATATAACAAGAAAATATAACTCGGAAAAACTAGGGAAGTAATGGGGGCTAAGCATCTCTAGATATTAGCTGTGGAATAAGATGGGCTGAGGTGACTTGACCTCTTAGCCTGGTCTGGATCACTTGGTAAACTGGGCACAAACAAACAATATGTTATATACATTTACGTTTAAATAATAATATATGGAGCTATATGTATCTCGTAGAGCTGGAAGGGACCCCCCCCCCCAAAAAAGGTCATTGAGTCCAGCCCCCTGCCTTTACTAGCAGGACCAAGTACTGATTTTGCCCCAGATCCCTAAGTGGCTCTGTCAAGGATTGAACTCACAAGCCTGGGTTTAGCAGGCCAATGCTCAAACCACTGAGCTATCCCTCCCCTTGTGAGCTAGCCCTAGCTTTATACATCAAGGAACAAAGAATGTAGGTTACACTTATGCAATGGAGGACTCTATCCTGGGAAGCAGTGACTCTGAAAAAGATAGGGGGGTTTGGTGAATAATCATCTGAACATGAGCTCCCAGTGTGACACTGGCAAAAAGGACTAATGTAATCTTTGGACACATAAATAAAAGTATCTCTAGTAGGAGTCAAGTTATTTACCTGTCTATTTGGTACTGGTGCAATCACTGCTGGAATACTCTGTCCAGTCCTGGTATCCACAATTCAAGGAGGATATTGGTAAATTAGAGAGGATTCAAAAAAGAGCCACAAGAATAATTAAAGAATTAGAAAACATGCCTTATAGTGATAGACTCAAGGAGCGCAATCTGTTTAGCTTAACAAAGAGAAGAGAAAATGTTGTTAGTAGAGGGCTCTATAATCTAATGGACAAAAGCATAACAAGATTCAGCGACTGGAAGCTGAAACTAGAGAAATGCCAACTGGAAAAAAGGTGCATATTTGGTTAACGGCAGCTTAACAATAGATGTAGTGGATCATTTGACATTCAATCTTGATTTAGAGCTGTTTTTAAAAAGATGCTGTACCTCAACCAAAAACTTATGGACTTGGTTTGAGAATTATTGGGTGAAATTCTATAGCCTGTTACACAGGAGGTCAGACTAGGTGATCTTAATGGTACCTTCTGGCAATAAAATTACGAATATGGAATTCAGGGACTTAGCGTGATTCTTTTAAAGATAAGTTTGATTCACCTTTTAAACATAGAAAGAGTGTAATGGCTTTCAGTCCCTGCAGCAGGTCCCCAATTGCTCTTGCAGTCTAAGACCTTGTCTACTCTGCCTTTTGCTGACAAAACTCTGCAGCTTTTGGAGGCAAAACAGTGGAAGTGTACACACTGCAATGCCACTTTTGACGAGAAAACTGCCCTGTTTTAGTGACAAAATAAAACCACCTCGATGAGAGGCATAAAGTTTTTTACGGCAAACTTAAAGCAACAAAGTGTCAGTGTAGATCAGTGGTGGGCAAACTGCAGCCCATCAGGGTAATCCACTGGGGGGGCCGCGAGACAGTTTGTTTACATTGACCGTCCGCAGGCACGGCCACCTGCAACTCCCAGTGGCTGCAGTTCGCCATTCCCGGCCAATGGGATCTGTGGGAAGCGGCGGCCAGCACCTGTCGTCCTTCCCCTGCCTCAGGGCTGGTTGCTTCTGGCAGCTGTCTGAACTTAGAGACAGCATGCCGACACACACACTCCCCCAACACACACACTCTGTCTCCCCCCCATACACACACACGCTTCAGTTGAAAAGCAGCTGGCAATCTAGTAGGATGCCCATGGAAGGATGGGATTGAGAAACCTGCATCACGTGATGCTGTACCTGCCCCATGAGGCATTGCAAACGCTTCCCAAAGCACCCTGTGGCCAGTTGCACAGTGGGATTGGTACCCACAATGCACTGCTCTCTGTCTATGCAAGAGCTGCTAATGTGGATGCACTCTGCCGACACAAGGAGCATAGTGTGGACATGCAATAGCAGTTTAATTAAAGTGGCGTAACTTTTGCCAACAAAACTCTGTAGTGTAGACATAAGCCTTAAACTTTCTGATCTCTTTAAAACTGTTTTTTATTTACTGTTTCATCTCTGTTTTGGAGAGAGGAAAAGGGTGAGTTTTGCCCCAAAGAGGAAAGGGATGCTGAAGGCAAGAATGCTTCTTTATTTAAACCTATTCTTGTGTACCCTCATGTATCTTCTGCCAGGGGACATAAGTTTGATTTACTGAAGTCATAGAACAATTCCCTGCCTTGTCCCCAAGGCTCTGAGTGCCTACAATTCTAATTGAGGTGAGTGGGAGCTGTATTATTCAGCACCTCTGAAAATGGCCACAGATCCACTGGTGCTGTAAGCGGGCATAGTTCCATTTGAAATCAGTGGAGTTGCTGAGACTGATAACTTTTGAAGATTAGAGCAGGAGATGGAATTGTGTTCCCGGTGACCCATCTGGTTATTTTGTTTAGCAGCAGGTGTATTTTCTTGGACTTGACCATAGACAAGATATTTTACCATTTGAAAATGTCCTTTTCAATTACAAGAGGTTGAAGACAAACTTGTGGCTGACTTGTCAGAGGAGGCTATTATTACAAACACTGTCCTCTGGAATTTCTGTTTTCTTTTGGTTGGTGACTTTAGATATAACCTGTTCCTGTACTTTTTGGAGTATTAACTGGTTTTCCTCTGAAAGTTTCCCAAAAGCAATAGAATATATATAGCTGACAACATATGAGAAAGCTAGACTATATTCAGAAGATTAAAGTTAGTCATTCTTGCAGTTTTTCTGCTCTTGCCCCCTTTTCCCATCTCAGTACAAGGTATGCAAGGACCATGTGCATTAGACTATTGATCTTCGTGTACTGGCTAGTAAAAGTAGTTAACTTTATTGCTGTCACTTTCTTTGTGAAGAACTGTGCTAAATATTGCAAGGTAGCCCCTACATACTACAGTGATGCACACATGGATAAATGTTTAGAGATTTGTAAAATACTAAAACCATTTTTGTTTCCTTGGACAGGTGACTGCAGCTCATGGACTGTGTCATTTGCTGGGATACCAGCACAACACAGAAGCGGAGTGGGAGCAGGTAAAAGGATGTTCTTACCTAAGCTGAGATATAGATACACCTCTACCTCGATGTAACGCTGTCCTCGGGAACCAAAAACTCTTACCGCGTTATAGATGAAACCGTGTTATATCGAACTTGCTTTGATCCACCGGAGTGCGCAGCCCCGCCCCCCCCCCCCGGAGCGCTGCTTTACCGCGTTATATCCGAATTTGTGTTATATCGGGTCGCGTTATATCGGGGTAGAGGTGTATATATTAAGAATGCCCAAAGTACATCAGTGATGGTACATCAAATTCAAAACCTTATTGTAAATGCAGAGACATTTTCCTGACTATTCGTACATATTGTTGTATAACCTTCTAATCCTGATGCTCTCAGGGGCACTTCGCAGCCAGTCATTTATACATACATTCAAACCGTGAAAGTAATAGTGCAAAGTTCTAATAGTGCCTTTCATCTTAGAGAATCCTCAAGAACTACATCTGTGTTTAAAAGGGTAGCGGGTTCAAAAACAGGCCTTAGTATGGACTCTTTCAACCTTAACTGTGGAGACACAACTGTGCCTCCATGGGGCAAGAATCCGCGCAGCAGCCGTATAACTCTGCAAGGCTACAATACGTTAGGAGAGGAAGTGGTTTAAAAATATATAATTGAAACTGTAGCTGGAATTTTAGGAAATAATGCTGTGCAATTATGTATAGCCTTCCATCAGAGCATCTCAGAGATGTTATCCTCATTTTACAAATGTAAAAACAGACAGAGTTTTAACTATTTGTGCAAGTTCACACAGAAGACTACTTAGAGTGGAGAACAGAACCTAGTGTGACAGTCAGGCCGGATGGCTGCAAGAGGGTGTGGGAAGGCAGATATGTAAACTCTAGAATATTAAAGACCCTCTTCCCTATCAGCTGAGAAGGGGTTACCGCAGGTCAATTAGGAACACCTGACTCCAATTAAGGGCTGCTTGAGACCTTTTAAAGCCCCTCTCCTGCTGAGAGATACAAACCCACCCACCCCTCCCTCCTGAGACACACATGCAGGCTGTTACTAGCCTAGTGGCAGCAGGGAAATAAGCATCTCCTGGAGGAGAGGCTGTGCTCCTTCCCGTAGGGGAAACAGACAAGCCTGAGTGCCTGCCAGGGGAAGGACTGACTCCCCGGGGCAAACCACAGGATGATACCCCACCCCAACGAGGAGGCGGGGAAGGTATCTCCCCCTGTATTAGGGTCTAATGAAATAGTCCCTTCTGTTTGTTGGAGGAACACCCCTTAGACCTACCCAGAAAATACGGCCGAAGGAACACAGAAGGGGGAAGACAAAGACTGCCCCAGTGCGGCAGACGGGTTGATTTAACCCAGGCCCATCTCACCAAAGGGAGAAGTGCTGAGGCTGGTAAGACAAGGAAGGTGCCTTGCCACACGCGGTATGGCCGTTCCCTGTTCTGACAACTGGAATATGTATACTACCTCCCATAAGCAGGTGTAATTAACCACATTGGAATCTTGCCAGAACATCAGGATTCACACCTTTTTCTTGTGGAAAAAGCCTTATGAGCTGTTTAATAGCCCATCTAATCAGGGCCTGCTTTTTACATCTTTTTCTGAAAATTGGGACCTCCAACAGCCTAATGCCCTAACTCCAATTTGGGGTGTTAGTTCGATACTTACTCAGGGGGAAGAATCGCCTATTGCAGCAGAAGTTGATTTAGTTGGGGATTGGTCCTGCTTTGAGCAGGGGCTTGGACTAGATGACCTCCTGAGGTCCCTTCCAATCCTGAGATTCTATGATTAAGTAGCCACCACTGCCTGGATTTCCTTTGGTTTCAAATACGATTACTGACCAGGCTCAGCCTAGCTTGGTTTGTGAGAGCTGACAAGATCATAGGCAGAGGTTGCATGCTTGCAGGCATATCTCGTTTTCTTAATGAACCATAGCTAAATGTGACTGCAATCAGTGGGAACTAAGGACAGTCAGCACCCCACAAGGGTACTGTGTATCTGGAAGGACTGAGCACTAGAAGTGCTTTGAAATCCTTCAATGAAAGGGTCTGTGTAAGAGCCCAGTCCTGTACATGCTTATCCATGTGAATCTCTGTGTGCTCATGTGAGACTCATAGACTCATAGACTTAAAGGTCAGAAGGGACCATTATGGTCATCTAGTCTGACCTCCCGCATGATGCAGGCCACAAAAGCTGACCCACCCACTTTCCCTTAACTCAGCTGTTGAAGTCTCCAGATCGTGATTTAAAGACTTCAAGTCGCAGAGAATCCTCCAGCTTGCAACCCCTGCCCAATGCTGCGGAGGAAGGCGAAAAACCTCCAGGGCCTCTGCCAATCTACCCTGGAGGAAAATTTCTTCCCGACCCCAAATATGGCGATCAGTAGAACCCCGAGCATACAGGCAAGATTCTCTAGCCAGACCCACATTTTACCAGCGATGGCACTTTATTACCTAATTGACTAAAATTATTGAGTCTTATTGAGTTCCTAGGTAACATTTCTCATGTAAGCAAGGGTTTAAAAGGAAAGGCATGATGCAGTTTTAGTGCCCATTCTTGTAAAGTGCAGTTCTGGTCAGAAATGTGACTGTAAATATGGCATAGTGGGTTCTGGATTTATTGTGTCTCACTGATTCTGTATCAGATGGGTGGGTGGATGTCAGGCAAAGACATGGTTTCCTGACTACCAGCTCTGCAGACTCAAACTGGGCTCTTTCCTTCTCATTTGGTCATCACAGTACTTATTTTCTGCCGGTGAAATTATGTCCTATGTGACACCTGTGCAGCCCAGTTGCATGAAGAGAATCTTAACTGTGTTGGCTCTGCGGTTACTTTTGTCCATAACTCATCTGTTACGACTTTGAATTCACACACGGGCAGATCTGTTTAAAGAAGTTGCCATTTTTACATAGTTTACTTTTCGGATTAGAACAGCACTTTAATGTCTAATGCTTAAAATTATAAAGAATGTACATGAAGGGAAAATGAGCATACTTTTTGATTTTTTTCCCCACTCATAGATGTATCAGAAGGAAAAACAAATTATTGAGGAGCTAAATGGAATCACCGGTGCAAACCTCCAGCCACTGACTAAAAACCATTTCTGATCACGTCGCAAAAAAAAGAAAGAAGACCCAGAAAAATAAATCCTTATTCTACTAAGAAACCAAGTAGCATGGATACAACTAACTTAAGTATTAAGTGATTTATTTAACAGATATCTATGTTAACTTCATATAGTGTCAACAGAATGCCTTACATTGTAGTGTGTAATAAAATTCAGCCAAACAGCTTATCTCTCAAGCAGAGTGCAGTTGTATATGTAACTTGTAACCAGCAATGGATTCCAATATCAAACAACACAAATGTATGTTGAAGTATCTACTGGAGACCCACAGAAGCAGCTGAAAACTACAGTGCTTACTCCTTTATACTGCTGTCCTCCTCCCACCATATCCTTAGTGGGAAAGAGGGTAGAAAAATGGAATCTGAGTTTGAATTCATTAAATTGTTCAAATATAGTCATGTGTCTAATATCTGAAGTTGGCTTTGAAAAAGACTTAAGATGAGAAAGATGCTACCCAGAGAGTCTTCCTTCGAGGTTGATGTATACATATAAAAGTAACAGTGATTTAAATCATTATTTCATGCATGAGTTGCTGTAGAGCTCCACAAGAAATTTTCTTCTTGATCTCAGGTAAGTGTGTTAACTCATTTAGGGCCAAAATCTTTGCTTATTCAAAGTAAAAAGCACCTAGCATGTTTATCCATAAGTAGTCCCATTGACTTCAGTAGGACTATCTATGGAATAATGTCCTAGTTAACATGACTAAGGTATCGCAGTCTGGTCCTAATTTTGCGGGAAGTAGTACTGTTGCATCCACTTCTTTTGAATATTTATTTTTCACAGTTGTAAAATCTCTCCTACTAACTCGCACCTGGGAACGTGTCTCTATCTGCACGTATCAAATCTTAGTTCTGGACACTCATGGACCCTCCTATGGAATAATGTGTTGCCCATTTGGACCCTGTTTAGAATAATATAACTGTCTTACACACAATGGGAAATCTTCTAAAAATATGGTGTACGTAACACACAGGGCTGTGTGTCTCATGAACAGTAGATCTCAGCTTTCTGGGCTGGACAAGCACGAAGGATTAACCATTGGGTGAGAAATACTTTATTGGACTGGACAGTAACTTGTTAAGTACAGGCTATAGTTTGCATCTTATGCGTTTTTTTTTTTTTTTTTTTTTTTTACCGGTAACTGTATGTTTCCAAGTCCTTTTACTTGCCTTTATTTTGAATCTTAATCTTAAACACTGTTAGGGTTTAATTTGGTGTCTTAGTGCCTTGTGCTCAGGAGCATGTTGAACTAAGATAAAAGTGGTGAACTGGGATACACTGTGTCCATGGAGGCAGGGGATTGGTGTGCATTGCAGGTGTCCAGAAGATAAGTGCAACAAAGCAGGGTGTGTAAATTTGCTAGCCTGCAGAGGGGAAGAGCAGAGCTTGGGGAGCCTGGAGCAGCTGTGTTGCCAGGCAACAGTGGCTGGGGAGAGTTTCCTCTGCTGGACCACAGACAGGGCCCCCTCCTGCTGTGAGGTAGTGATTCACCCCAGGCAGCTCGGGTAACCCTGAAAAGTGTCAGTGTACATTTCTCAAATAAAAGCCACTTGAACTGACCTTCCTTTACAGTTGGGCACTGAAAAACAGTTGCTCTCTGTAGGCTCTAGCTTCAAAAACATTCCACTTTTATTCCCCCTGAAACTAAAATTTCTTTTAGTACTGTTGTTTATTCTGTGGTAAGCATGTGGAAGCCTCATTCAGGAATGGGCTCCTACTGTGCTAGGGGCTGGAGAAACACAGAGATGACATGGACCCTGCCCTAAAGATCTTACAGAGAGCTCTGTGCAGGCACTGCAGTCTGCATGTACACGAGCAACTGGCAGGATCAGCATCTAAGGTCCAGTCTACACTGAGATTTGTATTGTCAACATCCTTACAGCAAGAACCATGTTCAAACACAGTTCATTAGAAAGCTACTAATGCTGTTTCCGATCCATGGAGAGAGAATCTTGGGCCAAACTGCAAGTTGTTCCACCTGGGCACATCTCAGTGCCCGTGTAGATCTCAATGGGCACAAGAGTCCTCGCGCATAGAACATCTTGCAGAATCAGTGCCTTTCAAAATAGTTTGGTTTTTTTAGGCTTTTTATTTATCCTACTTCATCAGTATTGTATTTGAATTAACAATGTTTCACAATCAGTGAGTCTTTTCCTCTTTATACAATAGGTAAGAAAAGTGTTAGCTCCCTCGGGCTTTTGCAGTCTATTTTGATTTACATGATAGACTCTTTGTCAATTAACAAATGAGCAGTCAACAGTACAGCAAACAATGGGATTAGTTCAATGGGTGAAAAATTGTATTACCTAGAGCAATGTAGATGAAAAGTGGTTTGAAGGCCAAGCAAGTGTGGCTTCATTTCCCTAGCCCTGATCTATACTACAAACTTACGTTGGTATAACTGCATCACCACAACCCTGAGCCATGCAGTTATACCGACCAAACTCCCATGGGCCTGAAGGCTTCACCCCTCAACATAGTTACCACCTCTCATGGAGGGGGCTGATGGCAGAAACTCTCTGGTAGGCGTAGGTAGAAGCGTTATAGAGGTGCACTGAGTGTAGCCAAGCCCTTAGGCGGAGCCTTAAATTAAAAAAAAAAAAATCACCCCCAAGATCAACAAAATGATCAGGTCTTCTATGAGGGGCTTTACTTCATTTATTATTTTAAGAAAAATACAAAAACAATGCAATGGGCATGACGTTTAAACTAACATCATAGTCTTTCTTACTGATAGCAGGCCAAAGGAATGCAAACCTGTACATCCATTATTTTATAGTTTTAGCATTTTTTAAAAATGTGAACAGTCATATCCCCTTTTCCAGTCAGTCTGGCACTTTGAAAGTGCCATGGGTAAGGAATTGTTCTCATTAACCTCTGAGGTAGGACAAGAAACTGGGCTTAAATTGCAGCAAGGGAAGTTTAGGTTGGACATTAGGAAAAACTTCCTGTCAGGGTGGTTAAGCACTGGAATAAACTGCCTAGGGCAGTTGTGGAATCTCCATCATTTGAGGTTTTTAAGAGCAGGTTATATAAACATCTGTCAGGGATGGTCTAGATAATTATGATGCTGAGCCAGCAAGAGTTAAGCAACCGGCAGGCTGTGTGACCTGAAAACAACCCATAAGAATATTTTAGAAGGGTACTGAAATGGTAAACGGCCATTCCTTATAGATAGTTAACAAACTAGAGTTCTTGATAGAGAATCAGAAGTAGATAGTAATTGTATTTGTCTGTGTGCCTATATCTTGTTAAAGTTTAACAATGTGATCTATTTAGCTTGTAGATGCTAAACTTCTGTTCCTGTCTAAAATATTTCATTACTATAGTCTATTGATTCAGAGATCAAAAAGGGATATTAACAATTAGATGGAACTTGTGGTGTAATATGTGTCTTTATTTTACTTTGAAGTTTGTAGTAAACTACCTATGAACGTTTGAATGGTGAATAGCCTTATGCTAATTAATGCAACTAGTTATTGGTGTATGCCTAGGAAACAGAGATGTACTTCAAAGCAACAATGTACATTACCTATTCTTAGGGCCCTACCAAATTCATGGCCATGAAGAACATGTCACGGACCATGAAATCTGATCTCCCCTGTGAAATCTGACTATTGTAGGGGAAACCAGATTTCAGAGAGTTGGGCAGCCAGAGAGTGGCAGCTGCTGGCCGAGAGCCCATCTCTGAAGGCAGCAGCGCTGCCAGCAGCAGCAGTGCAGAGAGTGAGGTGGCCCCCCGCACTCTACCCTGTCTTGGGTTAGGAGTCCTACTGTTACAGTACTGTGAAATTTCAGATTTAAATATCTGAAATAGTGAAATTTATTATTTTAAAAATCCTATGACCATGAAATTGAACAAAATGGACTGTGAATGTGGTAAGGCCCTACCTATTCTTCATCCAAGAAATGGCTGCTGTGATCATTTGCTGCCAAAAGGCTTATCATCTGAACTTCAGCTGGAAAGGATCTTTTAGGCCTGATCTTTACTAGCTCAGATCTGCTAAAACTTTGTCAGGGGAAGTCTAAGTCCCAAGACTGAGGTCTCTAGGTCTATTCTGGATTATCCCTGCAATTCTTCTGGAAGAATTTGAACAAACTCTACACATGGACTGCCTATTGGACTATAATCAATTGAACTGATTCTAAAAGGACTTTTATGAATCAGCAGCCTCACCTGCTCTGCTATGAAACTGACCTAAGAACTTTATTCATATCTGTATGTACAATGATCTTTTAACATAAGAACAGCCCTACTGGGTCAGACCAAAGGCCAATTAAGCCCAGTATCCTGTCTTCTGACAGTGACGAATACCAGGTACCCCAGAGGGAATGAACAGAACAGGGAATCATCAAGTGATCCATCCCTATCGCCCATTCCTAGCTTCTGGCAAACAGAGGCCAGGGACACCATCTCTGATCATCCTGGATAATAACCATTGATGGACCTATCCTCCATGAATTTATCTAGTCCTTTTTTGAAGGCTGTTATAGTCTTGGCCTTCACAACATCCTCGGGCAAGGAGTTACACAGGTTGACTCTGCGTTGTGTGAAGAAATACTTCCTTTTGTTTGTTTTAAACCTGCTGCTTATTGATTTAATTTGGTGACCCCTAGTTCTTGTGTTATGAGAAGTAAATAACACTTCCTTATTTACTTTCTCCACACCAGTCATGATTGTATAGACCTCTATCATATTCCCCCTTAGTCATCTCTTTTCCAAGCTGAAAAGTCCCTATCTTACTACGCTGTCCTCATACAGCAGCTGTTCCATACCCCTAATCATTTTGTTGCCCTTTTCTGAACCTTTTCCAATTCCAAAATATCTTTTTTGAGATGGGGCGACCACATCTGCATGCAGTATTCAAGATCGGGGCATATGATGGATTTATATAGAGGCAATATGATATTTTCTGTCTTATCTATCCCTTTCTTAATAATTCCCAACATTCTGTTAGGTTTTTTGACTGCCACTGCACATTGAGTGGATGTTTTCAGAGAACTATCCACAATGACTCCAAGATCTCTTTCTTGAGTGGTAACAGCTAATTTAGACCCCATCATTTTATATGTATAATTGGGATTATGTTTTCCAATGTGCATTACTTTGCATTTATCAGCATTGAATTTCATCTGCCATTTTGTTGCCCAGTCACCCAGTTTTGTGAGATCCCTTTGTAGCTCTTTGCAGTCTGTTTTGGACTTAACTATCTTGAGTAGTTTCGTATCATCTGCATCATCACATGCTCCTCTGCTCCTATTGGCTTTCTCCCAGACCTTAGTTTAAAAACTGCTCTACAACCTTTTTAATTTTAAATGCCAGCAATCTGGTTCCATTTTGGTTTAGGTGGAGCCCATCCTTCCTGTATAGGCGCCTCCTTTCCTAAAAGTTTCCCCAGTTCCTAATAAATCTAAACCCCTTCTCCCTACACCATTGTCTCATCCACACAGTGAGACCCTGCAGTTCTGCCTGTCTGTCTAGCCCTGCGCGTGGAACTGGAAGCATTTCAGAGAATGCTACCATGGAGCTCCTGGACTTCAATCTCTTACCTAGCAGCCCAAATTTGGCCTCCAGGACCTCTCTCCTATCCTTCCCCATGTCATTGGTACCTACATGTACTACGACCACATAAGTCTATCTAGCTGTCTTGAGGGATCCACAACCTTCGCACCAGGCAGGCAAGTCACCATGCAGTTCTCCTGGTCATCGCAAACCCAGCTATCTGTTTCTAATGACTGAATTCCCCATAACTATTCCCTGGCTGCTCCTAATAACAGGAGTTCCCTCCCCTGGAGAGTAACTCTACAGTAACTCTCTTGTCTTATTAACTAAATCTAACTTTTATTTTAAAAGAATTGGCTATAAGCATGTATTGGGGTAAGAGCTGAAATATTCATTGCCCTGGTGCGTAATGGGTCTGATCTCTTGGGGCTGGTAGAACTTTATATATGGTGAATAGATTTTAAGTAACCCTCACTATATAGACTTGGTTGTCTGGGTGGGGGCCAAAGGCTGGATTGCTTAAAGGGAACGGTATTTTGGCTCCTTGGTAACCAGTATAGTATTGGAAAAGCTGTTGTTACTGCCTTGGTGAATCTAATTATGAGACTGTACCACCATTTCTGGGGATTGTCTGCCCTGTTCTTTGCAGTTTGTCCTGATTGAGCATTCTCAGTATAGCCCCTTCAGTGACCCAGGTCACATAATACAGAGCAGGGGGCTGGACTAGACCTCTGCAAGTCCCTTCTAGGCCTATGATGTAGGCCACAGCAAGCGAACTATGCTCCCGATGATTATCCCCCCCTTACCTGGGGGCTGATCCTTTGCCGTGTTGGCCTTTGCCCCCAGGGGAACTGTTTCAACAACATTTTAACAAGCCCCGGGCAGGTGGCTGGAGCCCACCGCTGCAAGCCCTGCCGGGGGGTGGGAAGACGGGACGTGGGCCGAAGCGCCTCTGGGTGCGCTCCCGCAGGCGGGGGAGCTCTGTCCGCTGGGATGAGGCAACAGGCCCCGGCCTCTTGCTGCTGCCTCGTGCTGCCTCCTCCCAACACAACCATCCCCCGATCCTCGCGAGCCCGTCCCAGGACCGAACCGGGCTGCGCGGGGAAGGGCGGCCCGCGTCTCCCGGACTGAACGGGGGGAAGGCAGGAGTCCCGTGTCCTGGACACTGTTACCTGGGGCAAGGCAAAGAACCGCCCGGCCCCGGCCCCAGGGGAGCCCGGCCGGAGCCCGCCCCTCAGAGCGAGCGAGGCGCCGGAGCCCGGCCCCGGACGTGCGCCTCCCACTGCCCGGAGATGGCGGCTCGGGGCCCGGGCCGCCTCCTGCTCCTGCTGGGCCTGGCCGCCGCGCTCTGCCTCCCGCGGGCCGCCCAGCCGCCCCCCGGCGCCTTCCAGGCCGGGC
>NW_020664742.1:1426838-1520208 GCF_002925995.2 Terrapene triunguis | reverse complement strand
GACTCTCCCCGGCGCGGCAGGCCGGGCCCCGAGGCGCCCCTGCGCCGGTCCCGCCGGGCGAGCTGCGGGCGCCTCAGCAGAGCAGGCCACGCCCGGAGGATTTGGGCGGCTAGTTTTGGGCGCCCGTTTGCCTAAAGCGCGGCTGCGAGCGCCTGGCAGGGCTGGGGTGTCGCTGCCGGGGGTGGTGCTACAGCCCGGCATCAAAGCCATTTTCTATGGCGAGAGCAAGGCTGGCTGGAGCAACTGGGAACAGTGCGAGGTGCAGCGAGCCAGTCTTCCTTGGCTGGGGAGAGCCGACTTCCTGCCACCTCCCTGTTCACCCCTCCTGTCATCCAGCACACCTGGGCAGCAGCTCGGGCTCCCAATCGCCTTGCTGCACAATCTCCTGAGGCAAATGCCCCCATGAATCTTTTGCTTGATACTTGCGCACTCGCCTTGGTCATGACACCGCTTTGTGCCGTGCAGCTCTGATTCAGGTTTGTTAATGACCTTCGATTCCTTGCCCCCTTACTGAGGTGAGCTGAGGACATTTTCACTTTGTTTCTATCTGAGGCAGTGTATTGCAGCCTTCTACAGATATTGCCCAAACTACCCTTTCTTTTGCCCTGGAGGTAAGGAGTCATAAGAGAGAAATGGGGAGCCTAGTAAAGTGATTCCAAAATAGCGACAGATAAGTTCTCTGTGTAAATGCTTGAAGCCTCCCCAAAGTGATTCTAGTTTCTCACTCTCTCCAGGTATCTTTTGTATGATGTAAATCCTCCTGAAGGGTTCAATCTACGCAGAGATGTCTATATTCGTGTTGCCTCTCTTCTAAAGACCTTGCTGAAAAGTGAAGCTTGGGTATTGGTCCTGCCTCCTTGGGGACGTCTTTATCACTGGCAGAGTCCTGACATTCATCAGGTCCGAATCCCTTGGTCTGAGTTCTTTGATCTTCCAAGCCTCAATAAAAACATCCCTGTTATTGAGTATGAGCAGTTTCTTGAAGGTAAAGTACATTTATTCTACTACCTGTGAGGGGTTAATAAATCTTTGATGTGTTTCCTTCACAGGTTTTTCTGTTTATGAATCCATTAGTACAAGGTGTGTACGGTATTACTTTTTGTGCTACTCTAAAGAGGAGTTTTGAAATCTTTGCTCAATGATTGAGCAAGTTGTGTAAGTTTCTTCTCAGATGCTTATATTTGACAGTAGGAAAACTTACTTCTAACAAGTTACCATGTGTCATTGCAAAGAAAGATCTGTTTCTAACCCAAAGAGCACTGTTAGTGTAACTGCACTTCAGGGGTGGCTCTATGTATTTTGCTGCCCCAAGCACGGCAGTCTGGCAGCCTTCAGCGGCGCGCCTGCGGGACGTCCGCTGGTAACACGGATTCTGCAGCATGCCTGCGGGAGGTCTGCCGGTCCCGCGTCTTCAGTGTACCCGCCGCCGAAGCCGCGGGACCGGCGGACCTCCCACAGGCATGCTGCTGAAGGCTGCCTGACTGCCTCCCTCACAGCGACCGGCAGGCTGCCCCCTGCAGCTTGCCACCCCAGGCACGCACTTGGAGCGCTGGTGCCTGGAGCCGCCCCTGCTGCACTTCTGTCAGTTTAGTATCCTCAAGCTAGTCACCATGAAACTAATCTGAGAAATGAGAAGAAAATTTGAATTAAACAGGAGTACCTGTGTTATATAGAGTATAGGGCCAAGGAAGGCCGGAGAGAAGAAAACTGACAATCTTGTTATCGCCTTATTCAGAAGTGGTGACTTTCAACAGACACAGTATGTTCAGAACCTGATTTTCCTCTCTTTCTAAAATGTAACTACAGAGAAGCTCATATGACCAAAACAGGTCATTGTGTGTGTTTGAGTCTGTTCTAATTTACACTGGGGGCCAGAACAATGGCCAGGTAGGTGATTCGGGATGAAGGGAGCACAAAGGGGCGCTGTGTGCCCCTGCCCGAGCTATTTGTAAAACATGAAAATATCTTGTGCTTTCATTCACTTTGAGTGAAATTGACTCCATCTGCCTAAATCCCAGGTAATCTTGTTCTGTGTGGAGGGGTTGGTGCAATTCACGCTCTCTTCCCAACTCAGGTTCAGTGTGTTATGCTGCTGAACAAGCCTCCATTCCCCAGGGGGGAATTGAAGGTGAAGGGTCTTGGTCTTTCCAAGTGGCATAGTAGAGTTTTGTTTCTCTCATCATCATTATTAAGGATGGCTTTCTAAGATATACTGGAATAAGCATATTTTCATTTCAGTCCGGTAGGTGTGCTTTGGTTGACACGGTGATGGGAAGTGTTAAAGCTTGAGAGTTTGTGACAGAGTGAAAAGAACGAGGAGTACTTGTGGCACCTTAGAGACTAACAGATTTATTTGGGCATAAGCTTTCGTGGGCTAAAACCCACTTCATCAGATGCATGGAGTGGAAAATACAGTAGGAAGATGTATATATAGATAGATATATACACACACGCACACACACAGAGAACATGAAAATGGGGGTTGCCTTACCAACTCTAATGAGACAAATCAATTAAGGTGGGCTATTATCAGCAGGAGAAAAAAAACTTTTGTAGTGATAATCATGATGGCCCATTTCAAACAGTTGACAAGGTGTGAGTAACATAGCGGGGAGAAATTAGCATGGGGAAATAGTTTTTAGTTTGTGTAATGACCCATCCACTCCCAGTCTTTATTCAAGCCTAATTTAATGGTGTCCAGTTTGCAAATTAATTCCAGTTCTGCAGTTTCTCACTGGAGTCTGTTTTTGAAGGTTTTTTGTTGAAGAATTGCGACTTTTAGGTCTGTAATTGAGTGTCCAGGGAGGTTGAAGTGTTCTCCGACTGGTTTTTGAACGTTATAATTCTTGATGTCTGATTTGTGTCCATTTATTATTTTGCGTAGAGACTGTCCGGTTTGGCCAATGTACATGGCAAAGGGGCATTGCTGGCACATGATGGCATATATCACATTGGTAGATGTGCAGGTGAACGAGCCCCTGATGGTGTGGCTGATGTGATTAGGTCCTATGATGGTGTCCCTTGAATAGATATGTGGACAGAGTTGGCAATGGGCTTTGTTGCAAGGATAGGTTCCTGGGTTAGTGTTTTTGTTGTGTGGTGCGTGGTTGCTGGTGAGTATTTGCTTCAGGCTGTGGGGCTGTCTGTAAGCGAGGACTGGCCTAGGGTGACCAGATGTCCCGATTTTATAGGGACAGTCCCGATTTTTGGGTCTTTTTCTTATATAGGCTCCTATTACCCCCACCCCCGTCCCGATTTTTCACATTTGCTGTCTGGTCACCCTAGACTGGCCTGTCTCCCAAGGTCTGTGAGAGTGAGGGATCGTCCTTCGGGATAGGTTGTAGATCCTTGATGACGCGCTGGAGAGGTTTTAGTTGGGGGCTGAAGATGATGGCTAGTGGCGTTCTATTACTTTCTTTGTTGGGCCTGTCCTGTAGTAGGTGACTTCTGGGTACTCTTCTGGCTCTGTCAATCTGTTTCTTCACTTCAGCAGGTGGGTCTTGTAGTTTTAAGAACGCTTGATAGAGATCTTGTAGGTGTTTGTCTCTGTCTGAGGGATTGGAGCAAATGCGGTTGTATCTTAGAGCTTGGCTGTAAACAATGGATAGTGTGATGTGGTCTGGATGGAAGCTGGAGGCATGTAGGTACGTATAGCGGTCAGTAGGTTTCCAGTACAGGGTGGTGTTTATGTGATCATCGCTTATTAGCACTGAAGTGTCCAGGAAGTGGATCTCTTGTGTGGATTGGTCCAGGCTGAGGTTGATGGTGGGATGGAAATGGTTGAAATCCTGGTGGAATTCCTCAAGGGCTTCTTTTCCATGGGTCCAGATGATGATGATGTCATCAATGTAGCGCAAGTAGAGTAGGGGCGTTAGGGGATGAGAGCTGAGGAAGCGTTGTTCTAAGTCAGCCATAAAAATGTTGGCATACTGTGGGGCCATGCGGGTACCCATAGCAGTGCCGCTGACTGGAAGGTATACATGTTCCCAAATGTGAAATAGTTGTGGGTGAGGACAAAGTTCAGCCACCAGGTGCAGTGACTGTTGTAGGGTCAGAGTGAACGCGATAGATGAAGTTAGGGGTGATGATACCGAGGCAAAAGTGTAATAACTTTATGCTATAATGAAGCTGATTGGACTCTTCCTTCAGGTAGGCATTACCTGAATAAAACCTCTCAGGAGGCTTTCTCCACTGTGGCACACAGCGTACAATAGATCCTCAGTCCCACCACATAACTTGCCTTTCAATTTTTGTGCTATTTTCTAGACACGTGTTATTTTAATGTGATTTCAGTAAAAGTCACAGTGTTCATTGGTTTTAATTTTTGTGTTTTACCTTCGTTGCTTGTGATTTTTTTTTTTTTTTTTTGGTCACTTCTTTGGAAATGTCTTTCCCTACTGTCGCTATCTTTATGCAGTTGAGAGGAAAAAGGTATACTCTTTCTTGCTCAAAACAAGTCCGCTCCATCATTGTCATGATACTCGTAGGTATTGGGTCTTGTTTTGTGCTCACTCTGCTGCCTTTTCAGTAAAGCTAAATAACATACAGCAATAAATCATTGTAAGTAGATATGAAAATGTCCTATTAGATCTAGTTGATGCCTTTGCAAGGGCAGAGGACAGTTGTCTGTCCCCTTCTGGATTCTAAGTGTCTATATAATTAACAAACCCACCACAAGTGCTGATGAATTGCCTTTTGGCTGAGTTCAGTCTTACTGACAATCTACCCTCCACGAAGTTATAACAATTTCAAGGAAGGTCAAATTTCAGGCCCTGGCAAAATTGAGTGTCTTACAGTAATTAAGTCAAATATTTTTATAAGTACGTGAAGAGATGTTAATGAACATATATAATTCCAGGTATGAATTAGGATCCTCATCCTCTGTGCCCAAGCCTAAATAGTTTTAAATATTTTTTTTAAAATGCTGTAGTAAAAGCAATTACAGACTGACTTTATCACATTGGTTTGAAAAAACAAGACCACTCTTTAACTGTAAAAGCCCAGAAGACATCTGAAAGATTAAACTTTAATTGTTTTACACTCCTAATTAAAACATAGCCAAATTTCCCTGAACTTCGTAGTACAATGTAATAGCCCTTAGGACTTTAAACACGTGAAAATGGCAGGGCTGGCAATTTTCTTATATTTAAAGAGTGATCAGGACTCAGACTCCAGACTTTGGCATGAGAAGACAAGGGCTTGTGGGGAGTGGGTGGAGAAGGAGAGAGAAAAATATTAAAGGTAAGAGCAAAGGGATGGAAGAGGCCAACTCTGAAAATGTTCATATTTTATAATAAAGCTTTAGGAAAAAATAAGCCTGTTTACCTGGTAGCAGCTGTACTTACTCCTAGTACAGTACTAGAGCCCATCCAGTGCCTGTGGAAGCTAAAGGAGAGATTCTTATTGACTTCAGGGAGAGTTGGACAAGGCCCCTTCTGAGAAAACTCACTGAGCTGGCCTTTGGGAGCAGCCCTGTTGCAAACAGCATGGCCAGCCTGCGCTCAGTTCTCACATGCGTGCTCTGAAGACCATCTCTTAGGTGAATGACATGCCGGTCTTCTTCTGGGAGTCCCATTGTGCTTGTTTTTTAAAAAAAATATGGATGCACAGAAGAGACTTTGTGGCCAGTTCATCCCTAGAGTAAATCCATTTTCCTCAGTGGAGTTACAACAAAGATGAATTTGGCCCTCCATAGTCAAGGTTGTATGGAGACTGTCAGTGTAAGTTATATTTTCTACCCACACCCACACTCCTAAATTTTGATGGGAAAGGGCAATTTGTGTGAAAGCTTGTGTGGCTAAAGTAGATTAGGAAGAAGACTTTTTACCTGAGAACTTGGAAACTGGAAGCATAAATCAAGTACACTTACATGCTGATAGTTACTTCTCTTTGCTTCCTATTCAGAGTCAGGTGGACCCTTTATAGACCAGGTATATGTCCTACAAAGCTATGCAGAAGGATGGAAAGAAGGAACTTGGGAAGAGAAAATAGATGAGAGGCCATGCATTGATCAGCTCATGTACTCAAAAGACAAACACGAATACTACAGGTAATATTTTACAAGATATGTGACTCCTTCATTTTCCCATTTAGTTCAGTCAATGAGACATTTGCCTTCCTTCCACATGCAGTCTGGTTTGTTTATTGAACTTGCTCATGAGTATCTGGGTGCTTGAGGCTGATTTTGCTACATTTTTAAAGAGCACTGAAGCTGTTGTTTTGGTTAGGGGAAGGGATGGTAGGAGACAGCATAAAGTAGTACAATAGTGGTGGCAGGATGAAAATTTATATTTCCTACAGGTTTTATAAGGACACCTAGGAAAATCAGTACAGCAGTCTTCTTATTGCTGCCATATTAGTTGATTGTGTTTTTTCTTTCCCCTGCTTTTCAGGGGGAAAACACTTTGAACAGGTGAGGCTGACCCTGGAAAAGGCACTTTGGAAATATATTTTTCTAGCACAGTTCAATCTAGTTCTTGATTGAAAGCAATGTGTTATTGCTCTTGACACCCTCTAGAAGAATCTCAAGGGGCAAGGTCTGTGCTCAGTTGTTTAATTCTGTTTTGAGTTTTGTTTTTTTTTCTCTCCCAAGGAGTTCAGTCACAAATTTAGTTAACACATTTGTTTTTTTCATGAGCATCATCAGCATGGAAGCGTGTCCTCTGAAATGGTGGCTGAAGCATGAAGGGGCATACGAATGTTTAGCATATCTGGCACATAAATACCTTGCAACGCCGGCTACAAAAGTGCCGCGCGAATGCCTATTCTCACTTTCAGGTGACGTAAATAAGAAGCAGGCAGCAGTATCTCCCACAAATGTAAACAAACTTGTTTATCTTAGCGATTGGCTGAACAAGAAGTGGGATTGAGTGGACTTCTAGGCTCTAAAGTTTTACATTGTTTTGTTTTTGAGTGCAGTTATGTAACAAAAAATTTACATTCGTAAGTTGCACTTTCACGACAAAGAGATTGCACTACAATACTTGTATGAGGTGAATTGAAAAATACTTTATTTTATCATTTTTACAGTGCAAATATTTATAATAAAAATAATATAAAGTGAGCACTGTACACTTTGTATTTTGTGTTGTAATAGAAATCAATATATTTGAAAATGTAGAAAAACATAAAAATTTTATAAATTTCAATTGGTATTCTATGATTTAACAGAGAGATTAATCGCGATTAATTTTTTTGAGTTAATCGCGTGAGTTAACTGCGATGTACTATCACTATTTGTCATATTTTCAGTATGAGCTATTTATCCCTCTGGATTATATCAAGTATATATTGTGACATCTGTATATGACAAACAGTACTTTTGATTACAAACTCCAAGCAAGATGGGATCTCTCTGTTTCTGTCAAATTCTGTAAAAAGTTCTAGTTGTGCAATTCCTGAATTGTTTTCCTGTCATATATTTCAGATCTCATTAATTAAGGATCTGTTTTTATCGTTAAACCTGATTTCTACTTATAACAAGTAAAGTCCTGGAGGGTTCTCATAGTCCTGAAGCATCACTATGACACCACTTGTCATCAGCCTAGATGCTCCTGGAGAAGTTAAGATTCAGGAGTTGAGAGAGAACACCTTATTCCCTCTGGGAGTCTAGTCACTAGGAAAGGTAGCTGTGCAGTTACTAATAAAGGGGCTTACAGATAAAAGGCGATCTAGGTTGTCAGGAGGAAGGCCTCTCCATTTTCCCCAGAAAACACAGGAAGTCTACTAGGACAGATCTGAAATCAAGCCCTTTACTGTACGCTCGTTTTCTTGTGTATACTATGCCTGTTATGTGAGTAGCAGGTATCCAGCCCTGCGGCCTAGAGATGAGCATCTGAGTCTATTTTCCTTTGGCTCTGTGTGGTACATAATAATCTGCAAGTGTCTCTTTCAGTGACAGCAGAGGTGCCTCTGGTGGTTTGTGTCGGGGAGGGGTGCTAGGACTGCGACTTGAACTGGGGGCTTCCCCAACTCCTTGTTACAAAACTAGATTGAAACCTGAAAAAAATGAATTATGGAAACTTCCACCCGTTAGCTACCACTCTCTTACCTTGGTGGCTTTTTGAGATGCCGAGTCACTGGTCATTGGGATGAGTTCCACTCAGTACTGTCCGTCAGCCAACTTGCAAACAAAAGGCCTTGTGCTAGTCATTGAGCCATCCTCTGCCACTGCCGTAGTCACAAAAGAACCGCTGCATATGATTATTGTTTAGAAATCAGTCTAGACTGTGAACAGAGTAACATGATGGAATGCAACTGAGTTAAGTCCAAAGCAGAATGTGAAGAGTTACAAAGTGATCTCATAGGCAGATGAAATTAAATGCTGATAAATGCAAAGCAATACACATTGGAAAACATAATCCCAACTCTACCTACAAAATGATGGGGTCTAAATTAGCTGTTACCACTCAAGAAAGAGATCTTCCATGTTTGAAGAGAAGATTAAAGGACTAGAGACCCAAGTATCAATCCTGCGTTGCATCAGAGAAAATGAAGATTTTTCTGGATAGAAGTCAGCGTTTGGTACTGCAGGCACAGCATACTGAAGAATCAGAGAGGGGAGTGCAGAACGGGGAAGAAAATTGGCAGCATGTGACCTCCAGAAGAAGAAAGGTGAGAACCCATGTACCCCCAATGCAGATTGAGCTAAGCAACAGTTTTCAGGCTCTCTGCACAGGTACTATGTCAGAGAATGGTTTGGAAGAGTCGTCAGAGGGAAGGGATCAGAAGGAGACCCCATCGGCAGGAAGGCATGGGATGCATTTTCCTAGGGATGGGGGTTCCACGACCGTCAATGCTAAGAGGAGGAGACGGGTGGTGGTGGTCGGGGACTCACTCCTAAGGGGGATGGAGTCATCCATCTGTTATCCATACCGGGAAACTTGAGAAGTGTGCTGCTTGCCTGGAGCTAGAATTCAGGATGTGACGGAGTGTCTGCCAAGACTGATAAAGCCCCCAGACCACTACCCCTTCCTACTTCTCCACATGGGCACCAATGATACTGCCCAGAATGACCTTGAGTGGGTCACTGCACACTACGTGGCTCTGGGAAGAAGGATAAAGGAGTTTGAGGTGCAAGTCGTGTTCTCATCCATCCTCCCTGTTGAAGGAAAAGGCCCAGGTAGGGACTATCGCATTGTGGAGGTAAATGTGTGGTTGCGCAGGTGGTATCGGAGAGAGCGCTTTGGATTCTTCGACCATGGGATGTTGTTCCAGGAAGAAGGATTGCTAGGAAGAGATGGAATCCACCTAACGAAGAGAGGGAAGAGCATCTTCGCAGGCAGGCTTGCTAACCTAGTGAGGAGGGCTTTAAACTAGGTTCGCTGGGGGATGGTGACCTAAGCCCGGAGGTAAGTGGGGAAGTGGGATCACCCTGACATCTGCTGGGAGAGCAATACAGCAGTGCACAGACAATCCAGGAAGTTTTTGGAGAGTGTTGAGGACAACTTCCTGATGCAAGTGCTGGAGGAACCAGCTAGGGGCCGTGCTCCTTGACCTGCTACTCACAAACAGGGAAGAATTAGTAGGGGAAGCAAAAGTGGATGGGAACCTAGGAGGCAGTGACCATGAGATGGTCGAGTTCAGGATTCTGACACAAGGAAGAAAGGAGAGCAGCAGAATATGGACTCTGGACTTCAGAAAAGCAGAACTGATGGGCAGGATCCCCTAGGAGGCCAATATGAGGGGGAAAGGAGTCCAGGAGAGCTGGCTGTATTTTAAAGAAGTCTTATTGAGGTTGCAGGAACAAACCATCCCGATGTGCAGAAAGAATAGCAAATATGGCAGGCGACCAGCTTGGCTTAACAGAGAAATCTTCGGGGGTTGTGGGGACTATAGCCACCCCAACATTTGCTTCAGTCCCCCTGCAGCAGCCGCCACTTTCCGGCTGCCCACCTCTGAAGGCAGAGCGGAGAGAGCAGCAGCAGCTGCTGGCTGGGCTTCCAGCTCTGAAGGTAGCAGCACTAGCAACAGTACAGGAGTAAGGCCAGGCAGGGGGCCGGGGTGCCTGAGAACAGTGCCTGGCCTGTGTCTGTGCCTGCCAGGGCATGCTGCCCATCGCACGTGGAGGGTCTGGGGCTCACCACAGCTACCCAAACTCACCCTCTCCAGCCTGGGCTCCTGGGCCCCGCCTCTGTGATTACTGCTTCCCCCTCCCTACTGGCTGCGAGCAATCGAAGGGCGGCAGGGAGCTCAGGAGCAGCCGTAGCCCTGGCCGGTGACTGGGGGGGAGAGGAGGAGGGTGGCCGGAACTTACCTGAGGAGGCGCAGCGGGTGGGGCCACAAAGAGGGGCAGGGCCTCGTGTGCACCTCCCCGATTTTCTGTCTAGCCCACCTCAGCCCCCGGACTGGGAAGAGGCTGCGGCCGCCTCTGTTAGGAACAATTAGGAAAAGCATAGATAATAAGACAGAAAATATCATCATGCCGCTATATAAACCCATAGTACTCCCATATCTTGAATACTGTGTGCAGTTTGGTCTCCCCATCTCTAGGAAGATGTATATTAACTACAGAGAAGGGTAATAAAAACGATTAAGGGTATGAACAGCTTCCATATGAAGAGAGAGTAAAAAGACAGGGTCTTTTCTGCTTGGAAAAGAGACAGCTAATGGGGGGCTATGATAGTGGTCCATAAAATCATGACTGGTGTGGAAAAGGTGAATAAGGAAGTGATATTTACCCCTTCACATAACACAAGAACCAGGATGAAATTAATAGGCAGCAGATTTAAAATCAAATGAAGTACTTCACACAACGCACAGTCAACCTGTGGAACTTGTCACCAGAGGATGTTGTGAAGGGCAAAACTATAACCGGGTTCAAAAAAGAATTAGATAAGTTCATTGGGGATAGGTCCATCAATGGCTATTAACCAAAATGGTCAGGGATGCAACTCCATGCACTGCGTGCCCCTGAACCTCTGACTGCCAGATGCTGGGCCTGAACAATGGAATGGATCACTTGATAATTTCCCTGGTCTGTTCATTCCCTTTGAAGCATCTGGCATTGGCCACAGATGGAAGAGATGGACCACTTGGCTGTTCTTATGCTCTAATGAGTTAGAGATGCTTTTGTTTAGTTTGTTGGAGAAATTACCAACTTACTTTCATATAAAACCTGGTAACTTTAGCTCTACAAATAGTTACTTTTGATCAGGAAAAAAGTTGTTCCATTTTTTCACTTGATTTTTTTTTAACCCCAATAATAACAAAATATACTCTGAAAATCAAGAGATCTAAATCAATCATTATTGCGTACAGATTATAAAGATATTATGTTTTTTTAAGGAGTAGATGTCCATTTTTGTTGAGACCAAAGACTGTTTTTTCCTCTAGGATGTGCTGCTAACTAATCTTACTGTACACAGCAAATTCATCTTAAAATGGTGATCTATTAATTGGAGACTTTTTTACTGTCTTACAGGGGATGGTTCTGGGGTTATGAGGAAACACGGGGCCTAAATGTCTCTTGTCTGTCTGTCCAAGGATCAGCCTCTATCATAGCTCCTGTTCTTTTGAAAAACACTTCAGCACGGTGAGTTGCCTCTATGTTATTTTTGTGTGTGTTCAAAAACCTGTCTACACACTAGGAGAAAGGTGGCCACAGCTTCTGGCATGTTACACTATGATGGGATCTCCTCACTGGAGAAGTATAGTTCATTAGAAGTGTTATAAAATGTCTGGCATCAGACAGGAGGATGAGGTAGAGGAGGCTTTCTTCGGACAACTAACAGAAGTTTCCACATCACAGGCCCAAGTTCTCGTGGCGGACTTCAATCACCTGACATCTGCTGGGAGAGCAATACAGCAGTGCACAGACAATCCAGGAAGTTTTTTGACAGTGTTGGGGACAGCTTCCTGGTGCAAGTGCTGGAGGAACCAACTAGGGGCCGTGTGCCTCTTGACCTGCTGCTCACAAACAGAAGAATTGGTAGGGGAAGTAGACATTGGTGGCAACCTGGGCAGCAGTGACCATGAGATGGTCGAGTTCAGGATCCTGACAAAAGGAAGAAAATTGAGCAGCAGAATACAGACCCTGGACTTCAGAAAAGCAGAACTGATGGGCAGGATCCCCTAGGAGGCCAATATGAGGGGGAAAGAAGTGCAGGAGAGCTGGCTGTATTTTAAAGAAGCCTTATTGAGGGCTCAGGAACAAACCATCCCAATGTGCAGAAAGAATAGCAAATATGGCAGGCGACCAGCCTGGCTTAACAGAGAAATCTTCAGGGAGCGTAAACACAAAAAGGAAGCTTACAAGAAGTGGAAACTTGGACAGACAACTAGGGAGGAGTATAAAAATATTGCTTGAGCATGCCGGGGTGTAATCAGGAAGGCCAAAGCACAATTGGAATTGCAGCTAGCAAGGGATGTGAAGGGTAACAAGAAGGGTTTCTACAGGTATGTTAGCAACAAGAAAAAGGTCAGGGAAAGTGTGGGACCCTTACTGAATAGGGGAGGCAGCCTAATGAGAGATGATGTGGAAATAGCTGAAGTGCTCAATGCTTTTTTAGGTCTCGGCCTTCACAGACAAGGTCAGCTCCCAGACTGCTGCACTGGGCAGTACAATATGGGGAGGAGGTGAGCAGCCCTCGGTGGTGAAAGAACAGGTTAACAACTATTTAGAAAAGCTGGACATACACAAGTCCATGGGGCTGGATGCAATGCTTCCGAGGGTGCTGAAGGAGTTGGCTGATGTGATTGGCTGATTGGGAGTTGGCCAATTGGTGATTGGGGGAGGTCCCACATGATTGGAAAAAGGCAAATATAGTGCCCATCTTTAAAAAAGAAAAAAAAGAATCCGGGGAACTACAGACCTGTCAGCCTCACCTCAGTCCCTGGAAAAATCATGGAGCAGGTCCCCAAGGGCTCCATCTTGAAGCACTTGGAGGAGAGGAAGATGATCAGGAACAGTCAACATGGATTCACCAAGGGCAAGTCATGCCTGACCAACCTGATTGCCTTCTATGATGAGATAACTGGCTCTGTGGATATGGGGAAAGCAGTGGACATGATATATCTTGACTTTAGCAAAGCTTTTGATACCGTCTCCCACAGTATTCTTGCCACCATGTTAAAGAAGTATGGATTGGATGAATGGACAATAAGGTTTATAGAAATCTGGCTAGATCGTCGGGCTTAACGGGTAGTGATCAACGGCTCAATGTCTAGTTGGCAGCCAGTATCAAGGGAGTGCCCTAGGGGTCAGACCTGGGCCGGTTTTGTTCAATATCTTCATTAATGATCTGGATGATGGGATGGATTGCACCTTCAGCAAGTTTGCGGATGACACTAAGCTGCGGGGAGAGGTAGATATGCTGGAGGGTAGGGATAGGGTCCAGAGGGACCTAGACAAATTGGAGGATTGGGCTAAAAGAAATCTGATGAGGTTCAGTAAGGATAAGTGCAGAGTCCTGCACTTAGGACGGAAGAATCCCATGCACTGCTACAGGCTGGGGACCAACTGGCTAAGCAGCAGTTCTGCAGAAAAGGACCTGGGGATTACAGTGGACGAGAAGCTGGATATGAGTCAACAGTGTGCCCTTGTTGCCAAGAAGGCTAATGGCATATTGGGCTGCATTAGTAGGAGCATTGCCAGCAGATCGAGGGAAGTGATTATTCCCCTCTATTCAGCATTGTTGAGGCCACATCTGGAGTATTGTGTCCATTTCTGGGCAGCCCACTACAGAAAGGATGTGGACAAATTGGAGAGAATCCAGCGGAGGGCAACAAAAATGATGCGGGGCTGGGGCACGTGACTTATGAGGAGATGCTGAGGGAACTGTGCTTATTTAGTCTGCCACAGAGAGGAGTGAAAGGGGATTTGATAGCAGCCTTCATCTACCTGAAGGGGGGTTCCAAAGAGGATGGAGCTCGGCTGTTCTTAGTGGTGGCAGATGACAGAAGCAGGAGCAATGGTCTCAAGTTGCAGTGGGGGAGGTGTAGGTTGGATATTAGGAAAAACTATTTCACTAAGAGGGTGGTAAAGCACTGGAATGGGTTACCTAGGGAGGTGGTGGAATCTCCTTCCTTAGAGGTTTTTAAGGCCTGGCTTGACAAAGCCGTGGCTGGGATGGTTTAGTTGGACTAGATGACCTCCTGAGGTCTCTTCCAACCCAATATTCTACATTTCTATTATCAGAACTCCAAATTATAGCTGACTTGAAGACTAAAAATGCACATATTTTTTTCCATAGTGTTGGTTCCTGCTGTTTGTTTGGGCGTCATTACCATATTTGGCATTGTACTGAACAAGGAGATAAATACCCTGCCCATAGACAATTTACAATCTGAATACACACTTATTACTCGTGTTATTATTGCCTCATTTCTCAGCCCTGCTCACTGCACTCACCTTGATTGTAGCATTTAAGAGGAGGTAGCCATAATTTGGGAACATCCTCTGAGGCACTTGTGCAAAGCAGCAGTCCTGAGCTCCTTCCTTTTCTCCCTGTTGAGGTGTATATATACACCTTGTTTCCATTTGTCCTCAGCTGTCTTTGCAGTAGCCGTTTGATCCGCTGTCAGGAGTGAACTAACACAGCAGGCTTGGGAGGCAGAGATGCAATATCTCAGATTTGGTGTGTTTCCTCCCCGCCCACCATTAGAGATGGGGCTGGGCAGACCAAGAAATTCATGTCCATTTCTTTCCTAGCAGTAGATGATGTCCTCCCAGCAGTAGCCTGATGGGAGGACAGCTGAGGTTAGCAGCACTGTAGACTGATGTGTCAGAAGGGGAGCAGGAGGAAGCTCAGGACCAGTTTCTTTCCATGTGGTTGCCCTGAGCTCCCAGGAGCAGTGCTTAACCTGCCCTCACCTAGTGCCTCTTTCCCAACCAGATTCTTCTGCCCCTCCCTTCATCTTCCATCTCTTTTGTGGGAGCAGGTTGTCTCATCCCTCTGACCATGTTCTATGACGTGCCATGAGTTAAGAAGGCAAATATTACTTGGACATTGCTGACTCAACAATTATCAGTATGTTGCTGATTTCACAAGTAAAGTGAAAACTGTCTCTCCTTCCCTCCCCTCCTAACAAGCTGACAAGACATAGCCATGGGTTTCCTGATGCTAAGTATTCAGTTATATTGAATAATAGCAATAGTGTATCTGTCTTTTATTTATAGGCCTTTCTGTAGCCACCATCATCCAGTATTTGAGTACTTGGTAAATAATGAATTTATCCCTGTAGCAACCCTGGGAGTTAAGAAACATAACTATCGCCATTTTTACTGACCAACAGTTGAGCAGTGAGTAAGATCAACATTTTCAAAAATGAATGCTAATTTTCAGATGGCTGACTTGAGTTGCTTTGGGCCTGATTTTCAGAGGTGTAGCACGCCTGCTGCTCCTGTCCTTATCAGTTGGAACTGCAGAGTTCAAAGCAGGTTCAAAGTTAGCACCAAGACTCACTGGCCACTTTTGGAAAATATCACTGCATGAGTTGCCCAAGAGGATCTGTGGCAGAGCTGGGAATGGAGCCCAGGTCTTCCTGCCTCCCATCGAGTGCCTTATCCAGGAGGCCATCCTCCTCCTCCGTAAGAGGCACTCATGAAGAAGCACCACAGATAATGATTTAACTGTAGTGGATGCTGCCAGGCACCTCCTGGATCAACATGCACAATAAGTTTACTGATAACCCTTAAATATAACTGGGCAATATTAGAACGTAAGTGATCCTGCATAGAGACATCTCTGATTGGCTTGGCTGTTGAGGTAACAGTAGTTGTAGAATTTGTACAATGAGATTACCACACACAGGATGAGTTTACTTTAATCTCATAGTTAAAGACATGCAGTTCATAAAAGGACACACGAATGTAAAGATAAATATAGTAAGGCTCAAGGCTTTTCTCAACTTTCATCTTCACATTTTCCTTCTGTGTGTAGATAAATACGTACAGTTCCCCCAGACTGCGATGGGAGTTGCATAGAAGTATTAAAGGACAGAACTGGTTCTGTATGTATTCATGTTGGCTTTAACAGCATAATTAGCAATCCAAAATACTCCGTAAGTCCTATGTGAGCCAGTAGTACAAGCAGAGCTTTAACTCTTGTGTTTTCTCTCTTTACGATGTTTACAATTTTAACCTCAATATTATATTAACACATTTCACTTTTTTCTTTGAAAATGGTAAGACTAAAACTAAACTCTTTACTGATTTTACTATGAGATTCTACGGCTCTGTATTTGAAATCTTATGCACCTGTGGTTCACAACAAAGTAACATCACAAAACCATGCCTATATAACTAATGAATGTTGATATGATGCATGTTGTTATGTAGTACTGTAAATAATAACTTGAAATTGTCACCTATGTGTCTAACATCTTTTTAGTTTTATACAACTTTGTTTCAAACTAGCTTGGAGACGAATCCTAAGTAAGGACTAGTCAGCCACAAAATTTAAACTTGTAAAAGTCAGCTGCCATGTAATATTCAAAGATCTTACATTTGTTTATAGCAGGAAATAGGGGGAGGTTGTGATTGGTTTTGTTTTGTTACTCTTTCATAACTCACAGATTTTTTTGTTCCAGTTTATTTTAAATCACCTTTGGGGTGATACAAAACTTGGTCAATTTAAGCTAAAATAGAACCTTACCATAAGTTTATGAACAGGTTAAAATATATATAATTGTGGCCCCGTGTGTTTCTGCAGTCATGGATTTTGTCACAGACACTACCACTTTGCCACAGAATTGTTCCCAGAATCTCAACTTTTGTTTAAAAACTGAAATTAAATATCTGCCTCTTATGGTTCAGAAGACAACCTTTCAAATGTAAGCCAAGCAGAAATGATGCTGTGTTCTCTTCCTGAGTTTGTCGAAGGCCTAAAACAAAGACTGTCAGGGATGTGAACTGCTCAATTGGATTTTAACTTTGATACCTAATGACTCAAATTTAAATGTTAAGATAAACTATTTACCTGCTTATCGTTTTAGTAGAAAAATCCCACTCAGTGGAAAAACTTCTGTGGGAATTGGATCAGACTTAGTGTGCTCATTCTACAAACCTAAACTACTTCCCATATATTTCTGGCTGCCCCAAACTCTAATCTTGGTTTTAAAATGATCAGTGATGGAAAATCCCCCACGCCCCTCAGTAAGTTGTTCCAGTGGTTAATTGTTCTTACTGTTAAATATTTATATCTTATTTCCAGTTTGAATTTGTCCAGTTATTTAGTGGTAGTTTACTCAGTGTCCCTTTAAAATGTACAAGGGTGGCCAGATCCTCTCTGCATTGGAGATGTTCTCTTGTTTGCTTCCGGAGGGCTGGTCCTGTCACACAAGGGGCTCACAAATGTTTTTAGAGTATAGACTGTACCTTAGAGAGATGTGTGTGGCTCACTCCCTACCCTGTCCACAAATGTAGACCCCACCCCCATCCTCCCACAGAGGCGCAGAATTCTGTCAGGAGTAGCGCTTATAGTAGCCGCCATAGGGCTATGCGGGGACCACACATGGTACTCCTGACAGAATTCTGGGCCCCTGTGGGGACGCAGAATTCACATGGCCTGCATATTTCTGTGCCCCCCTCACAGAAAAATACAAAAGAAATCTAGGGGTGGGACACGCGCCTCTTCCCCGGCAGCCCAGGCAGCGCGTCTGTTCCAGACTCTGCCCTCTTGCTTTCTCCTGGGGCTTGCTGGGGGTGTAGGAAGGGCAGGTCTTTTTATTATCCAGGAGGAAGGCTCTGTCCCAGAGGCAGAAATGTAGCAGCCTGCCTGTTTGTTAATTGCTCTCATTCTCTGAGGCAGAAATGTAGCAGTCTGCCTGCTTAATAACATTGTTAATGTTCTTATTGTTAGATAACTGTTGCCATACTTAGTCAATTCCCCCAGGAACATAAAACCTGTAAAAGTTTTAAGGTCCCTACATTGCCAGAGTAAGGGAATCACTCGGAAGATCTATGTGCTTTCTCACTTTTTTCCTGTGCCAAAGTGGCACAATAGGGTTAGTTTAAAGCTCAGGATTTATTTTATTTACCCATTTAAAAAAAAAAGACTTTGAGGGCAAATAAAACATTTACCAAGCAGTCCATAAAATGTCGGGACTAATAGAAGCAACACTTCCCAAAGCCAGGTCCAGGACAATATGACTTTCATGTGTGAAAGTCTGAGCAATTTAAAATGAGATTCTACTTCCCCCCCGTTTGGTGTTCTGTAATATAATTTAAATGAAAATCCAGGATTATAACTGGAGTGCAGGGTGTTAGCTACCAAGTATTTGTAACTTAACTTTCATGTATTTAATACATGCTGAATAGTTATTGTGGCTTTTTTTTCTGTATTGTAATTTAAATAAATTACCAAAACAATTGAAACTGGTGTGATTATATTGCATTATTTTGACAAATAAAATATGCAGAATTTTTAATTTTTTTGGCAAAGAATCCCCCCAGGAGTAAAGTGCCTAGATGGGACGTAATATTAGGAGAGTTTATATTTAATTACCTTAATTAATTTTAGCAGTCAATAATGAGGAGAGCCAGCACTGTGTGACAAGACAGCCCTTAGTGGTCCCCGGGCCACAATTTGGAAATGCCTTCCTTATACCAAATAGGCTTAGGGTCCTGTTGCTGTAAATATAACCTGCTGAGGAAAGTGTTTCACTCTCAATGTTTACTATGCACACAGAGGGCAGTCTTTCCTTCCCTCGCTACTGTATAAGGAAACATAGTAATGCAAGTTATATTTCTAAGGGAATTGTACTCAACTTGACGATTTTTAACAGGTCAGTGATGTTAGACAGAGCTGAAAACCTCCTTCATGACCATTACGGAGGGAGAGATTATTGGAATGTGAGTATTTTCTAATTCGCTTCTCCAGATTTTCTATTTGATATTAATAAAAACCTAGTATTGACTGTGTTTGTTGCTAATGATTTTGCTGTGAAGTCCGAGAAGCAGCCAATCTCGTAGATGATCTGCACATTGTATATTGCCAGCTGATGGAGCAGGATGTGTAGCTGCTGTATTAGACACAGAATGTTCACGAGCTCCTGCAAGGAGCTGTCTGTGAGTGGACTTCTGCTCCTGTTTGGAGCGCAGTTGAAGTCAGTAGGGTGCTGATCACAGGGCTCCTTACAGGTACAGGCCTGAGACTATAAACATTTCAGGTGGGATTTTCCAAAATGCTTAACAATGGCCTAATTTCTGACTTCATCGGGAGTAGAGTTAGGTCAACCCCGAGTGTTTCAGAAATTCCAAACAATAGCCTTTTAATAGGAGGCATCAAGGTTGGAAGTTTAAGATTTTCATCACTGAATCAGTGGTTTTGATGTGATGGACTGAATGTTCTCTGTTTCCCTGTTTCTTGTGAAGCTGAACTAGATTTATGTACACAATTCAGAGAGTACAATTCAGCTGGTATGGGTGCATGAATTTCTTAGATCTTGAAGATGAGTTAGAGTTAAAAAAAAAATCTATCCAGGTTTGGTTTACAGATGATTACAGTTGCTTTCTAATTTTCAAGAGGAGGTGAGCTTGCTGGAGAGAGCAAACAAATTATGATCCTAGGCCTTGAACCTGCAAACACACAGGTGCTTGACTTAAACCCATGAGTAGTCCTATCAGCTCAGCTAACAAATTATTTTCTTGGGTAATTCAGAAAAAGTAAATCATGAATTACTTGTGAGGGAAAACTTCCCCCATAATAAAGAGATGTGGATGGATCATAATTTCTAAGACTGAATACTAATCTGTAAAAATAGGACATAAAACCCATTTGTGTCATAATGTATCTTCTCTGATACAGGCATTATAGACTTTTAAGGCCTAAATTTGCTTGATCAAAATTCATAATCTCCTGGAGAATGTTCTTATTTTAAACAGTTTTTTTAATAACCATAATTTTAATTAGAGAGATGTTTACCATACGAATTCCTTTACGCTTCTGGAGTAGTGGTTCTAGCTGTATTAATTCCAGCTGATGTCCTAGATATAGATGTCTATGGGGGGAGGGATAGCTCAGTGGTTTGAGCATTGGCCTGCTAAACCCAGGCTTGTGAGTTCAATCCTTGAGGGGCCCACTTAGGGATCTGGGGCAAAATCAGTACTTGGTCCTGCTAGTGAAGGCAGGGGGCTGGACTCGATGACCTCTCAGGTTCCCTTCCAGCTCTAGGAGATAGGTATATCTCCATATATATGTATAGACAGAGAATTTGTGAAGATTATCTTATGCAGCAAAATACTGTACAACAATATTTGCCATATATAATACAATCAGTAACAAAGGATGTTTTCAGTCATCAAGAAATTTAGTATTAAAATGCAAATAATAAAAATATTAAATTTAAATGTTAAAAATTCTAAAATGCTTGTCCCATTATGGGTGGGCAGTTGTTTGAATAAATTGCTTTATAATTTTATAATTTTTTTATGACAGTATCTGTTCTTGTGAGCTAGACTCACTTGTGATAAAACATCTGACTTGAAGTTGTTTCTTCGTTTTATCACAGTAGCAAAATATAGAAGAGGTGTAAAATGATCCCAGTGCATGAGATTTGAACTTGTGTGTGGGTTACAGCGCAAATATCCAGGTCCTGTAAATGGGACAACAGTCGAAGTATTAGCGCTCGTACCATTTCAATAGCTAAGAGCCTCATCCAAAGAGTTTTTTTTTTTTCACCAACAGAATCCAGCTGACGACCATGTTTGCAAGTTTTATGCAGTGAACACAAAACTCATATTATGTGATTCCCATCATCAGCTGCTTTATTTCTCACACATAAAAAGTTGTACATGTTGGCCAAAGCAAAGAGCCTGCAATCTTACAAAAAGAACAGGTTCTCGTATCTGCTAACTACTTAGATTTCTACCACCGTTTTGTGTATCATTTTTTTTTTCTGCACCTACTATATTCTGTTACCAAGTGTTGACCTCGCTAAGTGCTATAAACCTGCATGATAAATTGTGTGCTGGCTAGGCAGGCATGCAGGTCTTTTACGAGTTTTCTGTGATTTTACTCACACAGTTTTCCACCATTTTGAAGCAACAAACTTGTGAGATACAAACATCTTAGCTAACGTAGTTTCTAGGTAGAAATCTGGATCTCCACTTTTAAATGATGGAAGAAAAGGAAACTAATGATTACATTCGATCAGCACTTTTCCATCATCCTCATCCTGTTTTGGGCTCCTCCTGTCACCTTTTTATTTGGGATAAGTTGCACCTGCTAAACAATGGAAAGGTTACATAGCGTCTTTGAAATGCCTTTTGATTTTATCCTTGTGTGATTCCAGTTAATTAGGTCAAGGCAGAATTGCATGGCAACTGTGACAGTAGTAACTTCTTTATTTGGGCATAAGCTTTCAGGGGCTAGAACCCACTAGTCTCTAAGGTGCCACAAGGACTCCTCGTTGTTTTTGCTGATACAGACTAACACAGCTCCCCCTCTGAAACCTGTGACAGTAGTGTCAGCAGCTTGTCCAAACCTCCTTCAGTTCCTTTTGTAAGTGTAGTGCTCTCTGTAGAGTCCCTAGTTGTGTAAAATGTGTGCTGTGTTTTGATGAAAGTCTTCCTTGTGCTAGTCTTATATTTCAGCTTACTTGTTGAATGCAAATACAGTCACACAGTCTTCCTGAGAGTTCCCTGAAAACTGGGGCATCAATCCTTTTTTCAGTCATCCATCCCTGAGGCTGAGGGTGGTTTCAGAAGAACATTGAAGAGCTGCTGGAATACCAGCATCAGGGACTTAAATAATTGTGGCTACATTTTGAGGATGATGTCAGTATTGTAAATGTCTCACTTGCACAATCATCAGAATCATCAGCGTTGTGCTCTTCCACTTCAATAGCCAAGATTTTGTTAAGTGACACATCTGATCATGAAGGATCCAAAGAAATGAGTTTACTGCATTTTTCTTGCAGAGTGACATGTCTTGACAATGTTTCCATTTAGAAGAATTACTTAGAAAAATAGTCTATTTTCATTATTTCAGTCATCCAATCACTTCCTTCATCTATAGGCATGTTGAGTCAGATAAATTAATTCATTGATATGAAGATCCCTAAACACTAATCACCCATTTGCAGTATTGATCAGCAGCTTTCACGTTTACTATAGTTGAAATGAGACACTACTATGAAATAAATACAACTCCATGAAGACTGGAAAGTAAGATGACTCGCCCACTTTGTATAGCAACCATGGTAACAGATGCCCTACCCACCTTCTAGATGTTTCTAGATTGTAACAAATCAGCCCCCCATCCCCAACAATGCAACTCCACGCACTTCCCTCTTCAACATCCAATGACATTTGATTTTATCAATGAGTCACACTGCAGTCTCCAGTCACTCAATACTCCACCCATTCCTGTTTCCTTCTGGGCTTCTGGAAGGTACAGTTGCTTTATTATCAGGGGGTAGCCATGTTAGTTTGTATCCACAAAAACAACAAGGAGTCCGGTGGCAGCTTAAAGAGAAACAGATTTATTTGGGCATAAACTTTCGTGGGTAAAAAACCCACTTATTCAGATGCAACGAAGAAGTGAGTTTTTTACCCAAGAAAGCTTATACCCAAATAAATCTGTTAGTCTTTAAGGTGCCACTGGACTCCTAGTTGCTTTATTGTTTCCTAAGTGGCGTGACTGAGAACTTTAGTATTCTCATCATGTCCTTTTTAAACGTTTAGAATAGCTTTCTTTTTCAAATTGAAATTGGAGTCTAATGTTTCTAGTCTCAAAATACTTTTATATATGTTATGTTCATGTAAATATTTCAGTGATGCTGTTTTAGGAGGGAGGGATAGCTCAGTGGTTTGAGCATTGGCCTGCTAAACCCAGGCTTGTGAGTTCAATCCTTGAGGGGGCCACTTAGGGATCTGGGGCTAAATCAGTACTTGGTCCTGCTAGTGAAGGCAGGGGACTGGACTCAATGACCTTTCAAGGTCCCTTCCAATTCTAGGAGATAGGATATCTCCATTAATTTTCAAAAACAAGGGGGTCAGAGAAGAGACACTTGAATAATATGCACTTGGTTTTTTTTCACAACTCTGAATTTAGTTCCCATTAAAGTCAAGGGAAAGACGCTTGTTGACTTCAGTGGAAGTTGGTTAGAGTTTGCTGCCGGAAACTCTAGTTTGAAGGATCTTAGTGGTTGAAGGGTGGGTTATATGGTGCTGTACCAGGAAAGACGTCCCAAGGTCGGTTAGGAGTAACGGTGTTTAGTCCTGTAAAGGGAAGTGCTATCCCATGAAGGCAGTCCTTGGGCCGTAGAGGTAATATGGAGGCAGGGAGTTCTCCTGAAGATGATTCTGGGGAACCCAACAATCTCCGGCTCTGACCTTTTTGGTGGTCTCCTCTTTTGGAAGGTGTTGAAGTAGAACATTGGTGGGATTGAGTCCCTTCGCATGTTCACTAATGGAGAGCAGCCCAACAAAAGGAATTCGTTTAAAGACCTTAGCAAACTAGAAGGAAGGAGAAAAGAAGCTAGGTTAGGTGTCAAAGATGACTGCACTGCTAACAATGTCCACAAGTCTGCAATGAATACTCCTAGTAAACGAGGAATAACCAGTTACACAGAGGAGGTGAACTTCTGAAATTACTACAGCGAAGGTTCACACTTTTTCTTCTCTATTATGTATTTTGTAGCACTGAGAGCACACACATACCATGTGATCATTGATAAATTAATCTCCCAGTACATGAGTGCTGTATGTACAGAATTAAGCTGTCACAATGTAACATGCAAGTGCCAGAGATATAACAGCACTGGCATCTTTAGTGGGAGTAGGGAGGCCACAGATTCTCTAATCAGTCTCTCTCACTGATGTATTGCACTGCCACAGCCAGTGGGGGGATGTTTACATTGACTTCTATGGATACGTCTTGCATGCCTCTTGGAGTAAAACACTCTGTTTCCGCTTTGTGCTGGCCTGTGAATCAGCTTTGTGTCGTGCTTAATTATTTATTGCAATAACAGGTGGAGAAAAAACTGGCACTGGAGGCTGCTGCTCGGTGGTGGTGTTGTGAGCGGGGCACACACGTGAACAGTCCCCCGGCAGTGCAGTTTCATCGTGCTCCATTAGAAGCACTATCAGAGTGCTCACCCAGGGGCTACTCACCTGGTTCTCCACACTGCGAGCAGGGCGTATGGAGGGGAAGGAGCCCTGGCTCTGCTCTCTCTGTGTGCTCAGCCCACTACTGTGGCTGGAGTTCAGGGCAGTCAGCTGTGACAGGAAAAGGGAGGAAAAGCCCCCCTCACTGCTAGAGCAAGGGGAAAAGAGAGCCTGAGCGACTGGTCGTCAGAATGCCAGGCCGTTCTCGCTCTGCTCCTGGAGTAGTGCAGCTATCCATGGTCCCTTACTCAGGGCAGCCTGCGGGGTTAGACTAGTCCTGTCTGAATCTCACCACTCTGGTGAGAGAAGAGAAGCTTTTATGCCAAGTGCCAATGGATTTTTGTCTTGAAAATAAATTCAAACATCCTCGGTGCATCTTCATGCAGTGTTCATTGCTCAATGGGGAAAAAATCATTTTGCTTGTAAATCAAGAATTTGATCAAACTTCAGATTATTGTGGTTAACTGAAGTCAGTAACAGAGAATTTCCTTAGTACTGTACGCTTGTACTAACAAGGATGCTTCCGCTTTGCCTCGATTCCAGATGGTAACTGTATCACAAAACACGTTTGAAATTTATTAATACCCTCAGGTATGGGGAATCGCTTCATTTTTGCCAGTTTCCCTTTTAATGTGATTGGGGCTTTGGGTGGCTAAAGGCATGTTTCGTAGAGCCTGTTTAATTCCAGTAGTAATTTTGCAAGTTAACAAGTCTTTCCACATTTTTCTTTCCAAAAGATGAGCTGCACTACTTCTGTACTTGATCTGGTACAGAAATGCTTCTTCACTTAACAGGGCAGCCATATGGTGGGGTGGCTAGAGTAAGGAAGGGAGAGCTATGTATGTTCTAATCCCATCTAAACCACTGACTGACTCACTGTGTGACCCTGGACAAATCACTTGTGACCTCAGAATACTTACTTAACCAGCTTTTCAACTGGATTTAATGAAAAGGAACCTCACTGAAAACTATTTCTAAATTGAGCTTTCCTAGTTTAATGACCAGTGTGTTAACACTTAGATCTTTCTGCTACCATGGGGAATGGCTGACAGACCCTGTGCTGGCACAAGGAACATAAACATTATGGACACTTGTGTAACAGATGCACTGGCCATTGGCTGGGTGCTGATCACACATTTGTTAGTAAAATAAATACTATACTTGATCTGTTTTGAAATGTGTTATTCAAAAATTAAAAATTACTAAATTTAAACTACAAGGTAGATAAATCTCTACTCTTTCCCCAGTTTGTAGGTCTAGCTATTAAAAGGCACTTTTGAAACACTCCTGCAGTGACGAGTTGTGTATATGGGATGTAAGTGCAGTTACCCACAGGTTGGTAAAAAGTACCCTTAAATGCTGGAAATTGTTACCTTGCAGCATTGCTGGAATGTGTTAAAAGTAACCCCATTCCAGGAGCTCTAAATGGAAGCAGCTTCTCACATGCACGTGTTTATAGCTCTTTCCCTACTCCCAGCCAGTCACTCAGTATCTCCTCTCATCCTGACAGACCCGTCGAAGTATGGTGTTTGCTAAACACCTGCGTGTGGTGGGGGATGAGTTTAGGAGGAAATACCTTCACTCCACTGATGAGGCAGACAGGACAGACTACAATGAGGACTGGACACAGATGAAGGTAAAGTAGTTTGTAGTCTGTTTTTCCTGTAACAGATGTATCCAATAGATTTGTTTAGTATTTTGTCTGCACTTTGAGAGGGATTGGGAAGTAACTATGAATGTGATGACTCTAGCACTCAGCACCTGTAGTCTCTCTGCCCTTCCAAGGTTTTCCCCGCTCTGGGATGAAGTTTGCCCAGTCAGTTGACTGAACTCTGTGTTAGAGAGCAGCACTGCAAGGTTTCATATGATCCCACTGTGATGGGTTCCCTGGGTGCAACCTGGAACTGGCTTACCGCTGAGGGCTTACCAACCTGGGGTCCCTCTCACACTGTGATATTGTGACAAGCTGCAAACCTCTCCAGGTACTGCACTTACACAGACAACCACGGGCAGGGCCACACCCAGTTGAGTTACATGAATGCTTCTCCTAGCCACTCATGAACAAACAATAGAGACGCTCCAGCCAATTCCCCCAGCTCCCCAGCTGAGGACCCCAGGGCTATACCGACCTGCTCTGGTCAGAAGTCTGACCAGTATAGGTTTATAACCCAGTCCACCGCCCTTTCAATGTGGACAGGACATGCATCAGCTCTTGTTCCTCAGCAGATTTCCCAAGCACTTCAGCCAAAATGCTGAACATAAAACAGATTTATTAACTCCAGAAAGGTAGATTTTAAGTGATTATAAGTAATAAGCGTACATCTCAAAGTTGGTTACCTAAGAAATAAAAGTAAAATCCCAATCTGTGTTCTATAAACTAGGCAGGATTTGAATCCGGCCGTCTCACCCTGATAGATCATACAAGCAGGTTACAGATCTCCATACACAGGCTGGAACTCTCCTTTAGCCTGGGGCTGCCTCCCCAGTTCAGTCTTTCAGAAGTTTCCACATGTTGAGTTGGGGGGGGAGTGAGGCCAAGTAGTGATGTCACTTCCCCTCTTTTATAGTTTCTTCCAGCTTGCTGGGAAGATCTTTGCTATGAGGTAAGTGAAGCAGTCTCCATTGTCGCTGTGCTACCTCTGAGAAGTCTCCATTGTGTACGGTTCCTGCGATAGTCCTTGGAAGTGTGGAGTCCTTTAATGGGCTGTCAGCAGCATCTGGCTCCTCCATTGTTGCACCTGAAAGGCTGGTTGTGGGTGTTCCCAGCCTCACAACATATTTCAGTAACACACACACAGCAAAACTCCATAACTTCCCGTACATTGACAGCACACACAATCCACAGGATATTAATGGTCAACAGATCAAGCCTTTTAAAATGATACCTCGCAAGGCATACGCTGTACAGATCACATCCCAGTTCTAGGACAGTGGTGAATATGGGGATCCCAGGGTGCCACTTTGAGCACAGTTTTCCACACCCACTTCCATGACGGGCTGCTTGTTCCCTATTGTCTATTGTTGGATGGAGCAATGTTCTCTTCAGAACTGTCAGTTGCTGCTTTAGTCTAATGAGGACCCTCTTGGATGATAAATTTGAGATCTTTATAAACCGCTCTCTCCGTCTTGCCTGTTTTATTTATTCATTGCTGCCAGATATCAAAACACAGTAATCAGCTGTAAGTGCTACAAAATATTGTCAACACACACCTTACAACACCTCGCTTTAGTTGGATTAACACAACGCTTTACATACTGCAGCGCAAGTGTTCATGTACTCAAGACCCTTTTCATTCCGAGTTGATACCAGCGTATTTTGATTACACCATGTGCTGATTGTTCTCTGACAGGTAAAGCTGGGCACTGCTGTAGGCGGGCCATACCTTGGGGTTCACCTCAGAAGAAAAGACTTCATCTGGGGTCACAGAGAAGATGTGCCAAGCCTTCATGGAGCAGTGAAGAAAATCCGCAGCCTCATGGAGAAGCATAAACTTAAGAGAGTTTTCATAGCTACTGATGCCATTGTGGAGGGTATGCCGCTTTCCAACCCTGCCTAATCCTTGGTCGTACTTCACAATAGAGATTGGTCATTGTGGCAACAGTTGTCACTTCATATTCATGGATTATTGAATATTGATAGCCTTCCTGGGAGACTGAACAGCTCAGGAAATTAAAAGGGAGGCTGGAGCCTTTCATCTCCATGCTGACCGTTCAAATCCAGCCCAAATAGGTAGTGCCTAGAAAGTAGTCACTGGGTGTTTCATGCAGGCTGTTTGGCCATCTGCATGAAACAAGCGTGATGCTCTGGTCCAGTTCCCAGGAGCAGATGTCCACATAGCTATCATCATGACTAGCTCAAAGTAGCACCTTTCATATGCATTAAATTCACAGGAAAACATCTCACATTGTTTTTAATAGTCTCTCCTGGTAAGGGGTGGCTATTTTTGTCTTTTCTTCCTCTTCTTTCCCATTTCCACTGCAACTTTTCTTTATATGATTCCATGGGTGACATTAAAAAAGCACTGAGAGGGGAGGCCATTGTGGCATATAACCTAGATGTGCAATCATTCTCCGTCTGTTGCTTCTGTAGGGTTAGAAAGTGAGACTAGTGGTACCACCTGTTTCCCAGGCCCATCAATTCCAGGCCCCCTCACTCCATCAGCATTTGCTATCTCATCCTTGCAATGTGTGTCTAACACGCCTTCATTGGCACCTGTCCCCAAAACCGCCCAGTCATGTAGCAAGAAGTGTTTTACAAATCCTAGGTCAGTTTTGAGCTTCCTCTTCTTTGTAATCTTTCTGCCAGTTTTGTCCAGCTGTTCAGTGGAATGTAGGTATAGGACAAAATTAGTCACTTTCTCGAACGGTACTGTGCCGGGTGGCTTATGATATTTTTTTTTTCTCTCAGAGACTGAAGAGCTCAAGAAATTACTGCCTGAGATGGTGAGGTTTGAACCCACTTGGGAGGAGCTAGAACTCTACAAAGATGGAGGAATAGCAATTATTGACCAGTGGATCTGTGCACATGCTAGGTAGCTAGTTTGATTTTTGTCTGTGTCTGTTAGGTTTGTATGTGAAGTCCGATTTTAAAATTATTGAATCTTGCAAACCTAAATAATGCGACTGAATGAGATGCAGTAATGTCTGTGTTTCTGATTACAGATAACTCATTATAAACAGATCATACATTGATAAGGCCATTATTTTTATCTTAAAAAGAAACCCTTCTCCAATAACCAGTTCTGTTTTCCTTCACAGGTATTTTACAGGCACCTCAGTTTCAACATTTTCCTTCCGGATTCACGAGGAAAGGGAGATCCTGGGATTTGACCCTAAGACCACTTACAACCGATTTTGTGGTGAGAAAGAGAGAAACTGTGAACAGCCAACCCACTGGAAAATTGTTTATTAATAAAACCACTCCAAAGGACTGCAGTAAGTGGCGAGCTCACCAAACCAAGAGAACACTCACAGGAAACATCTCTTTCTAGCCAAGCTACCACTTCCTCCTCCTCCTCTTCTTGGTGTTAGCTCTGAGTCTGGGTTTTAAGCACAACTGGGTAGCAATACCATGGTCATTCTCCTGACCAGGCACTGATATAACTGGTCAAAATGAAGTGAGGTAAGGATTCGGTTCTTGGTATAGCTGGTATGCCAGGACAATATACTCACTCTCTAAATGTTTAATTTAGATTGAAGAGGCCAAGCATTGTTTTAGGAGGCAGCAAAAATGTTTTCACTCAATGTTTGTTTTTTAAGTGCTGTATCTATAACATAGCTATAGTCTGTACCACATTCCTATGTTCAGGTGGTTATTTTCTTTTCAGCTTTATTTGACTCACTGTAGTATTATCTGTTTACAAGGAGGACATTTAGGTGTTGTAACCTGCACTTTGTGAGGGCTGCAGATTGTGTACAGAATGTGCAGTTCTGGAGGGAAAATCAAATAGTAATTTTTTAACATGTCAAACTGGTACAAAAATGCATTTCATATTCATAATAAAGGGTATTTTTACCAGAACACAGACCAGTGTCACAGCTAGCACCTTTAATAGCAATTCTTGGCAGAGAGGTCAGTGGCTAAAATATATAAAGGCTGAACTACGTTGGCAACCCCAAAGCTGGTTGGGTTCTGTTTAGTGGGGCTGCGAGGGAAAGCGTGCACTGCCTGTCATGTACATGTTCTCTCTAAACAGGACGCTTCATTTTATAGAGCTGTCATTCAGCACCTTTCTCCCATGTTAAACTCACTCAAATCAAGGCAAATATAAACAGCATTTGGGGAGTTTCCTGCTTTGCAAGAAGAACTTTTCAAAGCGTGGAGCTGCTTGTTTAGGCTTGAGGGTGTTTTGCAGCTGCATAGGGGTTGCAGAATGGCATATTCTTTCTTTCCCCCTCCACTCCTGGCCTGGTGCACATTGGAACGGTTACAGGGCGTGACTTCATCCCTGGTTTCAGACATGCTAAAACTGACCAGCCATTATAAAGGTCATCGGACTCTTTGCTCTTCCCCTTAATTCTGCGTCACCATCAAATCTCCCAAGTGAACCTGTACAGCTGCATGCAGGTGACACTCTCCCTTGGGACTGAAATGTCACACTCAGCAAGGGCACATGGAAGCAGAGTAGTGGGGTACCCCCTTCTGTCAGCCATTGTGGCATGGGGAGCTGTTACATTAACTGCAGTGTGGGCAGAAGAGAGTGCAATGGCCGTCTGAGAAAACACTTCACAAATATGAAGCCTTTGACACTCTCACTGTTCAGAGTCGGCTACATGCAATATTTTGTTCGTGGTGTGCATCAGGTAGACTTCTGTCTTGCGATTTTAATCTGGCTCATGGTTCTGCGAGGTCTCCGATAGGTCTGTTTAAGAAAAAGGGGAGCCATAATTTTCAGAGTTCAGCAGTATGTTTTTCCTCTAAATTTGAACAGAACACCCTGCAGTTAATGGGTTCTTCCTCATGTTGTCAAGTGTGCTGTTACTGTGCCCTTCGCCCACCCCCCACCTCTTTCATGATTTCAGCAGCATTTTTCTCGGTTCCTTCCTGTGTCCCATTGGGCTTCTTCTCATGTCTAACGCCTGCCCGCTTGGGCTCAGTAATACCCCCCTCCTGTGCTATCTCTGGGAATCTTACTGTATGCTCTCAGCCAGCCAGCCAGGCTTGTCCTGTGCTGTGTGCGGAAAAACTTGTACGGTCTCCTCATAAAGTGAGTAATTTCAGGCCTCCTGTGTTGTTACCAGCTATTTATTTGTATCTCTGTACAGCAAGGGTTTCTTTCCAGTGACAAAATGAAGCTTGTGGGAGCCTTGTATTCTCCAAGCAGTGCCTTTTCCAGCTGAGTTGGACATTGTTGTCATGTAGCCTGCGTGCTGTGCAAAGCATACCTATAACTGTATACCTCAATTTCTTATCAAAAATAAAACACTTTGTAGTATCTTTTATGTGAATTTTCCATGTTTCTTACTGCTCTTGGTTCCCTCACGTGACGTACCCAGCTCTGTCATGTCAGATCAATGGATTCTAATGGCAGAAAGGGCCATTATGATCTAGTCTGACCACCTAGTAGAAGGCTCTTCAACAGGAACGCTGCCAGCTTTTCTGCCGCCCAAGGCGGCGGAAGGTCCCGCCCCGAAATGCTGCCCCCCACAGAGGCGGCGGAAGGTTCTGCCGCCGAAATACCGCCGCGGTCGCCGCCCCCCAAATTGTAGTGCCTTAGGCGACCGCCTAGGTCACCTAATGGATTGCGCTGGCCCTGCTCTTCAACCTAGCAGACAAAGATCCAATGGATGGAAGCTGAAGCTAGACAGTTTAGACTGAATTAAGGTGCAAACTTTTGACAGGGGAATTAATCATTGGAACAACTTACTTAGAGAGGTGGTAGATTTTCTATCACTTGCAGTCTTTAAATTGAGATCAGATGTGTCTTTTTAAAAATATGCTCTACCTCAATTTATTAGACTCACTGGGTGAAATTCTCTGCCCTGGATTAATGGAGATACCCTATCTCCTAGAATTGGAAGGGACCCTGAAAGGTCATTGAGTCCAGCCTCCTGCCTTCACTAGCAGGACCAAGTACTGATTTTGCCCCAGATCCCCCTAAGTGGCCCCCTCAAGGATTGAACTCACAAGCCTGGGTTTAGGAGGCCAATGCTCAAACCACTGAGCTATCCCTCCCCCCCATCAAGAGGTTGGTTATAAGAGGTTTTAAGGCCAGGAAGGGACTATAAGTCACATGCTCTCATGCAGAGCCAATCCACTTGGAAGAGCTAACAAGCTGTTGCACCATCCAAGGGTGGCAGAGTTGTGATTGCCTGGCTCCTTGTGCTGCCATTACCCCCTTCTGACTTGGTGCCATTTATGGTCCCTTTGCATGCTGCACTGCAAGCTGCTGGGCAGTGAGGAAGGAGCCCTCTGCAAATGCGGAGTGTAGATGATAATCTGGCAGTGTTCTATGGACTAACCTATTAGAGCAGGTGTCTTCACTCCCTGCCCCTCCCACGGCACATGCAGGCGGAACGCACTTAGCCAGCGTTCTTGATGGAGCGCATCATTGCACAGTTGTCATGGGAAGCATTCAACTCAAAATGAGAGCTGCATGCCGGGCTAAAGCAGTCCATGTGGTCCCAGAGCCACAGGCTGTGAGTTGCTGCTATAATGGATATGTTCTGCCTCAGTAGCTAATTTCAGTACACAGACAGGGTGGTTTTCAGCCGTGAACCAAATACGTTTACACTGATGTGTCCATGTAGCAGGCTGCACCATGTTTCCACCTCGGAGGTGCTTTGCCTCTCTGCTCTCTGGCTGCTCAGTCCCAAAACTCAGCTGTGCTTCTTGCAATCCGTCCCGTCTCCTCCTCTGTGACGGGTGGGAAAATGTCAGCTCAAGGGTTCATTCATTCTCTGCATTTCACTCAGGGAAAAATGGAAGTAGGAATTTCCATTGCTGAAAATATAAAAGGGAAGGGAAAAGTGCACAAAAATATCCACCACCAAGTTTAAAATAATGAAAATGCCACTATTGAGAAGACTGTGGAATCCGTCTTTATGCCTGTTCTTGTTTAATGTTTAAAAATAGTAAACGCTTAAACTATTAAAATTTTACTACTTAGAAGTTTAACCACTAGGCTCCACTGCCTCCCCACACGCCCGGGGTCCAGGCTGCCGCCCCCACGCCCCAAGACTCCGCTTGCTGCTGGCCCCGCACCACGGGTCCTGGCTGCCACCCTGTGCACCCGGGGCTCTGCTGCTGCCACCGGTTAAGGAATCCTAGAAGGTTAGGGTTGGAAGAGACCTCAGGAGGTATCTAGTCCCAACCCCCTGCTCAAATCAGGCCCAGTCCCCAACTAAATCATCCCAGCCAGGGCTGTCAAGCCGGGCCTTAAAAACCTCTAAGGATGGAGATTCCACCACCTCTCTAGGTAACACATTCCAGTGCTTCACCACCCTCCTAGTGAAATACTGTTTCCTAATATCCAACCTAGACCTCCCCCACTGCAACTTGAGACCATTGCTTCTTGTTCTGTCATCTGCTACCACTGAGAACAGCCGAGTTCCATCCTCTTTGGAACCCCCCTGCACGCCCAGGACTCGGCTGGCCCCCCGCGCACAGCCCCGGGCGCAGGGCTGGCAGCTGGGACCCGTGGCGCAGGGCTGGCAGCTGGGACCCCAGGGGTGGGGCGGCAGCGGAGTCCCGCAGCTGGAGCTTAAATGTTAACTGGAATACTTTACCAATACTGATGCTTATCGGTTAACCAGTTAACATTTTGCATCCTTATTCCAAGGGAGTTCATAGACTCATAGACTTTAAGGTCAGAAGGGACCATTATGATCATCTAGTCTGACCTCCCGCATGATGCTGGCCACAAAAGCTGACCCACCCACTCCTGGAATAATTCTCTACCTTGACTCTGCTGTTGAAGTCCCCAAATGATGATTTAAAGACTTCAAGTCACAGAGAATCCTCCAGCAAGCGACCCCTGCCCCATGCTGCGGAGGAAGGCGAAAAACCTCCAGGGCCACTGCCAATCTACCCTGAAGGAAAATTCCTTCCCGACCCCAAATATGGCGATCAGCAGAACCCCGAGCATGTGGGCAAGATTCTCCAGCCAGACCCGCATTGACTATTGACCTTCAATGGCACGTTATTGATCTATTGATTAAAATCCCGTTATCCCATCAAACCATCCCCTCCATAAATTTATCAAGCTTAATCTTAATTTATCAGAGGAAGATACAAAAATGGAAAGGAACCCTAATCTAATCTGTGATCTTTTACTCACCACCACCATAAAAGGAATAGTAATCCCATAAAAGCCTTGAGGAAAACGTACCAGACAGGGGCCAGTGGAATATCGCTCCCCTAAAAATGATTTGATGTGCAATGGGTTGTGTGGTTGCTTTAGACCAGTGAATGGCCATACAGTCTTTTTGCCACAAGGTGGTGACAGCAGACTGTCTGAGATCAAACTGCCTTTGAGCTGTGTCTGTACACAGAGCAGTAACAACTGCTTGCATTTCAACCAGCACCTCAGATACGGATGATGGCTCAGCGTAAAAACCTTAAGGGTGGTGTTTCAATGATGCTGGTGTAATTAGTACATGCCAGTGACTTTAATCAGACTTAAATCTCATATCCTGCTCAGTTTATTTAGACATAGGAAGCAGAACGTCTCAGCATGGTGATTTTGAGGTCCCATCTGTACTAGAGCATAATAAGCCTTCATTGTTACAGCAGATGTGTGTGTGATGCTGTTAGTACAACATCCTGTGAAGAAAGCACATACCATGTTCACACCTGCAATATATGAGAGTGCATGAATGTCCTTGGGTGGACTTTACCCCACCTTATGGGCGTTAACTTAATTGTTCTTTGCCAGGGCATATACCCTTCTGTATTGCATTTTTTTTTATGGTTGTGGAATAGACTCATCTTCAGTGTTTAAGGGTAGGTGGATGGATTTGTTACAACATTGTTATTTATGAATGGGCTTCATTCTCATCAGTTGGAGGGTCTAAGAACACTCGATGCAGCTAATTGGCAGAGCTGGAACTCACCTGCTGTAATCTTCTACAGCATGACCCCATGTTGCAGATGACCCTCTCCTGAGCAGGGAGTGCCAGTCATGCTGAATAGTACGGTGATGCTGTGGTATGGAAAGCAGGGACTGGAGTGGGACCATTAGATTCCTTCTCGCTCACAAACCATTTACACAGTTTAACACAGACCTCCAGGATGTTGAAGGATTATACCCACGCCAATGCAACCCATCTCAACACACACTTTGCACTTGTGAGTAGTCAGTTACAATGTCCTGTGCAGGTCTGGGGGCAGCTTGAAGACAGCCTGGGTGCTTTGCCTCTTCTGCATAAAATCCTGTTCGGCTGCTCTGGCCTACAGTATAAACCTGACACCTCAAAGCTGCTGGGACTGGAACATCTCTTGATGCACTATTTGGTCAAATTTATCTAGAGACTGTACAGGGACTAGTATAGACTCTGATGATCATAAGAACTGAACATATAACACTCCACGCTCCCATCTGAGATGTTCTACAGCAGAGCCAGGAGCTCAGCATCCAGCGATCAAGAGATAATGAAGTGGCATTGTTGAGAACTATCCTAGTTCCTAGTGGCGTTGCCATGGAGTTTCCAATCTATGTGCTAACTCGTGCTTCTGAGTATACAGTCCTGGGTTACCAATGGACCTGGCCTGTGTGCATTTGTAGCAGCTGCTGTGGAGCTTTCATGTGGACTCTCCGGGTGTATCATTTGGCTGATGGAGAGGGGCTTGGATCTGAAGACCTCAGCTGTTACCAGTAGCCAAGATTTTCAGAAATGTTAGTGATTTTGAGTGTCTTCATTTTTGGTGCCCACCTGAGGAGTTGTGCCCCAGTACAGACAAAAGAGAATACGCAGAGAGACTTTTAGAGGGGCCTGATTTTCAGAGGGATGAGACAGCTGAAAATTCTGGCTAGGGTGTTTGGACTCACTGGAGTGCACTGATGATCAAAAGAGAGAGAGTCACTCTATGGTTACATCACCACAGGAATAGCACTGGAGCTGTCGGACATGGAAGCAGGATGCCAAAGGCATGACGAGACTGATGTCCTTCAATTACAATACTTCACAAATTGTTGGAACAAGCCATGGACTGGCTGAAACCCCTGCATGAGGGTGGCCATTTCCATGGTGTGCTGTTGGAGAATCTGCAGACACACGTGGCCAACACACAGAGCTATCTATAGATGAGTGGGGAGGGTGCTTGTGGCTATCTTGCTCCAGCTGTTCAGAGTCTCAGAGCAGCTATAGTGCCAGATTGCAGCAAGAATGTTTCTGGAGCCCCCAGAGCAGCTATCTGCAGGCACTCCGTTCCGCAGGCTGGTCCATGTGTTGTAGCATTAACTTGGGCAGCAGTAGTCTGGACTGGAGAGCGCTCATCCACTCCTTTGAGGGAGGTATGTGTCCTTTGTCGAGGCTGTCCCCCTGACTCCTCCCCTGCCCTCTTCACCATGCCCCCTTTTAGCCTGCATGGCCCTGGCACCTGTTCTCAGGGTGGGCCTGGTTGTGGCTAGGAGACAGCATGCTCTAACCCTGCAGTTTCCTTCTCTTCCGGTTGCCTTTCCCTGGCCCTTTTGGACGTAACTCCTCTCCCCACAACATAAATGACCCCCACGGATCACAGTAAATCGGGAGGAGTTGCGCCCCAGTACAGACAAAAGAGAATACGCAGAGAGCTGGGACATCGGAAACGGGCTGAAAAGAAAAGTTAGATTCAGCGGGGGAAAGTGCAGGGACACCCGGGAAAAACAAACCTAAGTACACATCTCCTGAGAGGGAGAGCGCTGGGAACTAGTAGCGCTAAGAGAGTTTGCCATGAGACACGCTTCATGTCGCAGCCCCTTTCTGGGCAGCTCTACTGCTACCCCGCTGGGCAGCTGCAAAGGTGTTAACAGAGCTTCAGGGAGAGGGGAAGGCAGGGAGTGGGCTGGGAGGACTCGAAGAGCATTGGGGTGGGGGGTGGAGGTATGTAAGTGGGCTGTGAAGGAACAGGGCCTGAAAGGAACCATGTTCTTGAGCAGGATCCAGCACCACTCCCTCTCCTGTTCCTTTGGGATGCCCTGGAGCTGCTGTGTCTTCAGGAGCAGAGTCCTGCATAGATGGGACAGTTAGAGCAGAGAAAATTGCTGGGCTGTAATTCTGCTTCTCTGCAGCCATGGCCTGGCAGGACGCTCCCTCCCTCTGGGTGGGGGGCTTTCCCCCCCGCCTGGTTTCCCAGTGCTCTCAGGCATGGCTTGGAGTCTTTGGTGCTACCGCTGGTTGAATGAACATGTGGGGGCTGGGGGAGGGGGCAGGTTGTTGTGCAAACTTTTGGATGAAAAGAGAGTGGTTTTCATAGGAATTTTTCCTCAACCATTTTGGTTAAAACTGGAAATTTTTCATTCTGGAGGGGTCTCTGCTTTTTTGTGTTGTTTTTTGTTTTGCTCAAAGCCTAAAAAATTTCAAGGAAAACACATTTTCCACACAAAATTTCCTGTTTACAAAAACAGTCTTTTTTTTTTTGTCAAAAACCCTTTTCAGATGAAAAATGGCAACCAGCCCAGAGCTGGCTTTTCTTTCTGAGGTCTTTGCTTCCCACCCAGGTGGCCTGCGCCAGCCGAAGGGGAAAGGGGACTGACTCACATTCTGCCTCGGGACTGCTGTCTTCAAGGGTGAAAACGGTTGGGGGACGGGGCGTTCCAGCAGCTTCGCGCCACTGAGCTCTGGTGAGTATCTAGTGCAGATGGTATTAGAGCCAAAAGCATTTTCCTAGCGAGTAGCCTTTGGCCTGTCCTGCTGGACTGCGTAATGCTGCAGTGCTCGGATCTGGATGTCTGATGGTTTTATGCAGTAATAATATGGAATTAGCCTAAGCAACGGTGTCCGACGGATGGCAGTTATGCTGTAATTGTACAGCGCTGGCTTGCGTGATTAGATCTGTGACTGATGCGTTTTGTGCTGTAATGGTACAGCAATTGCCGGCGTGGTTGTATTTATGGCTGACATTTTAATATTGCAGTTTTTCAGGGATCCTTGGAAAAGTGCATTTTAGTGTTTACATCAATGGATTTCTGACCCCAGTCAGATAAAAACCAAATCATACAAGAGACTGAAGTTCCTTCCCATGTGATGTGCAGAGAATTACTCCTTTTGAGCAGTGAACTGGAATAGCCATGAACTCAGAGACACATTTTTTTTAAAAAATTATTTATTTTATTTCTTTTAGCTCATTGGTTTGGACGTGCTGCTCAGGCAGGGATGGCGTCATTCAGAGAAGATGCTCTGATACATTTTCCACAAATGGCTGAATAAACTACAAATGTTCCTGAACAGTTCACAGGGCACTTGTCTTCAGCTTTTTCTCCCCACCTTCACCCAAATAGTGTTTTGGGCACTTGTTTAGATTCCTCACTGCATTAAGGAGCTAAAAAATGAACTGGATGGAATCTGCCATTGACAATTTGTTACTGCCTGCAAAAGTAAGGTCTTGCCCACGTGCTCAAGGTCTAGCTGACTGCCCTATTTGGGGTTGGGAAGGAATTTTCCCCAGATCTGATTGGCAGAGACCCTGGGGATTTTTCACCTTCCTCTGCAGCGTGGGTCACTTGCAGGTTTAAACTAGTTTAAATGGTAAATTATCAGTAACTTGAAGTCTTTAAACCATGATTTGAGGACTTCAGTAACTCAGCCAGAGGTTAGGGGTCTATTACAGGAGTGGCTGGCTGAGGTTCTGTGGCCTGCAATGTGCAGGAGGTCAGACTAGATGATCCTGATGGTCCCTTCTGAGCTTAAAGTTTATGAGTCTATAAGAGGCAGGAAGGGAACAGCACAACTGGCAAAATAATAATAATCAGCCCAGCAGAAAAAAACCCCATGAGTTCTGCTTCTTCTGCAGCAGTAAGGTCTTTTTCTTAGCAGCAATAGAGCGGAACCCTTCCCCAGAAATAGTTAGGGAGAATGCTACTTGCCAAACTTATTTTGACAGGTGGTGGTGTCCCTACCCTCCCATAAAAACATAAGAACGGCCAGACTGGGTCAGACCAAAGGTCCATCTAGCCCAGTATCCTGTCTTCGAACAGTGACCAATGCCAGGTGCCCCAGAGGGAATGAACAGAACAGGGAATCATCAAGTGATCCATCCCCTGTCACTCATTCCCAGCTTCTGGCAAACAGAGGCCAGAGACACCATTCCTGCCCATCCTGGCTAATAGCCATTGATGGGCCTATCCTCCAGGAACTTAACTAGTTCTTTTTTGAACCCTGTTATAGTCTTGGCCTTCACAACACCCTCTGGCAAGGCATTCCACAGGTTGACTATGCGTTGTGTGAAAAAATACTTCCTTCTGTTTGTTTTAAGCCTGCTGCCTATTAATTTCATTTGGTGACCCCTAGTTCTTGTGTTATGAGAAGGAGTAAATAACACTTCCTTATTTACTTTCTCCACACCCGTCATGATTTTATAGACCTCTATCATATCCCCCCTTAGTCGTCTCTTTTCCAAGCTGAATAGTCCCAGTCTTATTAATCTCTCCTCCTACGGAAGCCATTCCATACCCCTAATCATTTTTGTTGCCTTTTCTGAACCTTTTCTAATTCCAATATATTTTTTTTGAGATGGGGCGACCACATCTACACGCAGTATTCAAGATGTGGGCGTACCATGGATTTATAGAGAGGCAATATGATATTTTCTGTCTTATTATCTATCCCTTTCTTAATGATGCCCAGCATTCTGTTAGCTTTTTTGACTGTCGCTGCACAGTGAGTGGATGTTTTCAGAGAACTACCCACAATGACTCCAAGATCTCTCTCTTGAGTGGTAACAGCTATTTAGACCTCATCATTTTATATGTATAGTTGGGATTATGTATTCTGATGTGCATTACTTTGCATTTATCAACATTGAATTTCATCTGCCATTTTGTTGCCCAGTCACCCAGTTTTGAGAGATCCTTTTGTGGCTATTTGCAGTCTGCCTGGGACTTAACTATCTGGAGCAGTTTTGTATCATCTGCAAATTTTGCCACATCACTGTTTACCCATTTTTCCATGACAAAACAGTTTTGAGTAAGGACCATAAGTAGGGCCCTACTAAATTCACAGCCCATTTTGGTCAATTTCACAGTCATAGTGTTACCCAGGGTTCTTTCAACCCAAAGCTCTTGGTAACTTTTACTCTGTGCGAGGAGGTGTCAGGAAATAAATCAGGGGAGACACGGTCGTCCGATCGATAGATGCCAGCACAAGCAGGACAACGCAAGAGCGCTTTCACTTAAAGCTAAACTTTACTAGTCTCAAGCACTTACACACGTCCGCAACAGGTTAGTAAAACACCCCCAACCCTTGATAATTACCAAAGCTGAGTGTGGCTTTCGAGTGACACAGCGGCAGGCTTCCGGTGGCCAAATCTTCTGACTGCCGGTGGGGACCGCAAGATGTATCCAGAGGGAGAGTCCAAAAAGAGTCCAACTACCTCAAACTTTTCCCCTTATTTATACATTAGTAATAGAATGACATGTCCCTTAAAGAAAACTTGTTAAGCAAGCAGTTCCAATGGGCAAGCAAGAGGCTCCTTCTGATTACTGATTAACCAGGGGTGGGTTTTTCCAGAGTTTTCAACCTTGAGACCCCAATAGACATTCCTGGGGCATATCCTGCTCTTTTAAAATGCATGTATCAGCAACTTCAACACAATTCTTATCAGGAAGGACGTGGGGTCAAGCTGCCCTTTCTGTGGCACCCCAAACCCCCTCCCCTCCTGCCTTGGTCAAGCTGAGACTGATTAATAGGTTGCTTTTAACAATAAGCCATAGTGGTTTCAGGCACTTTACTGGTTTGCCAAAGTCTTCCCGTACAATAGGATTTTAAAAATAATGAATTTCTTGATTTGAGCTATTTAAATCTGAAATTTCATGGTGTTGTAATTGTAGGAGGCCTGACCCAAAAAGGAGTTGGGGGAGGCTGCAAAGTTATTGTGGAGAGGAGTTCTGTGCTGTGCTGCTGCTGGCGGTGGCGCTGCCTTCAGAGCTGGGCAGAAGTAAGGATGGCGTGGTATGGTATTGCCACCCTTACTTCTGCGCTGCTGCCCACAGAGCTGGGCCCTCAGTCAGCAGCCGCTGCTCTCCGGCCGCCCAGCTCTGAAGGCAGCAACGCAGAAGTAAAGGTGGCGTGGTATGGTATTGTCACCCTTACTTCTGTGCTGCTGCTGGTGGGGTGCTGCCTTCCAAGCTGGGCGCCAGGCCAATAGCCGCTGCTCTCCAGCCAACCAGCTCTGAAAGCAATGGAGAAGTAAGGTTGGCAATACCATGACCCCCCTAAAATAACCTTGTGACCCCCCCTGCAACTGCCTTTTGGGTCAGGACCCCCAATTTGAGAACTGCTGGTCTCCCCCGTGAAATCTGTATAGTATAGGGTAAACTCACACAAAAGGCCAGATGTCACAGGGGGAGACCAGATTTCATGGTCCATGATGTGTTTTCCATGGCCATGAATTTGGTAGGGCCCTAGCCATAACCCTTGGGGCTTTGCCTTGTGACACATCTGTGTGACCAGCGCCCCCTCTGCCTTTCCATTATTCCTCACCTTTGCAGCGAACTCTTGGTCTGGTTCCGCACAGCGACTACGTCGCTGAGCCAATGCTAATGGGCCCCTTGCTGTCCATCTCAGCAGAGAGGCCAAGCGATTGAATGGGCCATGCAGATGGGCCATAAATAGAAGGCTCAGGGCAGTAACTCTGGCACAGATCGCATGGACTAATAAATATATTACATGTGTTTCCTGTGGAGTCATCATCTCAGCCCTTCAACGACCCACTCCCCTCACTCACTCTCATTTCTCCCCAACACGCTCTTGTGGGCGCTCCCCCCCGCTTGCTCCCATTCCTTCTCCTCCGACGCGCTCTCCTGCGCCCTCCCTCTCATTCATCCTCCGACGTGCTCTCCTGCACCCTCCCTCTCATTCCTCCTCCGACGTGCTCTCCTGCGCGCTCCCTGTCACTCGCTCTCATTCATCCTCCAACACGCTCTCGTGCATGCTCCCTGTCGCTTGCTCTCATTCCTTCTCTGAGGCGCTTTCGTGTGCATGGCCCCTCGCTCACTCTCATTTCTCCTCCGACACACTCTTGTGCGTGCTCCCCATTGCTCGCTCTCGTTCCTACAATACGCTCTCATGCGCTCCCCCTTGCTCTTGTCCCTCCTCCGACGTGCTCACATGCGCTCTCCCCCTCGGGCGCTCTCATTCATAACTGTGGTATGTAACCTATTGCTTAAATCAGCCTCTGTACCAGATGACTGGAAGGTAGCTAATGTAACACCAAGTTTTTAAAAAGGCTCTAGAGGTGATCCTGGCAATTACAGGCCGGTAAGTCTAACTTCAGTACCAGGCAGATTGCTTGAAACTATAGCAAAGAACAGAATTATCAGACACATAGATGAACATGACTTGTTGGGGAAGAGTCAGCATGACTTTTGTAAACGGAAATCATGCCTCACCAATCTACTAGAATTCTCTGAGTTGGTCAACAACCATGGACAAAGGTGATCCAGTGGACATAGTGTACTTAGACTTTCAGAAAGCCTTTGACAAGGTCCCTCCCCAAAGGCTCTTAAGCAAATTAAGCAGCCATGGGATACGAGGGAAGATCCTCTCATGGATCAGTAACTGGTTAAAAGACAGGGAACAAAGGCTAGGAATAAATGGTCAGTTTTCACAGTGATGAGAGGTAAATAGTGGGGTCCCCTAAGGATCTGTACTGGGACCAGTGCCACTCAACATATTTATAAATGATCTGGAAAAAGGGGTGAACAGTGAGGAGACAAAGTTTGCAGATGATATAAAATTACTCAAGATAATTAAATCCAGAGCTCGTTATGAAGAGTTACAAAGGGATTTCACAAAACTGGGTGACTGGGCAACAAAAGGGCAGATGAAATTCAGTGTTGATAAATGCAAAGTAATGCACACTGGAAAACACAATCCCAACTATACATATGAAATGATGGGGTCTAAATTAGCTGTTGCCACTTGAGAAAGAGACTTTGGAGTCATTGTGGATAGTTCACTGAAAACATTTGCTCAATGTGGAGCAGCAGTCAAAAAAGGGAACAGAATGTTAGGAACCATTAGTAAAGGGATAGATAAGAAGACAGTACATATCATGATGCTACTATATAGATCCGTGGTACGCCCACACCTTGAATAGTGTGTGCAGTTCTGGGTGCCCCATCTCACAAAAAATGTATTAGGGTTGGAAAAAGTACAGAGAAGGACAATGAAAAAGATTAGGGACAGGGACTCCTTCTGTATGAGGAGAGATTAATAAGACTGGGACTGTTCAGCTTAGAAAATAGATGACTAAGGGGTAATATGATAGAGGTCTCTAAAATCATGAATGGGGTGGAGAAAGGGAATAAGGAAGTGTTATTTACCCCTTCACATAGCACAAGAAACAGGGGTCACCCAATGACTTTAATAGGCATCAGGTTTGAAACAAAGAGAAGTACCTCTTCACACTTCCCTGTGGCACTCATTGTGAAGATGAAAAGTATAACTGGGTTTAAAAAAAAGAATTAGATCAGTTCATGGAGGACAGGTCCATCAGTGACTATTTAGCCAAAATGGTCAGGGATGCAACCTTATGCTCCGGGTGTCCCTAAACCTCCAACTGCCAGAATCTGGGACCAGCCGACAAGGGATGGATCACTTGTTCTCTTCATTTCCTCTGAAGCATCTGGCATTGGCCCACTGTTGGGAGACAGGACACTGGGCTACCTGGGCCATTGGTCTGACCCAGATTGGCCATTCTTACGTTCTTATATTCCTTCTTCGATGCACTCTCAGGCACACTCCCCCTTGATCTCATCCATCTGATGGTGCATGCTCATGATAGCTCTTTCTCTCTCCCATCCAGCACATGTGCCCCATCTCTCTCCTGTCCAGTGCACGCTTGCCTTCCATGTCCAACATGTGCTCGTGTGCCCTCTCTCATTTTCTGAGTCTCTCCCTTGCTGTGTTGTGCTGACCGCACTGCACCCATTCTGCCTCCAATGCGCTTGTCACCAAGAGATCTGCTGGGGCAGAGGACGTCGATCGTTCCTTACAGCCAACAATCTTTGGCAGGATCGTTTCTTTTGCCTTTCTCCTCTCCCTGCCCAGAATCCAGGTACATGAGTCCATCACAGTCCCACTCACAAGTCCCACCGTTTTCTCCCAGCCCTGTTTCCCATTATTGTCTCAGGCTTGGCTTTGAGCCTTTCTTACTAAGATTGGTTGAGAAAACACTGTGTGTGTGTGTGTGTGTGTGTGTGTGTGCGCGCGCGCAAACCCTTTGGGGCACAGTGGGAAGTTCTGCAATAACTCTACCTCTCACCAATCAGTGTCATATATGGAGCTTAAGCCCCACCCACCAAGCCAATGCCCTTCTGAACTCTTCTCAGTGATCAAATAGCACAGAGACAGGACTGGGAATCCCATCTCTTGGTGGATGAGCAGGTACTTTTTGAGTTAGTCCTCCCCAAGTCCTTGTGCAGGCCAAACAAAGATCTATCAAAATAACAATAATAATACAAGGTTATGGTGTAAACACACTCCCCAAAGATGATTCAGGGACACACTGACTCCTCTTAAAGAGATGGTCAGGATAACAGGGTGATGAATAGCGATGTTTTAATCAAACCAACATGTACAAGATAAAGGGTGCTATGTGTACGGGACAACTTTCTGATTCAGAAAGTTGAGGAAACAACTAGGGGGGTGTCTATTTTGCATCTGGTTTTGACCAATATGGATGAATTAATTGCGAATGTGAAGGTGGTCGGGAGCTTGGGAGGAAGTGATCATGACCTGATAGAATTCAAGATCTTAAGGAAAGGAGGACATGAGAACAGCAAACAAAGGAGACTGGACTTCAGAAGGTTGAAATCTGTCTAACTCAGAGAAACAGTAGGCAAGCTCCAATGGAAAGAACCATTAGGAAGAAAAGGAGTCCAAGGGGGCTGGCAGTTCCTAAAAGATGTAATACTCGAGGCTCAATATCAAGCTGCTCTGACGCAGAGGAAAGAAGAAGAGCCACAGGAGGCCGATGTGGCTGCACAAGGAGTTTTTCAGCTCTCTAAAAACCAAAAGGGATACTTACAGGCAATGAAAAGAGGGTCATGTCACCAAGGAAGTAGACATGGGAATAGTGTGAGTGTGTAGGGACAAAATCAGGGAAGCCAAGGCAAAGAATGAGTTACAGCTGGCAAGGAAGGTTAGAGACAAGAAGAAGGGCTTCTACAAATATGTCTGACAAAAAAGAAAGACCAGGGAGGTGTGGGCTGGCTGCTCAGTGGAGAGGGTGAGCTGGTAACGGAACATGATAGGAAGGCAGAGCTGCTCAATGCCTACTTTGTTTCTGTCTTCTCACAAACAGAAAATAACAAACTGGTAGTCTCCTCCTGACTGCCCTTAGCCACCACACTTAAAGCCTCACTTAAAATCTTTACACCAGTGTATGAAGTGCAAGTCTTGCTCAGTACAACAAGTGTATTTGATCCTGCTAACCAGTGTCCACCAATGCTTGATCAGCACTGGCAGTGCTGGGAGGGGAACGGAGACCCTTCCATGTGTCAGTGAGCCTGTCAGGACCTCACATGGTCTGCAAGAGGTGCCAAGACAATGCAGGGGTGGCACTGAATTAGAAACATTTAAAGGCACTTGTCTTGTTTTGGAAGAGTCTGCGTGACGCCCGGGGTGACAAGATTGAGTGATTGGTTCTGCTCCCAGGGAGCAGGAGCAGAGACTTGCCTTTGGAAGGTGGAGTCTGGAGCCTTTTTTAATTTAAAGTGAAATTTTGTAATGTGGTATTACATCACTGTGGGTTCGGCGCTGGTGGCTACAGTTTCAAGCTTAGGAGAGTGAAAGTCACCTCTGCTACTTGCTTCAGCGTTAGAGGCTCTAGGAACACATATACATTCACAAATACAAGGTCTAGTCTATTTTATAAGTTTTATTAAAGTTATGATTACCCAACCATATAGAAATTCTATACACACGTATGCACAAGTTACAAATATAATTATACTCACATCCTCCTAGATAGTGTTAGGGTCTGATGGGCTCTCATGGATTGATCATCGGTTGAGGGATGGTTCCTGCTGGAGTTTCCATAGGGAGCTCCATTTTCCTCTTTTTACAGTGTGATTCTGAGTAGACCTCATTAGCATTTCTGCAGATTGTTCATCCTGTGTTAGGGCATCTGTTAGGAAAATGTGATTACCAGGTATCTTGTAAGCAAAAAATTACTTTTGCTGTTAATTTTTTGCAATATCACCCATTGGTACATCCTTTCATGTAATCTTGTGGCATAGGGTCATTCTTTAGTCACTTACTTATGTCAAGCATTTCTTATCTTCAAGGTCTAAAATAGCTAAGGGTATGTCTACACTACCGCGGTAGTTCGACGGCTGGCAATCGAACTTCCGGGTTCGATTTATCGCGTCTGGTCTGGACGCGATAATTCGAACCAGGAAGTGCTCGCCGTCGACTGCGGTACTCCACCTCAGCGAGAGGAGTACCGCGGAGTCGACGGGGGAGCCTGCCTGCCGCGTGTGGACCGCGGTAAATTCGAACTAAGGTATGTCGACTTCAGCTACGTTATTCACGTAGCTGAAGTTGCGTACCTTAGATCGAATTGGGGTGTTAGTGTAGACCAGGCCTTAGATACCTAATACATAATTATCCCTTCTAACTATTAATCAATCTTATACTTCTATAATCCTACAATGTAACTCTATTTAACGTACAATGCTTATATATGACATAACAACATGTTAGTTAATCATAACCACACAATAAATGAACAATAAAATCATTGGCTACAAGTCTGTCCTAAGACCCACCATCACCTCCAGGACTCCATTTCTAAGAGGATTCACGCCCCCCGGCCCCAGATGGGTTCTGTTCATTGTTTCTGGTTGTGACTCAGTCTTACACATGCACAAAATAGGACCTTTTCAGTTGCTGATTGTATAGAAAGTAACTGAGCCATAGACAGATCCTGTCACTTTTACTGATCAGCTTATCAGTGAGGAGGCTTATATTTGAATATAAGATCCCAAATAATTAGCAGGAGAGATTAAAGCAAGGCTGGAGTGGGGCACCCAAACCATTTGCAAACACTTATAGACAGCTAATACAATGGCAGGAATCAGGATCTGTTCACAGATTATTTGCACAGAGATCGCTAAATAGCAGCTAATTACTGCACATTTACATCACATCCAGTCTGAGCCCTGTGCCTTGTGTCTTGGTTGCAGTTTGTCAGACAGTAAAAGAGCACTAAGTTCATCCCCAAGCAGTTCCTCAGAGAAGTTCTGCTCGGATTGGGGATCACACCCCTTTGCATGGGCACCTTAAACACATGGGAAATTTCCAAAGCTGTCCAACCCCCAATCATGAGCATTCTGCAAGGAAAACACTCCTCAGTAACATAGGCTACCACAAGCACATCAAATGTGTTCTCCGTTCCCTGCACTGACTTCCCATAGAATACCAAATCGAGTTCAATGGCTTGGCCCTGATCCTTCAGGGGATCTCCATGGCCTGGGCCCAGGGTATCTAAAAGAACTTAAAGCTCCGGGATGAAAACCGTGCTTGACAATTCTGCTCCTCTTTTACAAAGGCCCTCATAGAACCACAGGCTTAGAAGGGACCACAAGGGTCATCTTGTCCAACTCCCTGCCAAGATGCAGGATTTGTTGCATCTAAACCATCCAAGACAGATGGCTCCAGCCTCCTTTTGAAAACCTCCAGTGAAGGGGCTTCCATGACCTCCCTTGGCAGTTTGCTCCATTGCCAGGGGATGTTGTCAAGGCCAAAATATAACAGGGTTCAAAAAGAACTAGATAAGTTCATGGAGGATGGGTCCATCAATGGCTGTTAGCCAGGATAGTCAGGAATGCAACCCCATGCTGTGGGTGTCCCTAAACCTCTGTTTGCCAGAAGCTGGGAGTGGGTGACAAGGGATGGGTCACTGGATGATTCCCTGTTCTGATCATTCCCTCTGAAGCACCTGGCACTGGCCACTATGGGAAGACAGGATACTGGGCTAGATGGACCTTTGGTCTGACCCAGTATGGCCGTTCTTATGTTATGTCCTACTGTTCTTGCAATTAGGAAGTTTTTCCTGAGATTTAATCTAAATCTGCTATGCCATAGTTGAATCCGTTGCCTCTTGTCCTGCCTCTGTGGCAAGATAGAGCAATTTTTCTCCATCTTTTTTATGGCAGCCTTTCAAGTATTTGAAGACCATGATCATGTCCCCCCTTAATCTCCTTTTTTCCAAACTAAACATACCCAGTTCCTTCAGCCTTTGCCCAGATGGCTTGCATTTCATACCTTTGATCATCTTTGTCACTCACCTCTGAATTCTTTCCACTTTCTCTACATCCTTACTATATAACCGTGACCAAAATTGGACACACAACTCCAGCTGAGGTCTAACCAGCACCAAGTAGAGTAGTACTATCACCTCCCGTGACTTGCATACTACGCTTCTGTTAATGCAACCTAAAATTGCATTTGCTTTTTTTGTAGCAGCATCCCACTGCTGGCTCATGTGGAGGTTGTGATCCACCACCACTCCCAGATCCTTCTCAGCTGTGCTGCTGCCAAGCCAGTTGTCCCCCATTCTGTATTTGTGCATTTGGTTTTTTTCTTTAAACGTAGCACCTTGTCAGTAATAAGCGTAAAGCTTGCCTGTGCAGGAAAGAGAACTTTCTCAGGGGCTGGTCCCACCAAATGGTGAAATGAACTGCCCCCAGGAACCAAGGACCATCACAAAGCTCCCCACCTTCCTCTCCAAGGGCCAGGCACATTTCCTAGACTTTGCCTTCTCTAACATAAACATAAAGCAACATGTTACAAGATACTCCACTGCACACACTCTTCCCCGATGAGAGAACAAACACGGGACAGATATTATTCACATCATGCTCTGCTGGAAGGTGTTCCGATATTACAGCGATGGTCACAGTGGAAGAACCGATGTAGAACAGAATAGACCAGTATGAACACCAAGAAGCCACCCTCTTTCTCAAATCCCAATTCCAGATTAATAGGTTTCTCTTGCAGGCACTGATCAATTCTCCTAGGTACTTCATTTATAACGGTGCTCAGGGTATATATATACTGTATTGTACTACATTTTATATTACACTTGTATCCACTAGGCCACACAGCAGCATACCAGCAGGCATTGCATTCTCAAAATAATCAGCCATGCTGCAAAACCTCTTTAAGACTCAGAGGTTCTGACTATGAGCAGATAACTTCCCCTTTCCACTCAAGGGCACAAAAAAACAATTCTTGTTAATTTCAAGAGGCAACAGCTAATTGATTTTTGATTTTGCCAGGATGGTGGCTTTATATCTGATTAAAGCTAAATTATATGCTCCACACCATGGCTTTATACAACACAGAAATGACATCGTGCTTAGAAGGACTGCCAGTTTAGATTCAAACAGCTGGTATTTGAACTCTAAATTTTAGCTGCAGTTAAACATCATCTCCATGCCTATTCCCATGCTCTGTGACAGAGGCAGTTCCACGCCCCTAGATAACCAGAAGTGATGGGAAACCTTCCAACAAGTCAGCTAAACATCTGAGAGTTGGCAAACGTACCCAAGCCCTCGGCCATGGAAGTACTGCGAGATCTGATTTTCTCGAAGGACTGGAACACTGTGCTGCACATCAGTGGAAAGCCTGGGAGTGCGGGTGTCTGCCACTGGGCTCACCCATGAGTAGGTGCATCCGTGATGGGAAAATTTCAAGAGTTTGGTTCAATCCCAGTAAAAACCCAAACTTCTTATGCTTACCCAAACCTCTTCGGTCACAAGCCCACTGCCTGGCACCTTGTGCAGTCTTCAGTGCATAGTATCAAGTCAGAATAATAGCAGCCACTTTGCACTCCTGTAGCACAGGTGTGAATGACTGCACAAGTTGCAGGGCTGCGGAGGAACCCCTTGCACCTACAAAACAGAGCTGGAAATCTCCCAAGAATGGCTGTCTTGTGAGCTTTCTGGCACCTTCATGACCTTCTCCTCGTTGCCTTACATAGCCTTTGACTCCTGTTCAAGATGGGTGTAAAATGCAGCCCCTCTGACTGGGAGGCAGGGGAGAATCGGGCCCTTCCCGACTGGGCTGCAAATGATTGCTCGGCAACCATCACATTCTATCTACAGCTTCAAGAGAGCACAATGTCATACAATGCAGCCGTGTCCCACTGAAAGCTCTGCAGGGGTTGTGTTCTATTTAGTGCTCCAAGCTGTCCCTCTCAGCTTCCTGGAGACCACAGCATCCTTAATTGGACACGTCAGCCTCTAATCGGATATTTTGACTTTCTTTTACCTGTCAAGAGCTGACTCCACATTTGGAGCAAGGATACAATGATCTGTTACCAAATCAAAACCAGGAGAAAAGCTCCAGATGCCCCCATACACAGAGGGCTCTTTCCTTGGGCTCTTCCTCCGTTTTTAAAAACCCATCTTCCTATTCATGTTGACAAGGTCAGGGCAGTGAACCGAGACTCCTGTCATCCAGATTGCTGTCAGCACATCAGACATCTCTTCCAATTACATCCAGGTCAGCATGAAGGAGAAGCGGGGAGATGTGCCGAGCACTGCTCTGCAGAATGTGCTGTACAAAAGCATTCGTTTCAACTCAGTCAAACATGTGATAGCTTTTGCCACCCGATAACACACAGGACCTGGGGTGAGAGACAGGAATTGGCTGCTGCACTTGAACCAGAGATGGCTCACTAGGCCGTGAGGATCTTCCACTTCTCGGGGCCTGGCTCTCATTAGAGTCTGGGTGTGAACAGAGCCACATGCTGGACAAAGAGTGGGCCTCTTTCGTATGGACTCCCAATGGCACTGAGCTAGGACCACTGCATCAAGAAGACAATAATCTTCCTCCATTTCAGGAGGGGAGGGAAAGAGGAGCTAGTAACAGGGACGTTGAAAGATTTTTCTTTTCCTTTTTGTTTTCATTGGTGTTAAACTCTTACTGGCTCTGGTTAAGCTTTTCAAAAGTGACTGGTGATTGTGGGGCCTTGGTTTTGGGGTTCCCTGCTTGAGACTCCTCAAGGGGGGCTGATTTTCAAAACGTTTTGAGCACCCACCTTCTGAATATCCGGTACCTTTGGTGATTTTGGGTGCCTAACTGCAGAAATATTTTAAACTCTTGGCTCTAAACCACAACAGTGACCAGAGTCTCAATGTGAGTTATAGATTCCGACATGTTATGGCCAGAAGGGACCATCATGATCATCTAGTCCTGCCTCCTGCACCTTGCAGGCCCCAGAACCTCACCCATCCACTCCTGTAATAGACCCTTAACCTCTGGCTGAGTTACTGAAGTCCTCACATCATGGTTTAAAGACTTCAAGTAACAGAGAATCCACCACTTACACTAGTTTAAACCTCCAACTATGGCCATCAGTTAGATCCTGAGCATGTGGGCAAGCAGGGCCGGCTCTGGCTTTTTTGCCGCCCCGGGGGGGGGGGGGGGGCGGGCGCCCGGGGGGGGGGGGGGGGGGCCCCCCCCCCCCCGGCGGCCGGGGGCAGGGCGCCGGGGGGGAGGGCGGCGAGCCCCGGCGGGGAGGGCGCCGGAGGGGAGGGCGGCCGGAGCCAGCGGGCAGGGCGGCGAGGGCTCGGCTCTCCCCCCGGCGGCCAGAGCGCCGGGGGCAGGGCGGCGAGAGGGATAGCTCAGTGATTTGAGAATTGGCCTGCTAAGCCCAGGGTTATGAGTTCAATCCTTGAGGGGGCCACTTAGGAATTAGGGGCAAAAATCAGTACTTGGTCCTGCTAGTGAAGGCAGGAGGCTGGACTCAATGACCTTTCAAGGTCCCTTCCAGTTCTAGGAGATAGGATATCTCCATAAATTTAACTCAGAGCCCTCCCATCTAGTGTTTCATCTCCGCCTCTAACAGTCGCCGACGGGCCATATGCCATTGGAGGCCATCTCATCATACCTTCCCCTCCACAAACTTAGACTTGAAGCCAGTTAGTTTTTTAAACCCCAATGCTTTCCTTGGAAGATTTTTCCAGAACTTCACTGTTGTGATTGGTTAGGCCTGGTCTACACTAGGCGTTTATGTCGACTTTAGCGCTGTTACATCGACTTAACCCTGCACCCGTCCACACCACGAGGCCATTTAGTTCGACATAGAGCTCTCTTTAAATCGATTTCTGTAATCCTCCCCAACGAGAGGAGTAGCGCTAAATTCGAAATGGCCATATCGAATTAGGCTAGGTGTGGATGGAAATCGACGCTAATAGCTCCGGGAGCTATCCCACAGTGCACCACTCTGTTGACGCTCTGGACAGCAGTCCGAGCTCGGATGCTCTGACCAGCCACACCCCGGGAAAATTTGAATTCCTTTTCCTGTCTGGGCAGTTTGAATCGCAGTTTCTGTTTGGACACCGTGGCGAGCTCAGCAGCAGTGGCAAAGATGCAGAGCTCTCCAGCAGAGATGGCCGTGCAATCCCAGACTAGAAAGAGGGCCCCAGTATGGACTGATCGGGAAGTCTTGGATCTCATCGCTGTGTGGGGAGATGAGTCCGTGCTTGCCAAGCTGCGCTCCAAAAGACGGAATGCAAAGATCTACGAGAAGATCTCTAAAGCCATGGCAGAGAGAGGATACAGCCGGGATGCAACGCAGTGCCACGTGAAAATCAAGGAGCTGAGACAAGGCTACCAAAAAACCAAAGAGGCAAACGGACGCTCCAGATCCCAGCCCCACACATCCCGTTTCTATGAGGCACTGCATTCCATCCTAGGTGCGGCCGCCACCACTACCCCACCACTGACCGTGGACTCTGAGGATGGGATATTGTCCGCGGCCGGTTCCTCGTCGGACATGTTAGCGGACGGGGAAGATGAAGAAGGAGATGAGGAGGACGAGGCAGTCGACAGCGCTGGCACCGCTGATTTCCCCGACAGCCAGGAGCTCTTCATCACCCTCACAGAGATCCCCTACCAACCGTCCCCCGCCGTTGCCCCAGACACAGATTCAGGGGAAGGATCAAGCAGTAAGTGTTTTAAATATCTTAACATTTATTTATAACAGAACTTGCATATTTTAAATATTAACAATAACTAAAGTGCTTTCAAGTATGTAAACTTTTATTTATAACAGAACAGGAAGATTTAAAATATTAACAATGGGTAAAGTGCTTCTAAACATGTAAACAGGAAAGTGCAACAAAACGGGAATCTGAACAAAGGGTATCATGATTATTGTGTCTTTGGCCGCTTCAATGTATAGTCCGAACCATTTTAAGAAAATTCAACAATGTCCGCTTCATGATTACACTGCCGAAGACGCTCGACTCTTTTGTCCTTCCAAGGGCACCTAACCCAAAAACTGGTCGATGTGTCCGGGGATAGAGGCGAAATCCTCCTGGGAGAACTCCTCATAGGCCTCCTGCAGGTGTCTTTCCAGCCTAACTATCAGGTTCCTGGGCAGGGAGAGCTTATTAGGCCCCCCGTGGTATGACACGTTTCCATGCCACAATGCCAGCAGGTATTCGGGGATCATGGCCTTGCACAGCATAGCAGCAAATGGCCCCGGTTTCTGCAGGCTGTCCCGAAGCATCTTCTCCTTCTGGCTCTCCGAGACCCTCAGGAGGGTGATGTCTGGCATGACGCCCTGCTTTGAATTAGGTAGGGGACAGTTAGTATTGGGACTGCTTGCCCGTTCCTTTACAGAACGGTAACCGCCGGTTTACAGCCACACGGTTTACAGCCGCGAGGGGGTGGGACAGGGACAGAGTTCATGCTTGCAGGATTGCTACCAGCAGAGACTCGCATTGCTTTCTATGTGAAAGGAGGCCAGTGCCACTCTTAAAGTTTTAAGCAGCCACAAGTCTACGGCTTACCATGTTTGCCAGCTAGACAAAGTCCGGTGTCCTGCCCCGCTCCTCAGCTCGCCACAGCAAGACCGCAGGCACTGTAGGCGAGGGCCGAAAATTCGACCTTGTCCTCAGTGCGCGTGTGATAGGTGCTCTGCATGGTCTCTTTCACAGAGAAAGACTATGTTCTCTGTTCACAGATACATTGATCTGTCTCAGGAATTCACTCCCTTTTTCCAATTCCCACAGCCACATCTGCCCAGAGGCTAGCGCACATTAGGAGGAGGAAGAAGAGGACACGGGAAGACATGTTTGCTGAACTAATGGGCTGCTCCCGAGCACAGGCAGCCCAGCAGACACAGTGGAGGGAGAACTTGTCCCAAATGCACCGGGCAAACATGGAACGGGAGGAGAGGTGGCGACAGGAGGACCAGCAGGCGACTCAAACGCTGCTTGGACTAATGAGGGAGCAAACGGACACGCTCCGGCGCCTTGTGGATGTTCTGCAGGACCGGAGGCAGGAGGAGAGAGCCCCGCTGCAGTCTCTCTCTAACTGCCCTCCCCCGCCACCAAGTCCCACACCCCCCTCACCCAAAGTCCAAAGAAGGAGGGGCGGCAAGGGCTGTTAAAACTTTCTGTCAACCCCTGCAGACTGCTAAGGCACTAGAAGGCTCTCATTCCCCAAAATTTGAAAAGTCCTTTCCTACCCACCTCACACAAGCCCCCGTGCAAGTTTCACCCCCCACGTTTCATGTGTGGTTCATAATAAAATATTTGTTCCTGTTCATTACTGTTTCCATCCTGTTCTTTTGGAGGAGAGTCTGTCTGAAGGGGGGGAAGGGGCTTGGTAATTTGACAGGACAGTCACCTTTAGCAGGGTACAGAGGCGGGGTCAGGTCCAGCATCAGGACACATACACAGTGCAGTCACTGGTTACCCTGGTCAGTCTTGGAGGTGGTTTTCATGTTCTGGGGGGGGGGGGGTTGCTCTGTGACTTTGTGGCGGGGGAGGGCAGTTACTGATCTTATGCAGCGGTCCTTATCCTGGCTCACAGATCCACGCAGCAGGGGATCTGTAACCCTACTCCCCCTGCCAGAAAGTCAGATAGCCGACACATACACGCAGTCCCCCCCAGGAGTGCTGACAGGCTCCATTGAAATAACCAGTGCACCAGTGCAGAGCCTGTCATTCCGGGAGTTTAGAAGCATCATTTGCATCAGAACACTTAACCCGCCCCCCGCCACAGTCTGCGTCCCCGGTTTAAAACATTCCCGCGAAAACAGCAATACAGACAACGGTGTTCATTAACAAAGTAGAACTGATTTTATTTTTTGGGAAGGGGAAGGGGGTGAAGGGTGTATGTAACTGGAGAGGATAGTCAAAATGAACTGGGTAAAGAAACGGGGGCAGGTTCAGCTTTTCTGTACACAAACTGAAAAGTCACAGGTTGCCCTGCTCACTCAGGAACCTTGCTTTCAAAGCCTCCTGGATGCACAGCGCGTCCCGCTGGGATCTTCTAATCGCCCGGCTGTCTGGCTGGGCGTAATCAGCAGCCAGGCTACTTGCCTCAACCTCCCACCCCGCCATAAAGGTCTCCCCCTTGCTCTCACAGAGATTGTGGAGCACACAGCAAGCTGCTATAACAATGGGGATATTGGTTTCGCTGAGATCACAGCGAGTCAGTAAGCTTCTCCATCTCCCTTTGAGACGGCCAAAAGCACACTCCACGACCATTCTGCACTTGCTCAGCCGGTAGTTGAACAGTTCTTTTTCTGTGTCCAGGGCGCCAGTATAGGGCTTCATGAGCCAGGGCATTAGCGGGTAGGCTGGGTCCCCGAGGATCACTGTAGGCATCTCCACATCCCCAAGAGTTATTTTGTGGTCCGGGAAGTAAATACCTTCCTGCAGCCGTCTAAACAGACAACACGCGAGCGTCATGAACCTTGCCCGGCCATCCGACGTTGATGTTGGTAAAACGTCCCCTGTGGTCCACCAGTGCTTGCAGCACCATTGAAAAGTACCCCTTTCTGTTTATGTACTGGCTGGCCTGGTGGCCCGGTCCCAGGATAGGGATGTGAGTCCCATCTATAGCCCCACCGCAGTTTGGGAATCCCATCGCAGCGAAGCCATCTATGATGGCCTGCGCGTTTCCCAGGGTCACTACCTTTGACAGCAGTACCTTCACGATTGCCTTGGCTACTTGCAGGACAACAACCCCCACGGTAGATTTGCCCACGCCAAAGTGGTTCGCGACTGACCGGTAGCTGTCCGGCGTTGCAAGCTTCCAGAGGGCTATGGCCACTCGCTTCTGGACAATCAGGGCTGCTCGCATCCGGGTGTCCTTGCGCTTCAGGGCAGGGGACAGCAACTCACAAAGTTCCAGGAAAGTCCCCTTCCGCATGCGAAAGTTTCGCAGCCACTGGGATTCATCCCAGACCTGCAGCACTATGCGGTCCCACCAGTCCGTGCTTGTTTCCCGGGCCCAGAATCGCCGTTCAACAAAATCCACATGCCCCATTGCAAACGCGATGTCCTCGGCGCTGGGTGTCGTGGTTTCTGACAGGCGTGTGCTACTCTCGGAGTTCAGGTCCTCACTCCGCTGCCGTAGCCTCCTCGCCTGATTTCTCTCTATCTGCCTCTGCGAAAGGTGGATGATGAGCTGCGAGGCGTTGACAACGGTCACAACTGCAGCGATGGTCGCAGCGGGATCCATGCTCGCGGTGCTGTGGCGTCCGCGCTGTCACTGACCAGAAAAGTGCGCGAACTGATTTCCCGCCGGCGCTTTCAAGGAGGGAGGGAGGGCGGGAGTGACGATTGGATGACGACAGTTACCCAAAAGCACCCTCTACACATTTTTTCCCCCAGAAGGCATTGGCGGCTCGACCCAGAATTCCAATGGGCAGCAGGGACTGCGGGAACTGTGGGATAGCTGCCCACAGTGCACTGCTTCCAATGTCGACGCTTTCCCTGGTAGTGTGGACTGAAAAGTCGAATTACTGTCCTTGGTGTGGACACACACGTTCAACTTTCTAATATTGATTGCAAATATTCGATTTAACTAAAATCGAACTACTCTCGTAGTGTAGACATACCCTTAGAAACCATCATCTAATTTCAAGGATAATGTTGCTGATGGCCAGTTTATATCCATTTGTTCTTGTGTCCACATTTACACTTAACTTAATTCCTCTCCCGCCCTGGTGTTTATCCCTCTGATGTATTTAAAGAGAGCCAGTCATATCTCCCCTCAGCCCAAGCTAAACAAGCCAAGCTCTTTGAGTCTCCTCTCATAAATTAGTCTCTCCATTCCTCTGATCATCCTAGTAACCCTTCTCTGCACCTGTTCCAGTTTGAATTCATCGTTCTTAAACATGGGAGACCAGGATTGCACTTGGTATTTAAAATGAGGTCTCACCAGTGCCTTGTATAATAGTACTAACACTTCTTTCTCTACTGGAAATACCTCGCCTGCTGCATCCTAGGATCGCATTAGCCTTTTTCACAGCCGCATCATATTGTCAGCTCATAGTCATCCTGTGATCAGCCAATACACCCAAGTGTTTCTCCTCCTCTGTCGCTTTCAATTCACATGTCCCAGCTTCCAGAAAAAATTCTTTCAATTTCCATTTCTTTCCATTTCTATTACTCCAGTTTTCAAGGCCATCCAAATCTTCTTGTATAATATTCTGGTGGTCCTTGGTATTGACAATACCTCCCAAATGTGTCATCTGCAAATTTTATTACCACACTCCCACTTTTTGTGCCAAGGTCATGAATGAAAATCTTAAATAAGATTGGTCCCAAGATTGATCCCTGAGGAACTCCACTAGTAACCTTAACAGTTGACTTTTCAGTATGACCCGTTGTAGTCTCCCCTTTAACCAATCCCATATCTGCCTTTCAAGTCTCCATCTTCTCCAATTTAACTAATAATTTCCCCCGTGGAACTGTATCAAATGTCTTACTGAAATCCAGGTAGATTAGCTCTATTGCATTTCCTTTGTGTAAAAAAATCTGCTATCTTCTCAAAGAAAGAGATCAAGTTGGTCTGGCACAATCTACCTTTTCTCAAACCATGTTATATTTTATCCCAATTACTGTTTTTCTCTGTCTTTAACTATGTTCTTTCAAAATTTGTTCCAGGACCTTGCATACAGTTGAAGTCAAACTAACGGGCCCTGTAGTTTCCTTGGTCACTTTTTTCCCTTTCTTAAAAATAGCTACTTGTTATGCTGTTTGGAGTGGCTCACAATTGTGAGTTACCTACCTCATGGCAAACTGTCAAAAACAGGGCAGACACCCCAAACGGGTGGTATGTTCTATAATTTAATTTCACCAAGCCAGTAACAAATGGGAACTCCCGTTATCACTGTACCAGTCTTACCATGGAACCACACACAGTCCCCTCAGACTCTCCAGTCTATCTTGCCACTCAGACAAACTGGACTTAGTGATAAATGGTCACTTACACCAAAAATCAAACCATATTCTAGTTGCTTCCAGTCCCAAGAAACCAGTAACTTACCCAGAATCAATTGGTACACTAGATCTTACACCAAAAACAACGGCTGTAGCCAATCCTGTAATAAACTATTTAAAGGTTTATTAACTAGGAAAAAGAAATGAGAGTTATTTACAGGACAAAGCAAGCAAACATATACACACACAAATGAGTTACATCTAAATCCTAAGAGTGACAAAGTTGTAGAGATCTGTCAATTCAGAGTGTCTTTCAGGGAGAACACAAGAGATAACTCTTGGGGATGTCTGCCTTCAGTCTGGTTTCTCTGGCCCCATGACAGTTCAAACACACAGAGATGACAAATCTTCATGTCAACTATTTTTATTTCCCTCTTCCAGCATTCAAAGCAATGGGGGGAGGGATAGCTCAGTGGTTTGAGCATTGGCCTGCTAAACCCAGAGTTGTGAGTTCAATTCTCAAAGGGGCCACTTAGGGATCTGGGGCCAAAATCTATCTAGGTTTGGTCCTGCTTTGAGCAGGGGGTTGGACTAGATGACTCCTGAGGTCCCTTCAAACCCTGATATTCTATGACGAGGCCTCCTTCATGTACTTCTCCAGGGGTGAATGGGGGCAATTAACAAAGCTTTTGTCTTATAATTGCCCACTTAAAGTTTGATAGACCTCCTGGGCGGGTGGGTCAAGTTCAGCACAAACATTTTTAAAGTTTATAAAGCAAAACGTACGTATTTTCGTATAGCCTGGAATACAGACAATGCACGCAGCCATTTACAAGCATTTCATAGTCTAAACACTAATACATTCCTATAAGACTAATAGTTTTGCTCAGAATAGCTAACATACAGGTGAAGTAGTTTGGTGTCTAGCTATGAGTCTGTCAGTTCTTAGCTAATGCCTGCAGCCTTGGCAAGAGCTGGCACCTGGTCTGCCAGCGTCACAGAACGATATTAGCAACTCTCCAGTCAGCGGGTATGACCTCCGAGTTTACAGATTCATTAAGAATCCTTGCTCTTGGGCTTGCAGTTTCATGTGCCAGTTCCTTTAATATTCTTGGAGGGAGATTATCCGGGGGGCCCTGATTTGGTCCCATGAAGACGCTTGAGTTTGACTTCCACCTCGGGTGTGGTAATTTCTGCTTCCACATCCTCATTTCCAATAGCCACCCTGTCACTGCCCCTAAGCTCCTCATTACCCTTACTAAAAACTGAGGCAAAGTATTCGTTTTGGTGTTGGGCCATGCCTAGATTGTCTTTAATCTCCACCCCATGCTCAGTGCTTAGGGGTCCCACTTCTTCTATCCTTATTTTCCTTTATTTATACAGCTTTAGAACCTTTTACTATTGGTTTTAATCACCTTTGCAAAGTCCAACTCTGCTTGGTTTTTGGCAGTTCTCACTTTCCCCTACACTTTCTGACCGCCAAGAGGTAGTTTTCCTCGCTGATCCTTCCCATCTTCCTTCCCTTGTAGGTTTTCTGCTTTCTCTTAATCACCTGTTTTGAGATGCTTGCTCACCAGTTTGGTCTGCAACCCTTCCCTTGCTTGGGATGCAGGCTTCAGATCGCTTCTGCAACTTCGACTTACAGTAATTCCAAGCCTCCTCACCATTCAGATCCTTGTTCTTCGGTCCACTTCCCTGGCGCCTTAAATGTGTAAACGTTTGCCCTTTTGAAATCAGGAATCCTAGTTGCAGACCTATTTTTCTTTCTCCTTCCATTCAATTTAATCGGAATTAGCTCATGATCACTTGAACCAAGGTTGTCCTCTGCAACCAGTTCTTCTATGATGACCTCCCTGCTTACCAATACTAAATATAAAATGGCATCACCTCTTGTTGGTTTGGTAACTGTTTGCTGAAGAAATCTGTCAGCTAACACATCCAGGGGAATATTTGGGCCCTGCCAGTAATAGTAATACTTGTTCTCCAGTCTATATCTGGGAAATTCAGGTCTCCCAGAATCACACGATTCCCAGTAGCTTTTTATTTAATTAAAAATATTAAAGAGGTCTCTATCCATATCCAAGTCAGAGCCTGTAGTAGACTCTAAGCACTATCCCAGTGTGTGATGGGGTGTACTCCACACATTGGCCCTGAGAGAGCTGAATTAGGCCAGGCAGGCCCAATAAGTCCATTAAGAGGCAAACAGGGGAGAAATTTAGGCTACAAGGAGGCTGCTAATTGGAAGCAGGCTCCCCTGTGAGGGAACAGGCGGGGCTTACATAAAGCCAAGAGACTGGCAAGAGAGATTAAGGGCTGCAGGGTGAAGAGTAGCAGTCACTCACTGAGGGAAGGGGGAGAGAAGGAGGGATAGGAGTCCCTGAGACCTAGTAGACCCTAGGGGAGAGGGATCTGACTAGAGGGAGTGGAAGCAGGGGAGGAAGTAGTCCAAGGGTGGAGAGCAGTAAGGTCAGGGAACTGGAAGCTGCAGACGATGACTGCTTGGTAAAGGGACCCAGAGTAGAGGGTGGGCCTGGGTCCCCCTGCCAACCACAGCTGAGTGGTGCTGCTTGGGGCAGTGAACTAGAGGACTGCCTGGGTCACTGCAGGGGTGACAGGGTCAGGGTGGAGGGCATGGGGCCTGCCTGATTTTGCTTGGGCAGAAAGACTTTGAAGGCATGAGATGGGAAGCCTGGGCACCTCCCCTGGGGAGGAGGCTTGTACTGGGTGCAGGACACGGAGGGGTCAGGCACTGCACTGCTCAGAGCTAGGCAAGCACAGAAATAATCTGTGCCCGCCCTTTTCCGTAGTGCTGGTCAGTGCTTTGCGAGGCAGAAGGGGAGTCAAGACTCTGCTCACTCCCTGCCCACCTGCATGGGCTGGGGGCTGTGTCCCAGAGACTGCTTGCTACCTGCCCTGCAGTGCAAGTGACAAGTGCAGGGGAGTATGGAGTTGCCTTGCACCCCTGTACTCCCTGTGGAGGTGTCTCAGAGCAACAGGATCCATGCTGCCCCCCCCCCCAGACTTCAAACAGTCTCTTAGAGGATCCCTTCAGTGTGCCAGACCCCTCCAGGGCTCCCACTTCTCCTTAAAGGTAGGCCACAGAGCTCAGCACCTCTGAACTGAGCCTCAGGGTGCCAGCCCTCCTGCTTCACACCGCGAGCTCTGCCCAGCTGAGACAGATGCCTGGGCTGAGACTTTTACACTCAGCAGGGACCAAGGCACCTCAGCAAGGATTTGCAGTGACCCCCAGCAGCCCTTTCAAAACAGAGCAGGGTTTAGAGTCCCCTGGAGCGCAGCATCGGGAAGTCCTTGGGCTAGCCCAGAAAAGCAAAGGTCTGTACTGGCTAAAGCCAGCGCTCCCTTGAGCCATGCTGCTCTAGGAACCATCTGGGTTTCTTCCACTCTCTCTCTCTTTGCCTGTCAGTCCCAGGGGAGCCCTGTGGCTGTGAGCTCAGCTCTTAACCCAGCCACCCCATAGGCTCCAACTCCGTGGGTGCTCCAGGGCTGGAGCACCCACAGGAAAAAAACACTGGGTGCTTGTTGTAGGAGCAGCCATGATCTGTGTGCTCTGTATAACCTGTAGGTTCAAAAGGTCTGTTACACCTTCCCCCACCCTCTTTGGCTCCTCTCCCTCCTTGAATACCGGTGAAGTGGCTTTCCCCCTCCCTCCTAGAATGCTTGTGGGATAAACGGGCTGCTTGAGCAGCTGGAAGATCAGAAGAGCTCCCAGGTAGACAAGGTGTCTGGCATGCTGATTAGGCAGCGATCACATGCCCAATGCATGGACACTGCCCGAGGTGGCGTGTGACCAACCAGACATGAGGAGCAGATCCTTAAAAGGGGAAGGGGCCATGTGCTCAGGAGTGCACTCACAAGCTTGTACCTCCCGTGAAGGCCCTTCGCCCGGACCGCCTGGCCAGTGGTTCGCCGCGTTACATTCCATGGTGCCTCGGGAAGACTTACCTTCATCGCACCCTCCATCGCTGCCCTGGGGGACACTTACCTTGAAGGATCCTGACATCTCCAGTGCCGTTCCTGTCCTGGGAGCGTGAGTATGCGAGTGTGAGTGTGATACACCCCCCACCCCCTTCTTTTGAGCTTAGCTATCAGTATAATAAACGTGCTGCTTTCTGCCAAACTCTGGTGGGTCATTAGTCCTCCCTGAGCTTACTAGCTGGCCCAATTTTGGGTAACAGTGCTCAGCAGCCCCGCGGATCAGCACCTCCCCTTCCCCTCCAGGGCCTCCCACCTGCTGGTGATCAGCTGTTCAGCGGTGTGCAGGAGGCACTGGGGGGAGGGGGCAGAGTGGGGTTGGGAAGTGGTGGGGTGGGGGGCAGTGCAGGATGGGAAGAGGCTGGGTGGGATTGGAGCCTTGGGGAAAGGGGTGGAGTGTGGGTAGGGCCTGGGGCAGAGCGGGGATTGAGCACCCCCTGGGAACTGAGGAAGTCAGTGCCTCTGCACCTGATATCTTTTTCCTTTGTTCTCTGGCTTGGGGCCTTGCTCTGCTTCCCTGGAGAGAGGTGGGGGGGGGGGAATTTTCTTCCTCTTGCCTCTCAGGCGCTAGATATGAATGTCCCGGCCATGTGGGTTTCCATTGTCCATTCCTGATCCTCCATTCACATGGGAGACTTGATTCAGTTTGCTAATGGCTCTGGTCTCCAGCCAGACTTGCTACGTGAATCCAACACCTCATCCTTTCCCTTTTCACTTCGTGCACAGTGATGCAAAGCGCAAAGGGAAACAGAGGGTGCATAGGAATCATAAAAGCGTTCCCACATTTATCAGAGCCGGCATGAAGCCAGGGTGACAAGATGGCCCCTTGTGTGGCTAGCAAATACCTGTTTGAATGGTAAAGCTCAGCGCCACTGTCACACACCTCTACCCTAGAGTCTGAATACTGAAATTAATAAGAAGTAACCCTTTGCTATGGAAAAACCATTGCCATTTTTTTGTAACCAGGTTCTGGGCTTAGTCCCTCTCCAAGCAGCCCTACAGCCAGGTCTAGAAGAGAGTCGAAGGCACAGAGCACTTCAGGGTCCTTCAGGAGAAAAGAGCTCTGATTTTGAAAAATGTGCCATTAGGCAGCTAACTTGTGTGTGCAATTAATGACATTGTGCAAAGCACCATTTCAATGAATGGCTGCCCATGTATTGGTAAAAAGCAACACAGAGTCCTGTGGCACCTTTAAGACTAACAGATGTATTGGAGCATAAGCTTTCGTGGGTGAATGCCCACTTCATCAGACGCATGTATCCGACGAAGTGGGATGCATCCGACGAAGTGAGCATTCACCCACGAAAGCTTATGCTCCAATACATCTGTTAGTCTTAAAGGTGCCACAGGACTCTCTGGGTACGTCTACACTTACCTCCGGATCCGACGGCAGGCAATCGATGTTCTGGGATCGATTTATTGCGTCTTGTCTAGACGCGATAAATCGATCCCGGATCAATCCCAGAAGTGCTCGCCGTCGACGCCGGTACTCCAGCTCGGCGAGAGGAGTACGCGGCATCGATGGGGGAGCCTGCCTGCCGCGTCTGGACCCGCGGTAAGTTCGGACTAAGGTACTTCGAATTCAGTTACGTTATTAACGTAGCTGAATTGGCGTACCTTAGTCCGAAGTGGGGGGGTCGTGTGGACCAGACTAACACGGCTACCCCTCTGATACATATATTGGTAGGCATTAATACACACTTGGCAGGTGGAATTGGCGAGATTATGTATATAAACGAATTTGTGCCTAGAGTTTTGAAAACATTTTTCAGAATAAGCCCTCAGAAATGTACGGTGGTGGTTATTGTAACTGGAGGACAGAAAAACTGGAGGAGAGACAAAGGGTGAAAAGAGAGTGTAGGTAAAATCCCGATTGCAGCCAGCTCCACCAGTGGCGAGTTTGGCCTCGTGTATGAAGGTGAAGGAGGACAGGGAGAGAACAAGGAGGATCCTGGAACCAGAGAGAGAGAGGAGAGAGCGTGGCATTCTCCTCTAACTTCTCTTCCCTGTGCTCAGGGGTTCAATCAGTCAGTACATTCCCATCTTTCTGATTCGTTCTCTCCTTCGGTGGGTACCTGAGCATTTTTACAGGGAAGGTGGGAAAGCAGCACACTCCCAAAGTAATCCCTAGGTCAGCATCCGTATCTGGATCGCTCCACTGCTACCCGCAGAAAGAGCGTGTGTTGTGCTAATAGTCATGTGTTCAGTTGAGGGTCGCTGTTTGTTTTCATTTAAACAAAAATTTTCCTGTAGAGTTCTGGGGAAGAACCAAACCAAGAGGAGGGCTCTGAACTGGAGCTACAAACATAGGGATGGGAATGGGGTGGATCAAGCAGCTGCAAGCTGCAGCTAGGGTGACCAGATGTCCCGATTTTAGAGGGACAGTCCCGATTTTGGGGTCTTTTTCTTATATAGGCTCCTATTACCCCCCATCCCTGTTCTGATTTTTCACACTTGCTGTATGGTCACCCTAAGCACTGACATGCCTATAAATAATACCCATTAACTCCCATGTGGCCACGGTGACCCTGGGAAAGGTCACATTTCCCTGCGTGTCTTACAGACTAGACTGCCAAGGGAGGTAGAAGAGTCTTGCAGATGCATATGTCCAAAGCTGTAAGAACTTCTGTCGAATTCTTAGGCTGTCTGACAACTCTGTCATCTCTGATCTTGCAAGTTAGCAGCGAAGGCTGATTCATGAGTCTGGCTCAGTGATTGTCTCTTTCTAGTTTTGTTCCTCTGGGGTTTTGTTTACTCTGCGCACTTTGTGAATATTTTTTAAGCAATTGCTAAGAAAATAGTATGGTAACCTAGCAATGTTGCTGTTGCATTAATCAGTATCACAGCTTATTGTGCAGTCATCTCTTTGCGGGGTTAGTCTCTGCCATCCAGGCAATCAAAGGCTTTTAAAATATATTTGTTAATCTGACCTTGCAAGGCGCATGGGTTGGGAGCTGTAGCTGGATAGTTGGAGTACATCCATCAAATATCTTGGGTAATCCATGTTTTTGCCTAAGCCGGTAATAGCTAACGGATTCCTGTTCACTTCAAAGGAAGTCGGATAGGGCCCAGTCTCTGTCCAGTCTCACCATCCTTACAACCTGACTTATTTTCCAGGCCTCTCCCTCTCCTTTTTAGAAGATCCTCCGGTCGTTCTCATCTCCACTGCAACTTCACTTTCTTTCTGTGTAATATCTCCACAGTGTGTCCCTTCCTCTTTTCCATGCCATCCTGATTCTGGCATAGGCTCTGTTCCCACCTCAACTACCTACCTTCCTTCTCTATGGCCTCACCAATACAGATGGTCACAAATTTTCTGTTTAAACTATTTTTTGACAAAAAAACCAACAACCCGGGGTTTTGGTTAAACACCATTTTTTGTGACGTGTCTGCTTGCTGTGGAAAACTTTGAAATCAAAAACCGAATACCTGAAAACCAAAAACCTTTTAGTTTGCAACTGAAACCCCCAAAATATTGTTCAACACCCCCCAAATTCCATTCAGAAATGCCCCATGGGAGTTGTAGTTTTCCCCATTCTCCTCTATGGGCTGGGTTCCCAAGCAGGACTACATCTCTCATGCGGAATGTGGCCAGAGTCTCCCATGATGCACCACGGAGGCTCAGCAAAGCATCACGAGCATCAGCGTCTCACCCACAGAGGAGAATGGGGACAAGAAGCACCGGCGCTATAGCTCCCAGGAGGTGCTGCAGCAGCATCTCTAGATAGAAATATGTGGTCTTCAGAGGAAAGTTTTCAACTTTTGGCCAATTTTTGTCTGCTTTTTTTTTTTATTATTTTTCATTGAAAATTCATAAATTGTGGTGAAAATTTCAACAAAGGCAAAAAATTTTTAAATTTTCATTGAAATGTTCTGCACTCCCCAGTCCTCCGCCTGTTAACCCTATCATCTCTCTTATTCCTCTAGCCCATCTAGGACCATCTTCCCTTCTCAGGGCTCTTACAATGCTGTTCCACGGCCAAAAAACTACAAACCCTCCCCTGCTTATGTCTTTAATGTCTGTAATGATTCTGCCTCCTTTCTGTCTTCTCTATACAGGTCACTGCTTACAAGTGGATTTGTTTCTCGCTTTTTTTTAATGTTAGGCCAATTTTTCAAGACATTGAAAGTCAGAATCAGACTGGTCTTTACATAAGAAACATCCCACTGTGAAGAATCCTGTTCCTCTCCCACGCAGGCCTTTGAACATCACAGCACTGCCTGGAAATCTGTCTGAAAGCTTGATCTACCAGCTAAAAAGCAGACATGAATATTTTAACATTGGCACATGTAAGAGCTGCTGCTTGTAATTCACACTCCAGGGATTGGATGGATTTTTACTCCTGGTGGATGTTGTGTTATCTGCCTGGTAGCTACTCTCCTGCTGCTGTTCTGTATGTTTTTGAATTTATAATTTAGTTTGGAACTCTTAATATTATTCAAGAAAAGCCTGTACAAGTTCTGTTGTAAAACCTCTTTAAGACAGAGGAAGTTATGTTAAAAAGGAAAAGGGAAGGGTTAACGCTATTTTTTAAGAAATCACAGGTAATAATCAGCGATCAGAAGGGCATTTTACAGCAGTTTGTGCTAACACTGCTGCCTTTCTGCAGAAGTGATGCCAAAACAAGGATCCCTTGGAAATCCTGTGAGGTAGCTCTACAAATGTAGTTACCTGAGAAACAGCTTGAGAGAATCTGCACTAATAAGAGGGGCACCTGTCCCCCAGAAGAAAACAAAACCATAAATGGTGCGGACATAATTACTCAAACACATGCCTTTGCTTATAAAAATGCTATGGATATGGCCACAATGATCTCTGGACAATGGCATTAGTGAGAGAAGACAAGCATGAAAACACACGACAAGATGTGGGCCATGTGACTGATTGTAGATATGGTAAAGACAGACTGCTGGTGAGATCTCAGCTGTGATCATGTGCATGTCTGAAATGTGAAGGAGAATGCCAGGCCAGCTCACCTTCTGAAATATGTTTCTTTTTCCTTGACGGGCCTGGGGAAAGTTGCTGATGGTACCGGCAGTGAGGGCTTGGAAGCCTCTCTCTGATTTTGCCTGAAGGACAGAGATTATCCACTTTCTCCCATGTTGCTGCCTGGCGCAGACCTGTGGGTCCAGGAACATTACAGCCATGGGTCCCTCCATGTTGGAGAGGACATGGGAGACCAACCAGTTCATGGCAGTGGGGTCACAAGTTCCATGGCTGCCTGCTGCCCAAAGCTGAGGGGTCTCCTGGGCTGAATCGCCAGTGTGACTCCCGGTCCAAGGAGGCCAGTACAGCTGCACGTTGGTGTCGATAGTTATTGAGAATGAGGTAAGTGAACAAGATGCTGTAGTGATTCACTATCCCCTGCCTCCCTGCTAGCCCGGTACTTCGCCATGGGTGTCACAGGAGCAATAGGCCTTAAGAGAGGGTGTTGGGGCAATGGGTAGGCTGGTGTGCCGACACCCCAGTACCAGACCCTGGATCCCAGCTCAGTAATAGGTTTAGGGGCCAGGCGGTGGGACCTACAGATCCTACTCAGCACACTGTGTATATGAGTCTATTCCGCTTGGAATGTCACTCAGAGAACCACCTAACTAACCTTCTGTTTGCAGTGGTGTGAACATGGAGGCCAGGACCTGGTTACAGGTGTAGAGGGATAAGTGAAAAGGCTCTGCTGACCCAGAAATGCGCCAGCCAGTTCTGGGCACACATGGGGACTGTGTTTTCGGAGTGCTTATCAAAATACTGTAGCGTTAAGCTGTGTCTTTCCCCAAGACTTGTCCCACTGCTTTCAGGGAGGAGAGCACTCATGCTACCGATCATGAGTCCTAATGCCATGGGGCACACCGTGACCGCCCCCACCGAGTGGAAATAATTGCATTTTCAGTTGGTCTTTCTACTCCAGAAAATCCAAATCTTCATCAAACTCCCTAGCAGATCAAATACGCGCAAAGGGCCTGCAATTCAAACGTAAGGGACTCTCCAGTGAATTACTCCTAAAGGTCTGTTTATCTGGCTGAACTAGCATTGCGCTTGTCTAAAATGCCTGCAGTGTCAAAGGACCCAGTGCATGGACTCCTCCGTGCACATTCACATTATCCACATCTTTATTTTCATTTTTTTTATTCTGTCTATGTGGTCTTCAAACATCACCTTGTTTTACAAAGTAACAATAAATAACTCAATAAACAGCTGCCCTACATTAAAAATCTATTACAAAACTGTGGGAGGATTCAGTGACTTTTCTGAGGTTATGTCTTCACTACCCGCCCTATCGGCGGGTATCAATCGATTTATCCGGGATCGATATATCGCGTCTCGTTAAGACGCAATATATCGATCCCCGAACGCGCTCACCATCGACTCCGGAACTCCACCAGAGCGAGCGGTGGTAGCGCAGTCGACGGGGGAGCCGCGGCCATCGATCCCGCACCGTCTGGACCCCAGGTAATTCGATCCAAGATACTTCGACTTCAGCTACGCTATTCGCGTAGCTGAAGTGGCGTATCTTGGATCGATTTCCCCCCCCCCAGTGTAGACCAGCCCAGAGTTAGGATTTAAAAAGGCCTAGGGGAGCAGAAGTATAAGTCTCCTAGATCGTATGACCCTTTAACAGTGCACTGATGTGGCTTTCTGCATGCAATTTTTATATACACCAGGTTCCGCTAAGAGAGTTAAGGACAGTTCAGTCCTTAGACTCTTGTAATTTTAATGCCGTAAAAATCTGGATGAATCAAGCTATTAGTGACTCTCCTTCCCTTTTGTGGCCATTTATTATTATTATTATTTTATAAAATAATATAAATATAAAAAAATAATAAAAATTAGTGCTGATTGGTTGATTCTCAGAACAAAAAGGCACCAATCCAAAGGGCTGGGCATTACTTAAATAGCGCCTACAGTATCATGCCCTATCAGTCTCACCCTCCTCAGCAATATCCAATAATCAAGTCCTAACCCAAACGCCCCAGTGCCCTGGACTGAATGCATAGCCTTGCTATTTGATAGACCCCTGTTGTGTGGTGGAGCATGTGAATGAGACAGTGTTGGTGTGATGAGAGAGTACCTACATTAGTGTCATTTCAGGGTATTGCCTTTGTTTTATTTTTCATGAAAGTTCACAGACTTCATTGCATATTAAATATGTTTCCATGCCTGGAAACAAAGATTCAGCGAACGTGTCTATTTAATGGTTGTAGATAAGAGAAGCTGATGACAAATGTTCCCAGTGCACAGACAGTCCATTGGCACAGCCTCAGAAGATTAAAAAATGAGTAGCTTTTGGAGGACACCTGCTAAACTGCTCCGCCACGCTCAAAAGGGAGTGCATTAGGAATGTCAACACTCTTCACAGCTTCGCTTACTCCAGCTCCCTCCTGCCACGTTCTCATCAGCGTGTGCGTTCAATGATGAAAATTTGATTCCCTTATTGATGGACAGATCCCCCTCCTCTGAAATCAGGCGGCACTCCATACAAACCACTATGTTACTGATGCTAACCGAATACTGTATAGGAGAAACCCTGAAAGCAAAGACGCCTCTAGACTGGACTTTAAAAGGGCTCTGTTGACTAAACAGTTCAGTTCTTAGCCCACACATGTTAATTGTTCTGCAAGACATCATTCCACCTGTAGCATCTGTCAAGGTTCCTTTCCCACTCTGAACTTTAGAGTACAGATATGGGGACCTGCATGTGAACCCCTAAACTGAATTACCAGCTTGGATCTGGTTCTGCTACCACCACTCCCAAGTACTAACTCCCTTCCCTGGGTAGCCTTGAGAGACTTCTCCACCAATTTCCTGGTGAACACCGATCCAAACCCTTGGATCTTAAAACAAGGAGAAATTAACCATTTCTCCCTCCTTTTCCCCCCACCAGTTCCTGGTGAGTCCAGATCCAACCCCCTTGGATCTTAAAACAAGGAAAAATCAATCAGGTTCTTAAAAAGAAGGCTTTTAATTAAAGAAAGAAAGGTAAAAATCATCTCTGTAAAATCAGGATAGAAAATAACTTTACAGGGTAATCAGATTCAAAGAGCCCAGAGGAACCCCCCTAGCCTTAAATTCAAAGTTACAGCAAACAGAGGTAAACCCTCTAGCAAAAGGAACATTTACAAGTTGAGAAAACAAAGATAAACCTAACACGCCTTGCCTGGCTGTACTTACAAGTTTGAAATATGAGAGACTTGTTCAGAAGATTTGGAGAGCCTGGATTGATGTCTGGTCCCTCTTAGTCCCAAGAGCGAACAACCCCCAAAACAAAGAGCACAAACAAAAGCCTTCCCCCCACCAAGATTTGAAAGTATCTTGTCCCCTTATTGGTCTTTTGGGTCAGGTGTCAGCCAGGTTACCCGAGCTTCTTAACCCTTTACAGGTAAAAGGATTTTGGAGTCTCTGGCCAGGAGGGATTTTATAGTATTGTACACAGGAGGGCTGTTACCCTTCCTTTTATAGTTATGACCGCATCAGAGAAGTCTAAAGGTGCTGATACAAATGTTTGGTGTTTCATTCTTTCAGTCCCCTGACTGACTTTGTCCCTTCCTCCTGTGCTAGCACCCAAGTGTCTTCAAACAGTTGGCATTTTTGATGAGAGTTTATTGCAGGGTGGCTGTGAGGCTGGGGAAAGGATGACACTTCCCCTCAAAGGCAGCTGACAAGGGGGAAGAGCAGATTTCCTTTGGCTGTAGACACACTTCCCCTGGTGCTCCTGCTCCTGGAGTTCCTTGGTTTGAAAAGCTGATGAATCTGCTCAGTCAGCGCTCCAGAGCCAGCTCTAGAAGTATGACAAAGGAACCACTTCTTCAGCTGCTGTACATTGGCTTCAGTGGAACTCCAGTGATTTAAGAATGTAAGAACAGCCAGACCGGGTCAGACCTATGGTCCAATTAGACCAAGATCCTCTCTTCCGACAATGGCCAGTGCGAGATGCTTCAGAGGAAACGCAAAGAACAGGGCAATTATCCAGTGAGCCATTCCCTGTGGTCCAGCCCCAGCTTCTGGCTATCAGAAGTTTAGGGAAACCCAGAGCATGGGGTTGCATCCCTGCCCATCTTGGCTAATACCCATTGATAGACCTATCCTCCATCAACTTATCTAGTTCTTACCTATTAATTTCATTGGTTGATCCCTGGTTTTTGTGTTATGTGAAAGAGTGAATCACATTTCCTTATTCACTGTCTCAACACCATTCATGATTTTTGAGACCTCCATCATAGCCCCCCTTAGTCGTCTCTTTTCTAAACTGAACAGTCCAATCTTTTTAATCTCTCCCCATATGGAACCTGTGCTATACCCATAATTATTTTTGTTGTTGTTCTCTGTAATTTTTCCGATTTTAATATAGCTTTTTTTGAGATGGGGCAACCAGAATTGAATGCAGTATTCAAGGTGTGGGCAGACTATGGATTTAGATAGTAGCACTATGATATTTTCTGTCTTATTATTTATCCCTCTCTGAATGGTTCCTACCATTCTGTTTGCATTTTTGACTGCTGCTGCACATTGAGCGGCTGTTTTCAGAGAACTGACCACAATGACTCCAAGATCTTTCTTGAGTGGTAACAGCTAATTTAGACCCCATCATTTTATATGTATATTTAGGATTACATTTTCCAATGTGCCTTACTTTGCATTTATCAACATTGAATTTCATTGGCCATTTTGTTGCCCAATCATTCAGTTTTGGGAGATCCCTTTATAACTTTTTGCAGTCAGCTTTGGACTTAACTATCTTGAGCAATTTTCTATCATCCGCAAACTTTGCCACCTCACTGTTTACCCCTTTTTCCAGATCATTTATGGATATGTCGAACAGCACTGGTCCCAGTACAGACCCCTGGGGGGATGAAGCTATTTACCTCTCTCCACTGATAAAACTGATTATTTATTCCTAACTTTTGTTTCCTGTCTTTTAACCAGTTACTGATCCATGAGAGGACCCTCCCTCTTATCCCACGACAGCTTACTTTGCTAAAGAGCCTTTAGTGATATGTGTCTGATAATTTTGTTCTTTACTATAGCTTCAATCAGTTTGCCTGATAAAGAAGTCAGGCTTACTGGCCTGTATTTGCCAGGATCACCTCTGGAGCCTTTTTTAAAAATCGACAGTACATTTGCTTTCCTCCAGTCATCTTGTATAGAGGCTGATTTAAGAGCTAGGTTATGTACCACAGTTATTTCACATTTGGGGACAATTTATACCTTCAAGTCAGCGGCACTGCTATGGGTACCCGCATGGCCCCACAGTATGCCAACATTTTTATGGCTGACTTAGAACAACGCTTCCTCAGCTCTCGTCCCCTAACACCCCTACTCTACTTGCACTACATTGATGACATCTTCATCATCAGGACCCATGGAAAAGAAGCCCTTGAGGAATTCCACCAGGATTTCAACCATTTCCATCCCACCATCAACCTCAGCCTAGACCAATCCACACAAGAGATCCACAGTGCTAATAAGCGATAATCACATAAACACCACCCTTTACTGGAAACCTACTGACCGCTATACTTACCTACATGCCTCCAGCTTTCATCCAGACCATATGACACAATCCATTGTCTACAGCCAAGCTCTAAGATACAACCGCATTTGCTCCAATCCCTCAGACAGAGAACACCTACAAGATCTCTATCAAGCATTCTTAAAACTACAATACCCACCTGCTGAAGTGAAGAAACAGATTGACAGAGCCAGAAGAGTACCCAGACGTCACCTACTCCAGGACAGGCCCAACAAAGAAAGTAACAGAATGCCACTAGCCATCACCTTCAGCCCCCAACTAAAACCTCTCCAGCACATCATCAGAGATCTACAACCTATCCTGAAGGACGATCCCTCACTCTCACAGACCTTGGGAGACAGACCAGTCCTCGCTTGCAGACAGCCCCCCAACCTGCAGCAAATACTCACCAGCAATCACATACCACACAACAAAAACAGTAACCCAGAACCTATCCTTGCAACAAAGCCCATTGCCAACTCTGTCCACGTATCTATTCACGTGACACCATCATAGGACCTAATCACATCAGCCACACCATCAGGGGCTCGTTCACCTGCACATCTACCAATGTGATATATGCCATCATGTGCCAGCAATGCCCCTCTGCCATGTACACTGGCCAAACCGGACAGTCTCTACGCAAAATAATAAATGGACACAAATCAGACGTCAAGAATTATAACATTCAAAAACCAGTCGGAGAACACTTCAACCTCCCTGGACACTCAATTACAGACCTAAAAGTCGCAATTCTTCAACAAAAAAACTTCAAAAACAGACTCCAACAAGAAACTGCAGAACTGGAATTAATTTGCAAACTGGACACCATTAAATTAGGCTTGAATAAAGACTGGGAGTGGATGGGTCATTACACAAACTAAAAACTATTTCCCCATGCTAATTTCTTCCCCCTACTGTTACTCACATCTTCTTGTCAACTGTTTGAAATGGGCCATCCTGATTATCACCACGAAAGTTTTTTTTCTCCCACTGATAATATCCCACCTTAATTGATTTGTCTCATTAGAGTTGGTATGGCAACCCCCATCTTTTCATATTTTGTGTGTGTGTATATATATATAATCTCTTCCTACTGTATTTTCCACTCCATGCATCTGATGACGTGGGTTCTAGCCCACGAAAGCTTATGCCCAAATAAATTTGTTAGTCTCTAAGGTACCACAAGTACTCCTTGTTCTTTTTGCTGATACAGACTAACACAGTCACCACTCTGAAACCTGTACCACAGTAAGTAGTTCTGCAATTTCATATTTGAGTTCCTCCAGAGCCCTTGGGTGAATACCATCTGGTCCTAGTGACTTATTGCTGTTTAATTTATCTCTTTGTTCCAAAACCTTCTCTAGTAAAACCTCAGTCTGGGACTGGTCCTCAGATTTGTCACCTAAAAACATTGGCTCAGGTGTGGGAATCTCCTTCACATCTCTGCTGTGAAGTCTGATGCAAAGAATTCATTTAACTCTCCACAATGGCCTTGTCTTCCTTGAATGCTCATTTAGCACCTCAGTCATCCAGTGGCCCCACTGATTTCTTTGTCAGGTTTCCTGCTTCTAATGTACTTAACTTTTTTTGCTGTTAGTTTTTCTGTCTTTTGTTAGTTGCTCTTCAAATTCTTTTTTCGCCTGGCTAATTATACATTTACATTTGGCTTTCCAGAGTTTATGCTTTTTCTACTTTCCTCAATAGGATTTGACTTCCAGTCTTTGAAAGATGTCTCTTTGTTTCAAACTGCTCTGTCTCTGTTTAGTGATGGCGGCATTTTTATTTATTTATTTATTTATTTATTTATTTATTTTGTCCTCTCGCTATTGGTTTTGGTTGGTTGGTTTTTTTGGAGTATATTTTTAGTTTGTGCCTTTATTATGGTATTTTTTTTAAAGTTTCCATGCAGCTTGCAGCCGTTTCTCATTTGTGACTGTTCCTTTTAACGTCCATTTAACGAGCTTCCTCATTTTTGTGAAGTTCCCTTTTCTGAAGTTAAATGTTACGGTGATGGGATTCTTTTGTATTTCCCCTCAACAAGAATGTTAAATTGAAATGTGGTTGCTATTACCAAGTGGTTCAGCTATATTCACCTCTTGGACCAGATCCTGTGCAACACTTAGGACTAAATCAAGAATTGCCTCTCCCCTGCTGGGTTCCAGGACTAGCAGCTCCAAGAAGCAGTCATTAATGATGTCTAGAAATTTAATCTCTGCTTCCCGTCCTGAGGTGACATGTACCCAGTCAATATGGAGATAGTTGAAATCCCCCATTATTACATAAGAGCGGCCATACTGGGTAAGACCAACGGTCCATCTTGCCCAGTATCCTGTCTTCCAACAGTGGCCAATGCCAGGTGTCCCTGAGGGAATGAACGGAACAGGCAATCATCAAGTGATCCATCCCCTGTCACTCATTCCCAGCTTCTGGCAAACAGAGGCTAGGGACACCATCCCTGCCCATCCTGGCTAATAGCCATTGATGGACCTGTTCTCCATGGACCTATCCTCCATTACTGGGTTTTTCTGTTTTCTCTCTAAACTCCTGGAGCATTTCACAATCACCATCCTGGTCAGTGGTCACTAGTATATTCCTATGGCTATATTCAAGCATGGATTTTTTCCCCATAGAGATTCTATGGTACAGTTTGGTTCATTTAAGATTTGTTATTATATTTGACTCTATGCTTTTTCACATACAGTGCCACCCCCACCTGCCTGACCTACTTGGTCATTCCTGTATATTTTGTACCCTCATATTACCATGTCCCATTGATTATCATAGTTCCACCAAGTCTCTGTGGTGCCTGTTATATCAATATCTGCATTTATCCGATTTCATCAGATGGGGATGTGGCAAAGGTGTCCATTTAAAAAGAAATGTTCCCCGTGAGAGAGATGTGAAAAACACAGCTGCGTGATACCAAAATCCACTTGCTTTGCCCACCAAATGTCTGCATGTTTCACCTTTCTCCATATTTCCATTAGAATCAAACCCTTCCCCCTCACCCATGGCTCACTGCTCCTCCCACCATTGTGCAGTGCGCTGCATTAAGTTGAGGTCTCTTGTACTCATCTCTAGGAAGTGAAACAATGACACACACGCCTTGTACCGTGGATTCCACAGTGGCGCCATTCATCTCCTCCCATCTCTGCCTCTTCCCCTATGCTTGGAGCTCCCTTGCCAATCCCCCACCTTCTCCTTACTCAGTCACTTTTGCCACAGTGAGTGCAAGAAGTCAATGGAAGAAAAGAAAACTTTAATGTACCCGCCAAACTGCTACCTCCTCTAGGATACCTCCAGTGCAGCCTGTCTTCTTTATCTGTCTTCTGGACTGGGATCATATTGAGCAAGGCCTCTCCACTCTGAGCATACTGCAACACCTGACAATTAATACAAATGAATATCATTTTTGATTAAAACCAGTTAGGGTGGAATGACCTTGGATGCTGAAAATTCAGCTTAGGAATTGACCACATGGTCAAGCACATGAAGAAAAGGGCTGAAGCGAGTGGGGTGGGGGCAGAGGCCCAGTTTAACAAAAATATCTTTAATCATTGTTGCATCCAAGACTGTAAAAAGAGCTGGATGAAAAACTCACTGGCCCATCAATGTTGATTTTCTATAACTTGGGGACGCACGGGAAGTTCCAGAGGACTGGAAGAAAGCAGCTGATGTGTCAATATTTTGGAAATTAATAAAATGGGAAGACCCGGGTAACTATATGCCTGACAGCGTGACATCAGTTCTGGGCAAAACAATGGAGTGACCGATATGGGACTCAGTAAAGAATTACAAGAGAGTAATATAATTAAGGCCAATCAATATGGGTGTATGGAAGATATATCCAAACTAACTTGATATGATTTTTTTAAATTAGATGACAAGTTTGACAAGGGTAACAGTGTTGATGTAATATACTTAGACTCCTGTAAGTGGTTGACTTGACACTAGGTCTGCCTTTACCCTAGTGCGCAGCCCCAGTACGACGAATGCACTGTCATGCCCTTCATAATAACCTGCCTGTAGATGGCCATCGGCTTTTCAGTAAGACGGTCTGAGCGGCCATGTTAATAGAGAACGTTACGTCACCTGTGATGCTCTGAATGAGCTGTGGGTGACTCTGTCCAGCTTTTCTGGGAGCTGGGTCACTTCAGGCAGCTAAAGGGGATCTGCCTGGACTGGTCAGAGCAGCAAAACACAGGACACCTTGCTAAATATTTTCATTGCTACAGGTAATGGAGCTGGCCAAGCGTTCACTTAGTTAACAGAATGCTACAGTTTGATGCCTGTTATGTTACATTAGGAACAGTGAGTTTTGGAGAACTGCTGACCCCCGGGCATCACAATAATGAGATTTACTTAAAATTCATGAGATTTTAAAAGCTACGTTGTGGATGCTGTTTCTTTGCCTTCTGGTTTGTGAGCCTTGGGGGGTGACATTGGCCAGCTGTGATCCACAAACACGAAGGCTAGAAACTTTTTTTAAATAAATGAACATTGCAATTCTCACCTAATCACAGGCCTCCAGGAGCTGGGGCTTTAAGTAAAACACCTGCTACTGAGCTTAAACATAGGAAAGAGAAGGAGGGAAGGTATTGCTGGGGGATGAGAGAGGAGAGATTGTGTGTGGCCAGGAGCAGTGTGCTGGTCCCAGTATGGTGTTCGCCACAGCATGTGGTAAGAGTGATAGTCCGACACAGCCATCACCAAAGAATCAGAGCAAACAGCGGGGCTGCCTTTGGTGGGCTTCTAGCTGCTCTGCTGGAGCGGAACAGGGCATTAGGGAATTCGTCTCTGTTTCACAGCAAAGACCAAGCATGGCCTTCTCCCCACTAATAAGCCTTAGCCAGGGCCTGGAGCAACCACCCTCTAGAGGTGAAAATGTGTAGCCGAATATTGTCAAATGATGGGCTAATCCTTGGCCTCTGTGTGCTGAGAGCCAGTCAGGCCCTGCACACCAGGGATGCCTCTGTGATAGGTCTCAAGGAAGCGCCAGTGGGAACCACTTTTAGCCATTGCCTAGCCGGATGGGATTTGAACCGGTGACTGGCACTGAACCAGGCTGCTGGGAGGATGGAATTTACATAATGAAGACAGACAACAAAGCCACTGATAAGGGCTGCCTGAGGCTGAATCTGCTTATTCTGAGCCGACTTCTTTATGAGAAACCAGCTAATCTCTCCTTTTTAACCTTTTTCATTTTCCATTGTCTCTGCCTGCGCTGGCACATTTCAGCTTCTCCCCCAGCCCTGGCTCGGTGGGAAAGGGCAGCTGCACCAGAGCAGCCAGAAGGTCATGATCCAAATTGGGCCTGTTTCATTTTTTGCCTCATGAATAGAGACAGCAGTTTGATGTTCTAATTAGTCTGTCGACTTCAAAGGCCATTGAGAGGCTTCAGCGGCGGAGCGGCGGCCTGACCGCCAAGATAAAGGTTTCCATTGTTCTACAGCTCCTGCAGAGAAATGTTTTCCTTCCAGCGTGACAGCAAACTAGATAATTAAATTGGGCCGTTTGTTCAGGGATAGAACGACACAACCAATTAACTTACAGTACACCAGCTTTAAGGGCAATCAGATGAGAATAATGTAGTAGCAGGTGCTTTTTTTTTTGCAAACGACCAGCAAAGGTGAAGAATTTCATTTTGTGTGACTGAATTCCATGGAGTCTCTCGCACCCCACCCGCCCCGTAACTCTTTTCCATGCCTTCGGGTGCTGAGCAGGCGATTCTTTCCCCCACCAAAGGTATTCTGGGCTCAGTTTGTTTTTAATCTCCTTCCTCTGCAGGGGCCGGGATGGCCACGGATGAAGATGGGACACTGGATGGGGAGGGCCAGGGCTCTGAGGCGGCCCCAAGCTTGCTCTGTCCCGGGTGCTCGGCTGGCTGGTTCTTGCTCCCATGCTCACGGTCTAAGGGATCCCATAGGTGGTGCTGGGAAGGAATTTCCCCCAAACTCAGATTGGCAGGGACCGTGGGGGGGAGGTGCCTTCCTCTGCAGCATGTGGGCGCTAGTCACTTACCAGGATGAAGTGGGTGTATCTCAGCTAATCATTTCCCTGCCGTGGCGGGGGCCTCGGGCACTGGTGCAGCTCGGCCTGCGGCTCAGCACAGGCTCTTCACCTGTGGGCTAATTGACGTCTATTCGAGTTCTTTGAGGGGGTCAACACACATGTGGCCAAGGGGGATCCTGTGGACAAAGTGTACTTAGATTTCCAGAAAGCCTTTGACAAGGTCCCTCACCAAAGGCTCTTATGTAAATTAAGTTCTCAAGGGATAAAAGGGAAGGTCCTGTCATGGATTGAGAACTGGTTAAAAGACAGGGAACAAAGGGTAGGAATTAATGGTAAATTCTCAGAATGGAGAGGGGTAACTAGTGGTGTTCCCCAAGGGTCATTCCTCGGACCAATCCTATCCAACATATTTATAAATGATCTGGAGAAAGGGGTAAACAGTGAGGTGGCAAAGTTTGCAGATGATACTAAACTGCTCAAGGTAGTTAAGACCAAAGCAGACTGTGAAGAACTTCAGAAAGATCTCACAAAACTAAGTGATTGGGCAACAAAATGGCAAATGAAATTTAATGTGGATAAATGTAAAGTAATGCATATTGGAAAAAATAACCCCAACTATACATACAATATGATGGGGGCTAATTTAGCTACAACTAATCAGGAAAGAGATCTTGGAGTCATCGTGGATAGTTCTCTGAAGAAAAAAGCAAAAAAAGCAAACAGGATGTTAGGAATCATTCAAAAAAGGATAGAGAATAAGATGGAGAATATCTTATTGCCCTTATATAAATCCATGGTACGCCCACATCTTGAATACTGCGCACAGATGTGGTCTCCTCATCTCAAAAAAGATATACTGGCATTAGACAAGGTTCAGAGAAGGGCAACTAAAATGATTAGGGGTCTGGAATGGGTCCCATATGAGGAGAGATTAAAGAGGCTAAGACTTTTCAGCTTGGAAAAGAGGAGACTAAGGGGGGATATGATAGAGGTCTATAAAATCATGAGTGATGTGGAGAAAGTGAATAAGGAAAAGTTATTTACTTGTTCCCATAATATAAGAACTAGGGACCATCAAATGAAATTAATGGGCAGCAGGTTTAAAACAAATAAAAGGAAGTTCTTCTTCACACAGCGCACAGTCAACCTGTGATACTCCTTGCCTGAGGAGGTTGTGAAGGCTAGGACTATAACAGCATTTAAAAGAGAACTGGATAAATTCATGGTGGTTAAGTCCATTAATGACTATTTGCCAGGATGGGTTAGGAATGGTGTCCCTAGCCTCTGTTTGTCAGAGGGTGGAGATGGATGGCAGGAGAGAGATCACTTAATCATTACCTGTTAGGTTCACTCCCTCTGGGGCACCTGCCATTGGCCACTGTCGGCAGACAGGCTACTGGGCTGGCTGGACCTTTGGTCTGAGCCAGTGTGGCCGTTCTTATGTTGGTGTAGTGTGCAGTGGTGTTGGTGGCCTGTGATATTGTGACGGGGTTCCCAGGGTGCAACCCGGACTGTGGGACCACTGAGCCCTCCAAACCCACTGGGCTGGGTTGTCCCTGTGATGCTCATGTGAAGCTACAAAGCTCTGGCAGGCCCTGCGCTCACACAGCCATCCACAGGCAGGGACACACCCAGCTGAGTTACAGGAATGATCTCCCAGCTGCTCAGGAACCAACAACAGAGGCTCCAGCCAGTTCTCCCAGCTCCCCAGCCTTGCACCCAGGCATGTCAGAAGCCTGGCCAGTGTAAAGTCATTCGTTTGCCAGAGGAAAGTGGACAGGCACCTGCCTTTGTAACTTGAGCTGAGCTATCCCAAGCACTTCCACCGAAACACACTGGTGTAGGTAAAATCTAAAACAAATGTATTAACGATGGAAATAGTGATTGTAAGTGTTTATATGTAGCAGACACAGAGATCAGAGTTGGTTACTTAGGCAATAAAAATCAATTCACAGTCTAAAGTCTACAAACTAAGCAGGAATTGACTCAAGCAGTGTCTCACTGACAGATGGTACACGCAGGTTACAATTCTTCAATACACAGACTTGGCCCCCTTCCAGCCTGGGACCACCCTTCCCCAGTTCAGTCTTTTACTTCCAGATGTGCTTCCAGCTGTGGAGATGGGGGTGGCAGGGAGGAGAGAGGCCAATGATGGTGGCACGGTCTCTCTTTTTATACCTTCTTTCAGCTGCTAGAAAGCTCCATGCTGTGACATGGGGCGGGGGGGGGGTCAGTCCCCATTGGTCAAGCAGTCTCCATTGTGTATGTACCGTCTCTAAGGTGCCTCTAGACTAGTGGATTGTTTTCTTGATGGGCCATTAATGCTGTCTGGGCTCTCCTTTGTTGCAACTTAAAGGCTGCCTGTGGGCGTTCCCAACCTCACAACATATTTCAGTAACATACACATACATAGGCGCCAACGTCCCTGCTTTCCCCTGGGTGCTCAACACGCCCCCCCCGCCACCCTTTCCATGCGGCCCCCCCCCCACCGCACCCCCCACCATTCCAATCCCTTCCCCAAATCCCTGCCCCGGCCCTGCCTCCTCCCCTGAGCGTGCCATGTTCCCGCTCCTCCCACCCCCTCCCAGCATGCCGCCAAACAGCTGTTTGGTGGCAGCCGGGGGGAAGCGCTGGGAGGTAGGTGAAGGAGCGGGGATGCGGTGGAGGTGGGGCAGTGGGGTGAGGGGAGCTTAGCTGCCAGTGGGTGCAGAGCACCTACTAATTTTTCCCCGTGGGTGCTCCAGCCCCAGAGCACCCACGGAGTTGGCGCCTATGCACACATAGCAAAGCTTTCTAACTCCACATACAATGACAGCACATACAATCCAACAGGATATTAATGGTCAACAGATCAAGACTTTTAAAATGATACCTCACAAGATTAAAGAACATAGAATAATATCACAGTGGTGAATATAGGGGTTCCAGGCTGCTGCTTTGAGGCAGTGGTTCTCAGCCAGGGAGATGCGTACCCCAGGGTGTACTCAGAGGTCTCGCAGGGGTACATCAGTTCATCTAGATATTTGCCTAGTTTTACAACAAGCTACATAAAAAGCACTAGTGAAGTCAGTGTAAACGCAAATTTCATACAATGACTTGTTTATACCGCGCTATATACTATACGCTGACATGTAAGTACACTATATTCCAAGCCATTTACTCTTTACTGATAAGGTAACCATGAGCAAGTCAGCCATGTTTCAGTAAGTGTGGCTGTGACAGTTTTATGGTTGATTTTTAAGCAAACAGATTTTAAGTGAGGTGTAACTTGGGGGTACGCAAGACAAATCAGACTCCTGAAAGGGGGCCAGGCGTCTGGAAAGGTTGAGAGCCGCTGCTCTGAGGTACAGGGTGTCGCAGATATACAGGTGGTCAGACTGGATGACCTGGTGGCCCCTTCTGGCCCTACACTCTCTGATTCTAGAGCACCCTCTGGGGCTGCCCTAATGCATACCGGCCGCAGAGCTGGCCACCCAGTCATCCCACACCTGAGCGGCGAGGAAGCCACCTAGCCCCCCGTCCAGCTATGCAGCGCTGGCAGACCTGCGGGTCGGGCCCATAGCGTCTCACCCTCGTGCTGCCCTTTGCCATGGTGCAGGGTGGTGGACCGTGCCCCTGCGGGTGTGGCCCATAACGTCTGACCGTCCCTCTCGTGCTGCCATTCACCATGGTGCAGCGTGGTGGAACGTGCCCCTGAGGGTGTGTCTGGGGAATTCGGATTCATGCTTTATTCTGAACGTGCCCAACTCTGAAGAGCTCACAGGGCAGTGGAAACTCGGGTTCATGCAGCTCTTTCAGGCAGTGTTGGTTATCGAGAAAGCTGCTGGTGAGTGGCTCTCCCCCCCAATCGCCCCTAAAGTCAGAGCCTGATCTGATGCAGCCAGCGCACCGACGCTGCAAAGGGACCTGCACATGCACTCAGCCAGTTCCGTGCCCGGCCCCGCTAGCTGGAGTCTGCCTGCCCAGAGGCAAGTGAGTTCTGCACGGCCCCGCTGGGCACTCCCGCTGCCATATTTCACCCTGCAATGGCTGAGAGATTCGCCTCTTTGCCATTTTGTGCATGGGAGAGGGGCACTGCGCCAAGCCAAGCAGAGACACCCGTGGCGCCAGAAATGTCCAGATGGGGCTACTGGTGGCTTTTCAGAAGCTATTGGCGCCTGTCACCCCCGGTGTCAACATCCCATCTGCTGCCTGTTGGTCTAAAGCTGCCAGGAAGTGACACTGCCTCCATGGGAAAAGCAAATGGGTGAATCCCAGCCCCACCGGCAAGACTTCCAGTGATGGCATTAGGGCCAGGATGTCACCCACTACTGCTCAGGGGCAAGCTGGGGAGGGGCTTTGCCTCTGCACTTTTCTCAGGAGACGCTGCCGTACGAGGTCAGCATTGCCCCTGGATTACCAGCACCCCCTCAGGCTTGTGACCCGATAGTTTATTGCACCCCAATGTTCCCGAAAGCACATTGGCCGGTGTACCTGCCAAGGGCACTGGGCAGACAGCCCCAGCCCCAGGTGCCGATGCTGGTGTCCCTGCCTCTGGATGGCTGTGTAAGTGCAGGGCCTGCCAGAGGTCTGTAGCTTGACACGGCATCATGGTGTGAGGGACAACCCAGGCTGGTGGGTTTGGAGGGCTCAGGTTGCACCCCAGGGACCCCGTCACTGTGCGTGTGCATAATGGGAGCTTCCCCTCTGAGAACAGCTGTTGGCAATTCTCTGAGCCCCTCCTGCGTCCGCCTGGCTGGCTTGGATCAAATTCCCCTCCCTGAGTGACAGCCAGCCAGCCTCTGCTCTCCCCTGCCCCTACCCCACTTTACATCAGGCCCAGAGCAGCAACAGCCTCTGCTTGGCTGCTCTCAGCTCTGCCACAGAACTGTTTGCTGGGGGAGTGCCCATTGGCCCAGCGAGCTTCCCCATGAGTGCTGCAGGGTCCTCCTCCGTCATCCAGTGTATGTTTGTGGGCTTGGGGGTCTGTCCGGGTCTCCACCAGCAGGCTCCACAGCTCGAGTTCATTCCCCAGCCGCAGTGAGGGGTTGGCTAAGAGTGAACTGGCTGAGGCTCAGTGCAGCTAAGACAGAGGCCATGCTGGGGGAAAGGGCCAGTCCACTGGCAAGGGACCCTCGGGATGTATGTAATCCACTGGTGAGGGTGTGCTACAGGGCCCCCTTTGTGCTGAGCCACAAAGAATACGAGTTGCTACTGCCCCCGTACCACTTCTTAATGCAAGCTCTAGCCGCTCATGCTTTTAGCTGTGGCCATCCCTGGGTCAGCTAAGATGGTGCCCATCACATCTGCATCCCTTTCAGTACGAAGTTTTGCCAGGTAGCACTGCAGTCCTACAGGCACTTCACCTGCGTCTAGAGTTACAGGTCGGAGCAGTAGCCAAGAACGTTGCTTTCACCATCTGCTCTTGGCAAGATGTTTGACGTGTCCCTTCCCTAGTGCTGTAGGCATGCGAGGGGGTCTACTCCCCAGAGCCACTGCAAAATCTCAGGCAGTGCAGAATGGAGCTTCTCCTAGAGCGCACATCACACGGGTAGCACTGGGGCTTGGGTCCTCGAGATCTGAGACCCTGCCCCTCTAAAGTGGAGATCTACTAGGCCTCTCCGACATCCCCTCTGTTTACATACAAGTGGTCTGGTGCGAGGGCATTTTCTGCAGCCCATTCCTCCTTGGCCCAACCCAGCGGGGGGGTGTCGCCAATCGGGGCTTTCTGCAAGGTTCTCCTGGTTCCCAGCACCCCTGGGAAGGAGGTGGTTCGCTGCACTGTCTGCTATGGGCCTGACTGTCAAAGCTGCATGTGCAACGATGCACGTGTGTGTGAACACCCCCCTCCCCCACTTAAACATATGCGCACTCAGATGTATTGCAGCCTGGGTGCGTGTGCACACAGAGGCACGTGTGTGGGCAAGCCCCAGTTACACACGTGGCTTCTGTCAGTCAGGTATGGTCACACTTGTGAAAATTTGGCACTTTTTAGACCAAGATCTTCAACTCTGGAGCCTGACGCTAAACTCCTAAATCCATATTTAAGCACCCAACTCAGAGGCCTGGTTTTCAGAGGTGGGGAGCACCCACAACTCCCACGCCTCAGGGAGCACCTCACGGGGCAGGAGCTCCCCTGACCACCCGCTGGACCTGGCATCTGGACCCAGCTACCCACCAGCCTTCGCCTGCTACTAGCCGCCAGCATCAGTCCTGTAGCTCAAGTGGTAGCAGTGTGTACTGCAGCGAAAGCTCAGGGTTCAAACCCAACTGGTAGATGGATGATAATAGAACTTTAGTTTAATTTTTACATATTTCTTTAAAAAAAATTACACACACGTTTAAAATGCCGTATGGAGTGGAAATCCATCAACCTCATCAAAAAACTCGCACAGATACAGACAGACATCATCTTCCTCTCCAAGTGCAAACAGATGGACATCATACCAAATGGACTGAAGGTAAAAAGTCCCTTGCAATCGACATACTACACTGACTATGGTGAGAGACTGTGCCACACACTCTCAACGAAACTGAGGAACCACCTGATCAGCATCCTGTACAGCAGACAGGAGAAGATCAAGACTGAGCTCTCAAAACTGGAGACTCTCATACAAAACCAACCTTCCACACAAACTTCCACATGGCTGGACTTTACAAAAATGAGACAAGTCATTTACAATGCACACAAACGTTGAGTCATTGACTATTTCCTGGGGAACTTGCTGGGCGTCTCATGGCCTTAGGTACAGCCAAGGGCCACCCGCTCCTTAGCTGAAGCTGAAGTGCCCTGGGCTGTGGTTGTCACAGCTACATATTCTCCAGGCTTGTAACTCCCAGTGTAGCATTTCTCCATTTTCTTCAGCCCTCTGTGCCAGGCGTTTTTATAGCTGCAGCACCTGGTCCATCAGCCACCACTCAGGGTTTGCTGGTCCTGCCAGAGTATGCCAGGTAGTTGGGCATTAGCTGTAGTCGTAACTTTGGCAAACTTCTGCCTGGAACGGTGTCAGCTGTTCAGAAAAGCATGAAGTCAGGCCTGGCTGGTCCTGCTGCAGGCAGTTGTGCTGAGCCCAGATTTTAAAAGGGTCCCTGCAGTGCTTTACTCCTTCCTAAGCCTCTTGCTGATTTAGGGGGGCCAGGCAGTGACACAACCCCCAGGCCGAGGCAGCTGAGGATTAACATCAAATCCAGCGTTTTCTGCGAGACAGAACGTAAGTGGTGAGACTGAGTGGATGTATTTGAACGAGAGACGTAGTCCCCCAGCCATGCAGGCTCCCTATCCTGCCCCCATCCTGTGCACAAACATCCACCTCTTCTCTCCCTGAGTCGAAGGACAAGGACTCCTCATGTCAAAAGTTTGTCATGGGATTTTCCTCCCCTTCTACGTTCTCCCCTTTCCCTCCCCAACCCCCACATGCCTCAGATCAGTTTCTCCTCTGAGCCTGGGTGCTATGTTCTCCACACACAAACCGATCCTCTTGGCCAGTGATTTATTCTAAATTAAGAAAGCAAGAAAGAACAAAAATAATGCCTGCATTAGAAAGCTAACAGTGCATGCATCTCCTCTGCTGCACTGAACTGAATGCAAAATAGCTGCCTGTCTGTGCAACCAGCAGACTCCTAGATCTTTAGAGGTGTGCTGTGTAGAAGATTAACGCCATTACAGTTACATAGCTACACATATTACCTGGCCGACATTGGGCACCATTACTTCTAGCAGCTGGCCTGCACCACGAGATGTGAGTTATCAAACCTACGGCCCAGTAGCTTCAGTTAGCTGAGCTGTCTGTGGTTAACGTCGCAGACACCTTGTCATGTGTTACAGCATCACCTGTGTACAATAGTTGTGGTTACGGTTTTTGGTAACAGCTGGGTAACAAGTCCTGACAGAGGCTGGTGTGCTGTCAGCTTGCAACGCGAGAGCGCTCCTCAGCCATTGACATTGCTCCTGTCAGAACGTCTGGTCAAATCACAAGGGCATCGATCAGCTGAGCAAGTCCAGCTCCCTGCCGCTTACCATGGTGGTGAACTACGCCACGGACTCTTCTCGCTCCATGGGTTTGGAATCCAATGGCAGTTGTGCCCTTTAAGACAATGATTTGCCCTGACATAGACATGATCTGTGAGTCTAATGTGTCATTCATAAGCAGTGTGCGACGTAGAGCTGGTCACATGACTTAGGCAAAGATTTTTGGCTCTAGATATGTTTTTTGTAGGTTTGTTCATTATACTTCATTTTTCAGACTAACTGCAGCCTCTGGGTGGTTTAGGGACTGTCCCCCCCCCGCAGCCCCTGCCCGGCTCGAGGCTGCCCACCCCCGAGCTTCGGGGTCTACTCCCCCCTCTCCCATGGCTCCAGCCAGAGCTCAGGGTGCCTGGGCTCAGGGCTGCTGTTCCCGATGGCTCCTGCCTAGGCTCTGGGCCACCCAGGCTTGGCGCATCCCCCACCCCATCCCACAGCTCCTGCCGGGGATTGGAGCATCCATTTTTCAAACTGTCTGGGGCCCTTGGGCACAGGCCCTATGGGCCAATGCATTAATCCACCACTGGCCCTGACTAGCAGCTAGGAGCCCCCGGCTGTGTCGCTCCCAGCAGTGCTGGGGATATCAGACCTATCTCCACCTCTGGGAGTCTCCTCCAGCTGCAGGAAACTCCGCAACTGCTTCCTTCAGAGCTGGGCTCCGAAGGCAGCACAGAAGTGGGTATGGCAATCCTGCAGCCCCCCAACAGCAGCTTTAGGACCCCCCCATGATCTCCTTTTGGATCAGGACCCCCACGGTTACAACACCCTGAAATTTCAGATGTAAACATCTGCAATCGTGAACGTGACCAATTTTAAGACCCTGTGGCTGTGAAATTGATCAAAGTGAACTGTGAATTTGGTAGGGCCCCAGGTATGAAAGTGGTGAGGCTAGTCACATGGTATTGTTTCTGTTCCCTGGCTGGAAAAATAAAGTGGAAGTGAACAAAACGTTTGATTCTGTTACGGCGGGCTGGGCAGCACAGGCGTCACCCTCGCACCAGTGCTAGCCAGCGTGGCGGAACTGGCTGGCTCGCGTCTTTGTTTCACTAGAACCCAGGCCCGTTGTATCCGTCAGTATCTTTGGCTACACTTCAGGTCTGCTCATGTGTTGGGTGATCAGCCTGTTTGCTAACTTCCTTACAGCTGCGTTTGATGGCGTCTGTAACTTGTAGCACATGTGAGCTGTCGTGACGAATTGGTGTGCAGTCCCTTGGACTCCACTGTGTAAAAGGGCAGCACATCTGATTAGCCAAAAAGGCCCGGCCCCACTGGAACTGCTGCAAAGGAGACCCAGCGGTGGGACAAAGGAATGGCTGTGCCATGTTGTGCACGTGAGGAGGACCGTGTGGCTTCACACAGGGCTATGCTTGAGTTGATGTGAATCATAGAATACCAGGGTTGGAAGGGACCTCAGGAGGTCATCTAGTCCAACCCCCTGCTCAAAGCAGGACCAATCCCGAGACAGATTTTTGCCCCAGATCCCTAAATGGCCCCCTCAAGGATTGAACTCACAACCCTGGGTTTAGCAGGCCAAGGCTCAAACCACTGAGCTATCCCTCCCCACAAAATTAATGGAGATATCCTATCTCCTAGAACTGGAAGGGACCTTGAAAGGTCATTGAGTCCAGCCCCCTGCCTTCACTAGCAGGACCAAGTACTGATTTTGCCCCAGATCCCTAAGTGGCCCCCTCAAGGATTGAATTTATAACCCTGGGTTTAGCAGGCCAATGCTCAAACCACTGAGCTATCCCTCCCCCAAACTCATGTGCCTGAGTTTAGCTTTGACATTCAACTCTGCTGGCTCAAGCGTCTGGTTTGCCATTCCCACTTCCAGCTGAAACCAATCTATTTTGCAGTCATGCCATAAAGTTTGTGTGCAAGCCACTCACAGTTCGGCTTTTTCACAAAGCCTTGGGCAAACAAAACATTGTTGGCACATTTGTGCAAACGAGTGACTAGCCAGAGCTTAGGAATATGGCAAATCAGCTTTAATTTTCCAATTTGTCAAAATGAGTGTGCATCGTTCCCCCCTCATCTACTCCGCATCAGGATTTTAAACACTGGTTCTCCAATTGTGAGGTAACTCCCTTCTCTCCATGTGCCAGTATATTTACGCCTGTATCTGTAATTTTCACTCCATGCATCTGATGAAGTGGGTTTTTTACCCACAAAAGCTTATGCCCAAATAAATCTGTTAGTCTTTCAGGTGCCACCGGACTCCTTGTTGTTTTTGAGGATTTTAAATGTTTGGAACCTACGTAAACACTCTCATTTCTCGTTGGTGTATAGAGCTGTGAAGCTGACACTAACGCTCATTTGCGCAATGTGTCTTGCTGCAGACTCAGTAATACTCACAAACCCATTAACACCGGGGTGGAAATATTTACACCTCCAACGTCTTTGAGCCATGCGGACTATCACATTCCCACTCATTTGCCAATTGTCCGGAAACTTCTTTGTTTCGTTCATGATTTGTCAGATTTGATACCACAGAGCAGAGTCAGTAAGAGACTAATTTCTTTGGCCCAACCCCAGCCCCTCCCCCTGCTGATGCCTTTCGGAAAGAGCCCTGCTGCCTGTATTTTGCATTTTACGGGACATAACGAGGTGTTGGCCTGGAGGAAGTTGGATAAAGATGTAATAACTCAGAGTTTCACACGGGATCCCTGGAAAACTGCCCAAGCCGGCCGGTCTGAGAGGCTTTCAATCCATGCCCAGTTCTGTGTGAGCAGCCAGGAGCTGGAAGGACTGTTTTGGTTCTGGAGGGGAACGTGGCACGGGAGGAGGAGTTTGCTTGGCGCCGTGGTCAGGGAGTGGAGCTCCCCTGAGCTGCAAAGGAACACAGTGCAGGAGAACGAATTGCCGCAGCGTATTGGTGGCATGTTCCACTGCTACTCGGATCAGGCAGTTTTGTGTCGTTGGCTCATACATAAGAAGGACCCAGACCGGTGGCTTCCAACTAACCGTGGTTACTAAATAGACACAATGTGCAAGGCCAAGCTACAGCGACACACTGCCGCTCTGCGACACGGGAACGCAGGGAGCCCAACGCGAGGGCTCAGAAACTCTTTAAAGGGATACTCCCCTATTCTTCCTCCCCCGTGCCTGTAAAATGACATACAAAGTATTAAAATATATAACACGCTGCAAATCCAGTCTGAGAGGTGGATCTCAGCTCCCATAGGCATCACAGCTCTGCATTGGACGCTCTTAGGGAGGATAATGAGACGCCATGTTCATGGGAACGTGCTGCTCTTGCTTTGCCTGGTTCACCTGGCTCCCAAGGTGCAATCTCTGGATCTAGAGGTGAAAGGACTCAAGGTTGCAACTGTCCTCTGTGTTAGCCCCCAGCCCCAGCCTGCACTGTAAGTGCATGAGGCGTTCTCCCCAGGCATTTGCAGGCTATAGCGGGGAGGGTTTTCTTCTTTCACAGGAATCTCCCCCAGCCAAATTCGGCCCAGTGCTAATTGGGAAAGGGTTTAGAAAGGCATCTCTCCAAAAAGATATACTGGCACTAGAAAAGGTTCAGAAAAGGGCAACTAAAATGATTAGGGGTTTGGAACGGGTCCCATATGAGGAGAGATTAAAGAGGCTAGGACTCTTCAGCTTGGAAAAGAGGAGACTAAGCGGGGATATGATAGAGGTATATAAAATCATGAGTGATGTGGAGAAAGTGGATAAGGAAAAGTTATTTACTTATTCCCATAATATAAGAACTAGGGGTCACCAAATGAAATTAATGGGCACCAGGTTTAACGTGTGGAACTCCTTACCTGAGGAAGTTGTGAAGGCTAGGACTATAACAGCGTTTAAAAGAGAACTGGATAAATTCATGGTGGTTAAGTCCATTAATGGCTATTAGCCAGGATGGGTAAGGAATGGTGTCCCTAGCCTCTGTTTGTCAGAGGGTGGAGATGGATGGCAGGAGAGAGATCACTTGATCATTGCCTGTTAGGTTCATTCCCTCTGGGGCACCTGGCATTGGCCACTGTCGGAAGACAGGATACTGGGCTAGATGGACCTTTGGTCTGACCCGGTACGGCCGTTCTTATGTTCTTATGTTCTTATCAAGGGCTTGTTCCTGGAAGGTGCTGATCAATGGACCTGCTCCAACCACCACTTCAGCAGAGGACGAGCTTCACATGTGTCAGGGGCTCTTGGGGTGCTTAGAGGTCAGCATGTGGTGACGACGTGCGTGGCTGGCACAGCCCCCAGGCAATGAACTGGAAGGAACGGGGTTCACATGCCCTGCTCTGCTCAAACAAAGGCGACGCCCGTGGCTGGATTTCCTGTTTCGTGTGCATGGCAAAGGGGCCGGAGCAGGGAAATCCTCGCACTGCGGCCACAGGGCTGTTTTAACGAGTGAAAGGCCGGTCTAGTCCTCCTTTACAGGGGTGGCGAGGGAACCTGGCTTGACATTGACTTCTGCTTATTTTAAAGCAAATGAAGTGACTGTGTCCCATCCTTTCGCCTGTGTACGTTTCTGTGACTGCCAGGAAAACCCCCGCCCTGCAGAGAGGAGAGCGGCCGGGGCGCATCAGTGTGGAGTGAGCCCCGACGTCCATAGAAACCCGGAGCAAAGCTCCCCTGCACGCCCAGCTCGTTTGGACTTTTACCCCAGACCCTCTTTCTAGCCTGGACGCGCTGCTGACAGTCTCAAGAGACTCTGGGGAAGTCAGGCATGTGTTTAGTCACTCTGCCAAAATCAGTCTGGCCAGCGTGCTGCCTGCCCACAATGGGCCAGAAAGACAGAAAGACTGACCCAGTTGTCAGAGGGAGCCTGTGGCTGGGAGCAGAGAGAGCCCCCTGCAAGCCTGCTCTCCCCTCGCGGCTGCTCCATGACAACACAACGCAGGCGAGAGATGTGCCAAGTCACAGGAAGGAAATCTTCCAGGATTGGCCCTGAGCCCCCAGAACCCAACTCTGTGGCAGGTCAATGTTGGGGCTGTTTCCCTCAGCTCATCGGGCTGGTAGCAGCATGGCACAGCCAGGGTGTGTGCTGGGTGATTCCTAGTGGTGTGTGCATGCAGGACCTGACCGGGGTGCCCATGCTGGAGAACGGCAGGGAGAAGGGCACCTCTCTGTCACTCGTGCAGATAACATTCGCTGTCTCCAGCTCTGGGACATGGCACAGTGTGAGAAATGTCACACGCTCAGCCCTGAGAGGCTCCAAGCCGCCTGCTTTACAGGCAACAGTTACTTCAAATCTCTCCCAAGGAAATGAAGTGACAAGCACTAGCCACTAGCAAATCCTGCTTTGTTCAGGACAAACACAACGCGCAGACACCGCGCAAACATGGTGAACCGTCCTCACACCAGAGCCAGTGGCAGAGAATGGAGGCTGCACACACTAAAAGGCAGAAAACCCAACCTGTCACAAGTGGGACACGAACTGATTGTTGAAAGAGGGAACCATTTAGCTGTGGAAGCCCATCCCGAGTGTGTAATCCCAGTGCTGAAGGGATGGTGCCCCCACTGTTAGGTAACCATTCTTTGTCCTGGCTTTAAAAGTTATACTTGCTTTGCTGTGTGACCTTGGGCAGATCAGTCCAGCTCTGTGCCTCAGTTTCCCCATCTGTAAGAGAGAGAATATTAGCCTACTTCCTTAGTAGGGGGTGTTGTGGGTTTAACTATTTACTGTTTGCAGAGCGCTTGGTCTGATAAAGCGCCATGGGCCGGGTTCTGATACACTCACACTGCGTGGTACCTTTGCCCTGCACTCGATCCATTCGTTCAGTGGGGCTGTTTAAGGCATGGGGCCCTATTCCACGTGGCTCTCAGAAGCTGACCCGTTTAAATGCTGTGGTTTGCCCAGCACAGCAGCCCGTCTCAGTCCAGCACCCTGTAAATAAACTGCTCACAAGCCACAGATGGTGTTTTAAAATTCAGTACCCAGCGGCTGCCCTGTCTGCTCTGGGGAGTGCAGCCGGGCGAGGGAGCCAGGTCCTGCCACAGGCTCTAGGTGCCACCCTGCAGCCTAGACAGGCCCTTTGCCGGTTGCTAAGCTGAAGATTTATGTGCAAAGCTGAAGTGGCAGCAGATCAGTTCCTTCAAGGAACCAGACGAAGGATCCCGCTACCTGCCAGCGGGAGCCTCGTTCAGGCCGCCAGAACACACTCAATCATCGGTAAAGTCCAGCTTTGTGCTTCACCCCCCCACCCCACCATTACTGCCCAGCCACGGCCTTGCAAAGTCCCACCTGGCTCCCCGTAAGGGGGAACCTCCAGGCCGCCCGCAGGAGTGAAGGCAGCAAATTGAATTTGAAAATAAAGGCTGATGGGAGCCTGAACGTTTTACTATGATGACAAAAAGCAGCCGGCTGGGCCGTGCCAGGGCCAGGGAGTGGAGTCGTGGCAATGGGAGCACAGAGGCTGCCGGCCGTATCAGCCGTCTCACACCGCTGTGCATGCCCGGGGGGTGTGTGGCCAGTTAGCTGAACAGAGGGGGCAGCGCTGGTTTCTGCACTGTACATGTTCCATTGCCAAGAAGCCTGCCTGCGTGGCTGCTGTACAGAGCTGGGTCAGGGCAAGCTGGTTCTGCCATGGAGAGCACAAACAGCTCACTAGCATGGAGACTTTACACTTGTTCCTTCTTGCTGGGTTGTTTCCCTTATGCTTAAAGTCCTGGCGTCTGACTGAGCAGAGACTGTTCTCCTGTCTCCAATGCAGCTCTGAAAAAACCTATGTCCAGGCAGTATTCCTGCAGTGGGAGGCAGCCTGGAGCCTGGGTGTGGGGTTCAGCCTTTGGACTTGATGGGGAGAGAGGAAGGAGTTTGAGTGCCTGCTCTGCATCACTAGCCATGTGACACCAAGTCCCAGTGTGCCCTGTTGGCAGCTGAGATTGGTCTTGTAACCTTGGGATCTTAAAGCACAGGCCGAGCTCTGCCAGCCCCCACTGTAGCTGGCTCAACCCAGTGTGTCCACTAGAGGGGGACAGAGCACCACAAGGAGTGGGTGTG